>NC_058132.1:287123557-287338557 GCF_016433145.1 Gracilinanus agilis
AGAGAGAGAGAGAGAGAGAGAGAGAGAGAGAGAGAGAGAGAGAGAGAGAGAGAGAGAGAGAGAGAGAACTGGGCCAAATTTATAAGAATACAAAGCATTCCCCAATTGAGAAAGGGTCAGTGCATATGAACAAGAGTTTCTCAGATGAGAAATTAAAACTATCTTTAGCCATGTGAAAAAATGCTTTAAATCACTACTGAGTAGAGAAATGCAAATAAAAACAACTCTGAAGTACCACCTCACACCTATCTGGCTGGCTTATATGATTAAAAAAAAAGGAAAGTGATAAAAGTTGGAGGGTATATGGAAAAATTGGGTTACTGATACACTATGGTAGAACTGGGAACTGATAAAAGCATTCTAGAGAGCAATTTGAAACCATGCCCAGAGGCCATAAAACTGCATATCTTTTGACCCAGAAATACCACTCCTAGATCTGTATGTATACCAAAGAGTCAAGGAGGAAAGGACCTACTTGTACAAAAATATTTATAGAAGCTCTTTTTATGGTAGCAAAGAACTGAAAACTGAAGTGAGTTCCATCAAATGAGGAATGGCTGAACAAGTCATGGTAAAAGATTTTAATGGAATGCAATTGTACCATAAGAATGCTGAACAAGATGATCACAAAAAATCCTGGAAAAACTTATGTGATATGAGTCGAATCAGGAGAACATTGTACACAATAACAGCAATAAAGATGACCACCAACTGGGAATGACTTAACTACTATCAACAAGGATTCAGGACAACTCCAAAGACTCATGACAAAAATGGCTCTCTGTTGCTATAAAAGAAAGTGACAAAGTCTGAAAGCAGATTAAAGGATGCCATTCCTCACTTTATTTCCTCTGTGAAATTTTCTCTAGTGTAATCTTTCACAACATGATGAACATGGCGATATGTATTATCTAATAACACATGTATATCTGATTTCATATTACCTGCCATGTTAGGGAAGTGTGAGGAGGGAGAGAATATGGATCAAAAACTTTGAAAATGATTTAAAATTGAAAATGAAAACTGAAATTAACAGAACCAAGAGAATATTACACATAGTCACTAGTGTTTGAAGAATAACTTGTGGATACCCACTTCCAGAGAATGAACTGATAAATAGAAATACAGAAAAGAGTTTATATAAACAGATATATTTTTTGTCAAGTTATACCTTCTCTAGTGCAGGGAGGAGGGGGATGGAGGGACATAGCTGGGTATTTTAATATAATCAACAAAAAATAAATTGATAAGAAAAGAGAACAACTTCTATTCCAAATCCCTTATTTTATAGATGAGGAAAAATGAGGTCTAGAGATGTAAAATGTTTGCTGATGGTCATGTAAATAATAGGGAGTAGAGTTAGATTTTGAACCCAACTCGCTTGACAGCAAATCCAGTGCTCACCAAATGTATACTCAGTTATTAATGGAAACATACTGTTTAATTAATATAAATAAAAACCATACTCCACTTTTCTGCTACTTTTGTGTAGTACTCCTTTGTAATACTGTGTGCAACTCTGAGTGTTGCTTTTTAAAGGTAAGTGGAGAAATATAGAATATCCTGAGAAGACCTAACAATATGATGTAGAGTCTAAAAATTATTTTACAGGGAAAATAATTGTAAAAACTATAGATTTCTAAGGTCTTTTCCTATAATACTGTGGTCTTTGTATGCTTAGCCTGGAGAAACTTGAGAGGGGCTTTCACATTTTAAAAGTCAATCATGTACGTAGAAGAAGGATGTTTGTGATGGTCCTCTAGACAGAAGCCAAATGAGTAGCAAAGGGTGGAAGTTAAAATGAAGTTGATGTGAATCCAGTATAACAAAGATGAGAGTAGTTGGATAGTGGAACACGGGTGCTTTGTGAAGTAGTCACTTTCCCACCCCCTGGAGGCAGTATTTAAGCAGATACTGGATGGTCATCTGTTTTGAACTTATGAATAAATCATTCAGTGTTCAGGTTTGAATTAAGAGGTTCAGGAAGTGACCATACAAGGGACTTAAAGTAATGAAGGAAAGTGAAGGTTTATTCAAAGGGTACACAGGAGCAGGTATTCTAGCACCTACCGGGACTGACAGATGCAGACTCAAGCAAGTCCTGTCTGATTTTGCAGGACAATCAGCCCCCCCTCCCACTGCCTTATTCTGAATTCTAGTTGCCCAATTACTGGAGACATTTCCAAGTCTACACCAATTAAAAATAAAACAAAACAAAATTAGGAATGCATAGATGGCAATCAAGACCATTACCCTATAAGCTGAAGGACTCAAAGATCTCAATAGCAGAGGACATTGTGTATTGCAAAGGATGGCTAGATGGAAAAATACTGGCAGAGTCCTCTTGATATCTCCTGGGACAAATCTTACTCAACATACTTCACATGGAGAGAAAGGGCTAGGAGAAACTTTTGACTTGAGGGGTGTTAATCATCTTTTTGAGAGGCAGACTGCAGGAGGCTAGGGAAACAAATTCCTGGTAAGCAGAAACTAAAGTAGAAAAAGCAAAACTCAGAACATATACTTGCTAACCATACAAGTAGTTAGTGCAGTTAATGCAGTAAGATAAATGTAATCTTTTACCATTCCTATTAGGGCCGATGTAGCAAAGATCTTTGCTTTGGATGGGAAGTAGATTTGATAAAGTTTAAAGGCCTTGCTGACACTAAGATCCTGTGATATTGTAACTGTGGAGGGTTTCTTAGAAGATTTTGTCATTTGCTTGAAGACATATGCTTCTGGTCCTTTGGAGAATTCATTTAATTCAACAGGGTATCATTTTCAAAAAAAACCCTGAGATAGTCATCAAGGAACTGTTGGGAACTGATGACTGATGTTGTTCTTGATGCTTACATACACTCTTGATGCTCTGAGCAACATTGGGGAGTCATTGTGGAGGGATGAAATGAGAGGAAACCTAAAGAAGATTTGCAGGCACTTATTAGCATCTGGAGATTATGAGAGTATGTTATCTTGAATATGAGTGAACATTTCTTTTTGAGAAATACAGATTAAAAGTCATCATACAATCTTTCTACCTAAATGGAACATCTTTTCAATATTGACATTCTACATGTACAGTTGAAAGTCTTAGAATACTACAATTCCTGAAGAACTATAATTGAGAATATCAACTCAGAAGAATATGCAGAGGTATAGGCTATAATATATATTTACAAGCAATAAATATGAAGGAAAACCAGGGGAAAAGAAGCCAGCCAGGGTATATCTGAATGAAAAAGATGAGCTGGTCAGAAAGGAAAAGTGAGAGACACGCACTGGTATTTTCATGGTGTCAGGAGAAATTTTGGCAAGCACACAGAAGGCTCAATGCATGTACCATGACACATTTATGGGAGGTTCTGCATAAGAGAAGAATAGGCTGAATAGACCAGGATGGTTGACAATTAGCATAGTTGAAGGAAATAGTCACTGATGAGACTGTAGATGAATTTGGGTATTTGAGAGAGTACTTTGTTCAGTGATACATTGATTGACACAGAAGTAGAAAATTGAATCAAGAAGGCTAGAATGTTTTTTGGGAAGTTGGCAGATTGAATGTGGCACCAATCTAGGGTCATGTTTCAGACCACACTGAAGGAGTTGTACAAGTATCTAACCTGGTTGGCAAGGAGGCCTTAGCCTGGCCTTGAAAAAATTTATTGGTGTATGGATCTAAGCCATACTTGGCAAGAAAAAAGATTTGACAAAATTATCAACAGCCACAGTCCTGGCATGGAAACAATGTTTATTGGGACATATCTCCTGTAGGAAAGAAATGTCTTAGGAAAAGATAAATTCAGGATATTCAAATATCTGGTATATTGTGAGGGAAAATAAAACAAGCACAGAATGGTTTTAAGAAAAAAATTAAAGATATACTGAAGAAAATGTTAAAATACTATAGCAATATTAGAGAATTGCAAAGAAACATCAATCAACATTTTAAAAAATTTAGCATATATCTCTATGTGCTAGGCACTATGCTAGCTGCTAGAGATACAAAGTAGGAAACCATCCTTACTAAAAGTGATCTTACATTCAATCATTTGAAAACTTAGAGTTACATATATTTTATTTCTTTTTTAGCTTCGTGAATTAGAGATAATTTTAATTATATGAATGTTTATACTCAAATATGCTGGCTATAGAAATTTACCTTTATGGGGCCTATGGTTTCTTATTTTACCAATAATCAAAGAATCATCAAATACAACTAAATTACAGTGATTTAAATATTATACATTTGTATAATTTACTAGTTCACTTTTTGAATAAATATTATAACTATTTCAAACCAAAAATCATGTTTGGCATAAAAATGCAAAAGGGGTTGAAATTATTGCCTTTCTTGTTGCCTTCTACTAAAAACTTAGCAAATGAATTTCTTTTTTTGCCCTCAAAGTTCTGTAAACATTTGCTTCCAGGCTAAATTTTATCCTTCCAAGTTTCAGCCAAGAATATTTTTACAATCTCACTATTAAGTTCTGAATATAGGAGTTTACAATGGAAAAATTGCCAGACCTAAAGCTCTAATTGTGTAAATGACACCAACACAATACATTGCTGAGTCTTCCATCTTGATATGCTGGGGGTGATATATTATTTAAATCCTTCTTCTACATTATTAGAAGCTAAGCTCTAACAGCATTGAGGTTGGCTCTATTTCCCTTCCATTGGCTCTAAGGAAAAGGTATTTTAAGAACCTAAATTACTAAGCAGTGAGAGTTTCAGGGTAAATCAGAAATGAGAAGATGAATAATAATAATAAAAAGCATCTCTGACTTCAGCTTTGGAGTTGTTCTAAAAAGATCAACTTTTGTTTGATCACCTTCCTCTCCATCACTCTGGATTCCTAACATTCTCTTGATTTATATTATTTATATAATTGCTCTATAATTTAAATAATTTATTTATCTATTTATTTTTTTATTATTTATACTACCTTGCCTTATTTTTTAGGTAGTTTATTTAGCTGTGTATTCCAATTTGGTTCTTTTAATTTCTATGAGATATCTGATAAAAGAATTACTGTACATTTTTAAATGTAGGCTTAGGTCATTAATAGTTACTAATGGAGTTAAATGTGTAACTAGCAATACTAATACATATAATGCGATTATTTAGAAACTGCTTTTGATTGGCAATGGGAAATATAAGTAGAATTTCTTTAGCAAAATGACATTTCTTTGGAAGGACTCAATCAAAAGAGCAGGTATCAGGTATTAGAGATAAACAATTGGTTCGATTGCTTGTCTTCTGTGCATTACAGATCTTACAGATCTGTACTTTTTATCTTCTTTCTGTTCTTAATTTTAAAGTAGATTTCTTTTTCTTTCTGCACCTTGTCATTTCTGTTTTTTTCTGTTGCCTCTTCCTCGTTCTCTTTTATATTTTCTCTTGATGTTTCCTGTTTACTCCTTTAAAATAAAAAAAGAAAAAAAAAGAAAAAAAAACCTCCAGTTCTGAATGTGGCTTTCCAGCAGACACAGAGGCCCCAGCATGAATACCCCAAAGAGCCAGATCCAACTTGGCCTGTGCACAACTTGCTGACTGGCTTTTTAGGAAGGTGGCAATCGTGGGATTGTATTAGAGAGGAATGAAGTAGATACCCATCATTCAAAACTGGACAGAGCTTAATTCCATTTCGGAAGGAGAAACCAGGGAATATACCCATGCTTAACTTTAGATTAAACAAAGTTCAGTGCCCCTGGGAATACTTTTTTTTTTGTTCAAGAAAACAAATATTCCCCTGAGGAGAAAAAAATGCTTATCTTGAACTGTTGATTTCTTTTTTCAGTATGTAATTTTTATCAGTTTGTTTTGTTTCTGTTTCTTTTTTTTAACTTAATGCTTATAAAACTAGTAAGTAGAATTCTCCCTGGAATGAGATAGAATCATAAAAGGCTTTGAGAATCTTGTCACAAACTAAACAGTACAAATTGCACATTCTTCATGGAAGTATCAGCGTTTAGTGCGTGCTTGGATCCAACTATAATAGATTATCCCAAAGTGGGAAAGAATGAACAGTACAAAATTAGCAGAACTGGGAGCTGAGATCGTTGAGTGGAGGCAATATGATCTGCACTTTCAGGGTAGTGGATTCTAAGGCAACTAGAAACAAATATGCAAAATTGTATTATGGCAAAAGAGTACTTTGTAGGTTCTGCAGAACAGCGTGTGCAAAGGAAAAAGCAGAGGATTTGGAGTCAAAGGATCTCTGTTCTCATCCTACCTCTGTTATTACCTATTTGACCCTGGGAAAGTCATTTATACATTCTGCTCATATGTTTGCTCATTTATCAAATTAGGACATTTGGATTAAAAGTTGTCTAAGATCCATCCCAATTCCAAATCTATGATTTTATGATCATTTGGTAGCAAAAAATAACATTAACTTCTATGGTTAACAGTCATATTTATTATAGTAATGATTCTGAAAACTGTGTCTATTTTAAGATACACTGTAGAGACCAGACCTTGGATTTTCTCAGGGTAAGGAATACCTTAGACCAGTGATGGGCAAACTACGGCCCGCGGGCCAGATGCAGCCCTTCTCCTTCATAATCTTTCTGGCATTAATAGGGCTTAGTATCACAAAAAAATACAAGAATTTTGTAAAATGTGTCATTGTTATTTTTTTTTTAAACCCTTGTACTTTGGTGTATTGTCTCATAGGTGGAAGATTGGTAAGGGTGGGCAATGGGGGTCAAGTGACTTGCCCAGGGTCACACAGCTGGGAAGTGGCTGAGGCCGGGTTTGAACCTAGGACCTCCTGTCTCTAGGTCTGACTCTCACTCCACTGAGCTACCCAGCTGCCCCCTCATTGTTATTTTTTAATAAAATATACTGGCCTGCTTAAACTTTTTTTTTCCCTTTCCTTTGGCCCCCTCTTTAAAAAATTTGCCCATCACTACCTTAGACCAGTACCAGGAAAGATCTGCAAGTCTTCCATCACTTACAGTCTTCAAGAGAAGCCTGGAGCAATAAGTGGCTTGTGTGCCTTATCCAGAGTAAAAAGGTTTCAGGCATGACCCTTGAAACCAGTCTTCCTAACCACAAAAGTGGTTTTTTTGAAGGTATGCCACATTGCCTTATATACACATACCCGGAACATCTCTAAATTTTGTTCCAGTTCTATACCTTATATGTAAGTAATGTCAAAAGTGTACATCATGTAAATGACCCTCTCCCACACTGTCTGTGATCTAGCCAAACTGGTTTCTGCTCTGTTCCTCCCACATTCTCCACCATCTCCATCTCTGTGCCTTTGTGATGACCATTTGTCATCCTTACCTAGGACTTTGAATCTCTCTATTCCTTTTAGATGAAGCTCACATACCAACTTTTTCATGGAGCCTTTCTTTTTTTCCCTCATCCCATTTTCAAATGCCATATTTTCCAAATTACTTTGTATTTAATTACTTTGTAAATTATTTATTTAATTATAATTATAAATTTTTGGTACTAATTGATGAATTTGTAATAGGAACTATTTCATTCTTTGTACTTTTATCTCTAGAGTCTAGCATAGTGCCTGGCACATAGTAGATGCTTAATAAATCATTATTGATTGGGGCATCTAGGAAGCACAATGGATAAAGCCTAGAGTCAAGAGGACCTGGCCTCAGATACTTCCTAGCTGTATGATCCTTTGTTACATTTAATCCCTCATTTACCTAGCCCTCACCACTCATAGTATCGATTCTAAGACAGAAGGCAAGGGTTTAAAATGAATAATTGCTAATTAATTGATTGTTCTTAAGTATATGCATATGCCAGATATATATTATCACTTATAGGTACATGTAGATACTTTAAATATGTAAATGCTTGGCAAAATAACAAGAAGTGTCAAAGTAAATGATAAATAGAGGTACAACTTGGACAAATATAATTATTTTACGTTGTCACTGCACATGTCATTAAGGTATTCTTTCTATGCCTCCTCAAAATCATACTGTCCCAGGATAGGAGTTAAACAAAAGGAAATAGTTAAGGTATGATAATACTTTTAGCTCTTCTTTTTTCAGGTCACTATAATCTACCCAAAGATAACTAATTGTTCAAAGTAAACATTCCACTCAGACCACAAAAGGAATCCATTACACAAACATATAATTCACAGTCATTTTTAGTGGGTTGTAAACAGTTTGGAATGAGCATAAAATGGGACAAAAATCAAAGTGAGCATTTTGAAATGAAAAAGTGTTTGCTACAAAAGGTCAGTCCCTTTGCTTGGCAAACTATGTAGAAAAGCCTGGGAAAATGCTGATCACACAAGCAGTGAGGGGATTTTAAAGCCAACAACCTCCCTGTTTCTTTAAACAGACATCGGAACCTATAACTGGATCCTGTCAAACAAATGACAGCAAAAAAATATAACAGCTGCTAAGAAGTAAAGTTGAGAGATAAAGTTTTCTGAGCTAAGGACCTTCTCAGAAGTGGACTAAAGGTCTTTCTTAAATCTTTAAGGAAGGTTATGGATCTCAGGGTGGCTTTTAGGCAGCAAGTCAAATATGTAATTTTGTATATCATTCCTGTCACAGCATTTTGTGTTCCAGGGGAATTTAAAAAAAGGGAAAGAAAGGACAAACTTGCTGTTAACATCTGCAGAGCCATTCAGCAAAACAGCCCATACCTGTAATCATCAAAATTGACAATGTATCATTTTTAGCATTGTTTGAATGTTTAGGGACAAATTAACCTGGATTTTAAACTGGAGTGTAGGGCATTGTCTAATCATATTCCAGTAAATGAATGCCAAGCCAAACAGAAATAAATTTCACTGGCCAAGTCATACCATTCCATTGCAAACTTAAAATATCTTGAAATCACAAAAAAATCATGTTTAGGGAAGAAGCATATTAATTCTGCTAGTATGTTGCATCAGAATAAAAGCAACATCTCTTATTTCTGAACTTTTTTTTCTATGGTATATCATTATTATGATGGTTTGGGATAAAAGCTAGATCACCTCCTACCTTTTAGATTAAATTCTAAAGTCTTTCACTTGAAGAGCTACCAATTTATGGAACAAGTAAATAATCTGGGAAATAGCTTGAATAACATTAAAGGGACTTAATACCATCCCTGTGGCCATATCACAAAATCAAAACTAAAATAATTTTTCTGCCATTTAGATATTTTCCTGCTGACCTTGGGACATAAAAGATTCTTTTGCTTCTAAAGCAGGAATGGTGAAGACTCTAGGATTGAGTCCACAGTTGTTCCATACCAAAATACAAACAAATGGTACCCATCTTTGTTAACAGAGAATGATGAACCATTTTGCTGTGTCTCAAATAAAATGCCATATTTTTTGTGATGTTCTTCCTTTGGCTTAAATCAACCTGGATCTTAATTTGAGGGAGACAGGCCAAATATATTTTTCAATTGGCATTCTTTTAGAACCCGTCCTAACAAAGCCCCAAAGTATGAACACAAATTTCCAGAAGAAGCTATATATAAACTGTACTTATTACCCCTCTTCACACACCACCAGGTCCATTTCACTAACACACAGATTTCATCCAATGTTTCAGTGCTTTTGACTATCTTAAACACATGAATAACACACACATATGCACAAATACAGCAGTCATCTGATGAAGCCAGGTATGGAAAATGCAAAAGATAACAAAGAATGAAAGGAGGATCATTTCTGTTTTAACATAATCTCTTTCTGTCTAGTTTTATCATCCAAGTTTTGCATAAATTTCCTAGGCTAAGTGGTGAGCAGCTAATGTCAGAAGGAGCAAAAAAGGACTGAATTCAAATGATAATAGATGGTAGCATGCAGAAGGATGTTGTGGGGGCTTAGAGGTAGATAGAACAAGATCCTGATAAGAAACACAGCAAACGAGTTATCCGCTAAATTGGTTTACATTCGGCTCACTAAGACATTTCCTTCTTGGCTAAATTAAAAATGTAACTAATACCTTCTAACCAGCAATGAATTTGGAATGCCTCTTGTAGCAAATGATGGATACGATTTCTGTATGAAGGTTACAGAAGCATGAACGATTTGCTTCTGTCTAAATCAAGCAGGTAAAACAAAAAAAAAATTAAGCTGGTGTGATCTGCTTTCCTGATAATGTTTTATTTTAAATCAAGCATGTAAGTCACATTTCTTGGTGCAGTTAGAAAATACAGATAACTTTTTTTTAAGAAGAAGAAAAGATTTTTCAAAAAATTTAATAAAAAAAGACTTTCCACAACACTCCATGTGCCAGCTGCACTAAGTATTTAGGCCATCTCAGTAAGACTATGAAAGTAAACATACAGTTTTCATTAAATGTGCCTTTCCCATAATTGGTACATAAGTATTTCCCATGACTCTGCAGTGGAGTATTTTGGCTGGAGGAATATCTGGCCATTAGGAGGAGGGTTTCAGATATGTTGAGTCCCAGCCATGCCGAGAGACTTGGCACCTTTCTATGCTACTTCCTAATACCAACCCTAGTATAAAATGTCATCAGAAGCCTGCATAAACATTGGACTTAGCTTCACATAAATTATTGCTGTCCTGAGATAGTTTGTGCCAGAATTTAGTAAAAAACAACACTGAGTAAATAGAGTTGGAGTATAAAAGTAAGAATATTAATCCAAGAAAATTATCATAGGAAAATATGATAAAAACATGCATGCAAATATTGTGATATGAGGTTTATCTTGTGCCCCCCCTAAGTTTGGTTTTCGCCTAACATTTTTATATAGTTCCTTTTACCATGCTGAAATAACATTTCCTTAATTTTTTGATGTATCTAATGTTTTATATTCACACAGAGCTTTAAAATTTACAATCTTAGTCATTATTTTAAACCATGTCATCTGAATTGATTTGGACTAATATATTAATTTAATATTATATACAGATATGGATTTATGCAATAATTTTAGTATTACATGCAGATAAAGGAATAAAATCCCATATATGTTGGACAATCATGAAGTCCATGTTCAGAAGACTTTAGTTTTTACTTACTCATTTCTCACTTCAAAATATGAAGAATTGTTCTTGTGAACATTTATGTAGATGGATGGATAAAACAGTAATACTTAGAAGTGAATACAATTCAATTTAACAAGTATTTTTAAGTACTTACTATAGTTTACTAGCCACTGGGGTCAGAGAGACTGAAACCTTCAAAGCTTCTCGCTGCCATAGTCTTGGGATAATATAACATGCACATAAATAGCTATACTGCATATAAGAAGTAATACAAAGTAATCTCAAGAGAGAGAGGGGACCAGGAAAGGCCTTAAGTAGGAGATGGCACTAGAGCTGGGCCTTGAGAGAAGCTAAGGATTCTATGAAAAATCATATAAATATAAACTATTGTGAATAATTTAGGGCTTCTCTGAAATTTCTATTTGGATTTTGGGCTCAGTACAACATTATTGTGCACATAGTGAAAAGTCAGTAAATTTTGGAAAATGAAGACAAATAGGATTCTGATTTGGAGGCCACTTTAATGGCTCTATTGCCCAAGTTACCTAGTAAGTAAGGATCTGGTCTCTGTTTCATTAGTTGTTTTTTGTTTGCAATCTATGTTAAATACTACAAGAAAATCTATTGTATATAAAATAGAAAAGTATCATGAAATGTAATAAATCATACCTTTCCTTCAAAACCGTGAGGAACTCTATTCCTCCTTGATTACTCATGTTCTTCCTTTATTCCCTTTTTTTTCTATCTGCTTTTCCTGATTTCTGCTCTTCTTTCTGATGTGTTGATTCTCTTTTCTCTAAAGCTACTTTTTCTCCTTTTCCTACCTATTACTTCCCTTTTTGTTATTCTCTCATTCCCTACTGATCTGGGAATAGCAGAATCCCAAGGTGGTCCTTACTATATAATTAAAGTGTGAATTTCCAGGAGTTGGAAATTGCAGGCCGTTTTTATTATGCTTCTATAATAAAGCCAGGTAACATCAAGAGAATTAAAATGGCTCTTTTCTTGGAAGATAACTTGATAAAGATTTTCCCCCTTGATTCTATTGTTTTGAGGCTGGAAGCTGAAAATGGGAATAGGTTCACCAATCCTTTTTCTGAAAACACCTCAATCTTTTACATGATATATATTCCCCTAGATCCTGGGAATATGTTGTAAACTTGTAACAGATGGTGATGAAGCTTCATATTTTTATACAATACATTTTTTAAGATTCTGCATCTAGTGTATGTATCTCTCAGTTAAAATGACCTTCAATGAGTGAAGTCATAGTAGGGAAGAAAAAAAACCCACACATATATAACCAAACAAACCACAGATATACGAGAGCAGAAATGTTTGAGGCAATTAAATTTTATTCTGTTCTGTCTTTGTTGAGATGCAATAATTTCAGGTGACAAACAGAATTTCAAAAAAAAGAGAATCAAAGGTCATCATAAGATTGAAGGTTCAACTATTAATCATCGTAGGAAAATAGTTAGCCATGTTCTAAATGGCAAAGAAACATGTGCAAGAGAGAATATCACTGTTTGCAAGTTTGGGTGGTATTTGCTTTAGTTGGGTAATGTTGGGGACTTACCAAAAAATGTCCTGGCACAATATCTACCAGGGATCTTAGCATGAATATTATGAGGGTTCTAGTACTATGATTGCTGACATTTTATGAATGTTTTAGCATTGGCTTGAAAACAAGAAGTTTGCAATTGATTCAACAGTATGTCAAACAGACAAAATATTAAAAAAAATGAACATTAGCGAGAATTACTAATGTCCCTATTGTAAAAACAAACTAAACCCAATATGAAACTTGATCCAGTAAAAAAAAAAGACTCACGAAAGTAGAATTTTAATTGCATGACTTCCCAGGCAAATCAAGTGGCTCTGTTAACTTAAGAGTCTCAGTTGTAGAGGCGGCTGCAATAATGGGGGTGAAAACTACTACATATTCAGTTACTCACCTCTTTTTTCAACAGCCTCAATGCATTGCTTTACAAACTGAGGTACTGTGGAATTTTCACGTTCACACACTTTGTGCAGATGAGAGCCAAAAATTTGATCTATGAAGAAACAAAGATGAGTTTTAGTAAAATCTAAGCCTGTGCTCTATAATTTTATCCTACTTCCATATCTATATTCCTATAGAAACTCCATTTTCTACATGAATTGTTTTTATTTATTTAATTCTGCACTGCTCAATGTAGTCACACAAAGACCAAAACTCATTCATGTAATCTGGAACATAAGAAAAATCAACCAAATGTCTTCTGAAGTTCCTTCCAGTTCTAAGATTTAACATTTCTAAACAGTGGATAGAACCTTAAACTAAGAGCCAGGAAATGAAAATTCAGTTACAAATTTGTAAGGCTGATAAGATAAATCACATTTGCTCTGGGCTTTAAACTCTGCCATTTGTAAATTGAAACCAACAAATTTCAATAAGATTCCCCCCAGGTAACCACACACACACACACACATACACACACACACACACACACACACACACACACACACACACACAAACAAACAAACAAACAAACAAACTTTGAGGACAGGGAGCATTTTTAAAAACATGTTTTAACATCAGTAAAATTTTACCACCTTGCTTAAAGAATGTGCTTAATACAGTGTAGCAACATCAACCATTAGTATTTGAAATGTGAACTCCTCTTAATGACCAACAAAATGTCATGCCATTGGAAGAACTGAATCATTTTATTACAATCGTCAAGCCAGAAGGCAAAAAGAAAGTGGAAGCTTACTGTAATGGTGTCTCAACGGGCCTTCTTAGAGAAACTAAGGAGATTGCTAAGTAGTTTTCTTACCCTGTAACCCAAAGCAACGAGAAATATCTTTTTATCTCTTGCAGTACTCATGATGAGCATGAGCAAAAATACCACCATGAAAATAACTGAAAGTTATTCACTAAATAGTTTTAGAAGATTAAGAAGTAGAGAGGGTGTTAGAACATAATGCTCCAAACTAAGTGAACATATGTTTTGATACCTGATGATTTCAATGTGTAGGTGAGCACAGCCTCACCTTTCATTTTTATTATATTTTATATAATGATATGAATATATTTCATACAATAATATGAAAAGATCTATTGGCTCAGGTTCCAAATATGATAGTACCCAAAGACTTGTAAACTCAGAAAATCCATGCCTATATGACAAGAATACTTTCAGAAGCACTGAACAACATCAAGAAAAAAGGAAATTCGGTATACTTTAACATAAAAAAGTGTAATTTCTGATATGTGAATAACACCAGAATCATCAGCCCATCCAGACCATTGTCTAGTTCTAGCAAAGGCTAATATCAGTATCAACATAGAAGAGTAGAGATGAAAAGATCATTGGGGTTGGGTTGCTCTGATTTGTGCCCCACCTTTTCAAAACAATCAGCAATGCTGAAAAGCGGGAAATGGAAAATGGAAAATGGTAAAGCTATTTGATTAGCACCTTTTTCTTTGAAAGCTTAAGTGATTAAATACACTTATGATAATGTTAAAGCCTGTTAAATTGGGCATTGTCGAGGTATATAAGGGTCCTTTAAGTGCTTTTTAAAAAAATATCATTTTATCAGAAGAGAGTTTTATCTTTTAAATTTTTATTAGTTCTTTCATTATTTCAAGAGAGATAACTGGATAGAAGGCCTTTCAGTAGACTGTAGGATCTTTGCTGAACACTAACTGCTTTGTATTCCCAGTGACTTGCACAGAATAATCACTTAATAAATTTTTATTTAATTAGATTGAATTTTAATTGATTAAAATATTAATTATAGTATCAATAAATGCCTTAAATATGTTAATTATATGTAATTAGCATACTGCAAATAAATTATAGGTTGTTTTTTTTTCTTTTTACATCACTGCTATAATTTGAGGATATTTGAAACAAAAAAGCCATATTCTAAAGAGCAGACTTCCAAGTAGAGGTCTTAGGATCAAACTCTGTCTCCTAAGTTTTTATGTTAGTGACCTTGAGCGAGTCACTTAAATCCCCCTGGAACCATATTGTCCTTATTTGCAAAATAAGGGTTTTAGACTAAATGTCCCCTGAAGCTCCACCACCTTAACTCTAGATCTTTGATACAATGTTATCAAGAAATAATTCTAATGGATTGACTTCATAGTAAGTTAGCTAGATTTTCTCTTTCTGCCCTTTTCCTATCTTTTACCTTCTTTCAATGCAATCTTATAGGCCCATTTCTTTTCTGTTGATTTTTTTTTGCCTGTGCTAATCAACAGGATCTTTTTCCTTTGAACTTTTGTAGCATTTATTTCTTTACTATTCTTTTAGAATTTCACATACAAACACAGAGAGAGAATGTAGATATTGTCCTGTCACACCAAATAAATTGCAAAGCAAGAGACCTTGCCTTATATTTCTAAGTCTCTGAACTGCTTGTCAAAGAACATGGTTTCTTCATTGTCTAGCTTGGAATCTTGCAAAGACTTTAACACTTCAGGCAATGGAGTCAATATTTTTTCACTGTGTAAGATATGAACTTCGCTTAATTTAGTTAGATTAATCCTTGAATAACACTCATATACAGTTGGATATTAAACTTGTCTTTTTAGTGGCCATTGATTTCAAGAACCCAGGGTTATAACCACACTATGGCGGGGCATTTCTTGCATGATACAGACATGTAATAAATGGATTTTGAATGAAGTGCTGTCCATCTGGAATTTTTACATGGATAGAGTACTCAACTGGCATTCAATGAGACAGTTCAATTCTAAGAATATATTTAGAATTGTAGATGGTTCTGATGTTCTAACAAGGAGATGAGCATAAGGAGGCAAGTAGCAATTGTGCTTCTCTACCTCCATCTGCTAAAGGTCCAGGAGTAGTAGCATAATGTGGAACAAAGAAGGCCTAATAGGAATTATTCCCTTCATCCTGTTTCCCCATTCTTATAGCACCTAAGGGAGCAAGCCTAGATTTCCAGGGATATGAATATCTACCTAATCTTCTAAAATTATTTATTTGGGAAACACATCTTGCTGCGGGTGTGAAGATTTTGGAATCCCTTGCAAATTAACATGGCTTTGACTACTACCATTACTGCATCTTCATTCTATCATTTCAGCACTCTTACCAAGGGTGGCAGGCAACACATCGGTTGGAAAAAATCCATTTTCTGCAATTTTTCTTTGAAAGAATCTTTTGGTGAGAAAAACAAATAGGCCTTCCACATGACTGCACTTATGAATCATGTTGTTTACATAATGAATTAGAATTTAACTAGGAATGCTGGTTTCTAATCTTTATGCTTTAAAACTTTCCAACGATTTAGGTTGCTCATCTTTAAACATATCAGCATAACCAGGTTAAATCTCTCAGATTACAAATTAGCTTTATTCTCCCTCACCTCTGCTACATATTTTTGACAAATGGTAAAAAGAGCACTCAGTAATGGGAACTTTGTCAGTTAGATTCCAAATGAATCAAACCTATGAGGAAAACCACTCAATAGAGGCAGTTAAATGTTCAAATAATGTGGCTATCTTATCATCATTTACCCACACAGTCTCTTCATGCTTTTCAATATGATGCCTTCTGAATTCATAGAGTGTTTCTGCAGTTAATTAATAGAGACTAGTACTACTATTACTGCTTATAATAACAAGCCTTGGGGCTCCATAGAATTGGAGACCATGGTGCAATAGAAGGAGTATTTATTGGCTTTAGTTTCAGAGGACTTAAGTTCAAATCCCAGCTCTGCTACTTATTACCCGTGTGAACTGGTTTCATTTTCCTCATCTGTGAAATTAGGAGGTTAGACTTAATAGCTTCTAGGTCTCTTCTACCTCTAAATCCAAGATCCTATGACTATGACTATTCAAATCCTCTCTTGGTCAAGTTATGTTGACATAGCTTGCCAGTGCCATCTACTGATCTTCTAATTCCCGTCATTCAGTCTTAGCGCCTTTAGTACAAGAGGAATTCATATCTCATCTCCTTCACTCTTATTCCAATTCTAAGTGCCCTTACTCCTTATCAGTCCTGTTCTGATCTCTTCAGTGTCTTCAGCCACAATAAAATCCAATATTCTATTCTCGCTGGAACTCCCACACTAGTGTCAATAAACCCTCACATACTTGAACTTTTCAGGGAATAGTTCTTCCATCTCTTTGATTTAATAGCAATCTGAATCTTCTAAAGGTGATGATATCTCTTACTAAATTTTCAAGAAGTTGCACTCATTTCTACTAAGGGCTTAGTATATTCCTTGAATTTTTTTCTGTTGTCAACAGACCATCCCTTTACTTCACTAAAAATTCTCTCAATGATAATTTCTTTTTTAAGGGTTCATACAATGAATTCAGTTGTCTTCCATAAGGTGTAAGGTGTTGCTCTAAATCTAATTAT
This sequence comes from Gracilinanus agilis, assembly GCF_016433145.1. Lineage (NCBI taxonomy): Eukaryota > Metazoa > Chordata > Mammalia > Didelphimorphia > Didelphidae > Gracilinanus > Gracilinanus agilis. The sequence continues at coordinate 287,140,898 of NC_058132.1, forward strand.
CTTCCATACTGCTATTCAAATTTCCCAGCAGTTTTTGTTCAATAGTGAGTACTTATCTCATGTGCTTATCTCATATTCTGTTTGTCAAATAGAAGGATGGAAAATACATTTGCTTCCGTATGTTTTGTATCTATTCCATTCTACTGATTAATCTTTTTATTTTTTAAACAGTGTCAAGTTATACTGAGAATTACTGTTTGGTGGTATAATTTGAGATTTGGAACTGCTAAGCCTCTTTGGTTCACATTTCTTCTCATTATTTCTATTGATTTCCTTGAAGTTTCTGCTCCATATGATTTTTTTTTAGTTCTATCAAGTTATTTTTGGTAGTTTGATTGGCATGGCATCACACAATAAATTATGTAGGTAGTATTGTCACTTTTGCTACCTTGATTTGCCCTACTCCTAAATAATATATTTCTCAGTTATTTAGGTCTGTCTTTATATCTATAAATAGTTGTTTACACATATCTATATAATTCCTGTGTGTAACTTGTAAGGTAGATACCAAAATGTTAAATACATTCTATAGAAATGTGAAAAGAGTGATCATAATTCTAGTTAATATTCTCATGTCCAGACTTGGCATTCTTTCAACCAATCCTTAAGGGCTGTTTTCTATCCATCATTTAAGGCCAAGATCAAATATCACCTTGAGAATGCCTAGTCTGACCCCCCAGTGGATGACAAATTTCCCCTCAGACTTCTCATTCTTTTCCACGGTTTCAATGACTAACTAACTCTAGAGAGATGAGTCTCAAATGTATATGTACATTATTTACTTATTTTCTGAGATTAAGATTACACATAATTATCTATAGGATATCTATCTGGGTGCATCCTTAGTATGTCTTTTTAAATCTTGGGTCTTTATTTCTGTCTGAATCTTCGATGTTTATAACCTTAAAATTGATTCTTCCCTTTCTGTTATCTCTCATGTCCAATCAATTACCAAGTGTTTTTGATTCTTCCTTTCTGACATCTCTTACCTTAATTCTCTCTTTTCTTTTCATTGCTATTACCCTGGTACAGCACTTTAATATCACCAATCCAATTTTAATAGACCTTCAATATCTTTCTATCTCTATTCTATGTCTCTCTCCCATTTCATCCTTCTTGCCACTAAAAATATCTTTTCTTCCTTTTGACTTTTTATGTCATTTATCTTCTCAAAAATATTGAGCTACTCTTCCAGCATATCCAGTAAAATTAAAATTCCCTTCCTACCAGTCAAACCCCTCTATAATCTAGTTCTATTCTATTGTTCCAAATATACATCATATTATTTTCCTCAACACATCCTCTTTCCTCAAGCTGAATGTTCAGTGTCCAGGAAACATATTATAGACCCATTTTTGTGCTAAGTATTTGATACATTGTGATGAGTTCTATACTATGCCTTATTCTAATCCATTCTTCAAATGATTGCCAGAATCCTGTTTTTTTATCCACACAATTGGAAATTTCAAACCTCTATCACCCAAATGTCAGTAGCTCCCTATTGCTTATAGATTTAAAAGGAGAAGCCTTGCTTAATATTTGGAGTTCTCAACCTGGCAACACCCAATATTTTCAGTTTTAGTTTATATCCTTTTTTATACATACTTTCTGTTTGAGCCAATCTGAGATATTTCCTACTCTTTCCACCCCCTACCATGCTCTGTATTCTTTTGTCTTTATGTATTTGTTCTTATTCTTCTTATGCAGGGAATGACTTTCCTAGTCCCTCTTTACATGTGGAATTCATATCCGTATTCTAAAGTATAATTTAATTAATTTTGAGGACTGTCCCCTCAGAACTCAAAAGCACTTGGGTTTGTTGCCCTCTAAAGCACTAATAATAAAATACTGCACAATATAGTCATATGTTTGTGTCTTTCCCGTCTACTAGAGTGTAAGCCCCTTAATGCCAGTGTTACTTAAAATATCTATACTTTCTATATCTCCAAAATTACACATAGAGATTCGCACAAAGTAGGCATAAAATAATTATTTGTTGACTGAGCAGAAAGGAAATAAGAGAGAAGCAGGCAACTTGTATAATTTTAAAATCAAATAATCAGTCTTTTGATCATTAAAATTTGACCATGGGAAGCATGCAAAATGTATTAGATAGTATGCAAAACTGACTGTTTCTTCATGTGAGGGAAACTTACCAAATTAAGTGAATATTTGTAAAATAATTAGCATAGTTCCTGGGACATAGTAGATGCTTAATAAATTCTTATTCGCCTGTACACTCATGTCCAAATGTTTATCTCTTAAGGGAAAGGTATGAGGATTAGTTCACTTTCATCAATCAAGACTTTTTTAAAGAAAAAAATCACTTAATTTTATAGGCAAGTGATAAGTAGTTAACTATATCTTGCAGCTCTGTAGAAGGTTGTTTTATGCATATATAAGAATCTTAATGGAAAGACAAGAAACTCTTCACAATGTAGAGTCTTTACTCCATAGGTTTACTTTCCTGAAATGTTGATATATGAAGCTAGTTGTAATTAATTGTCTTAGAGAAGATGAAGATGGTAGCTGACTGGATGCCTGCTAGGAAACAATGCTAATTTGATATATTTTATGACCTGAATTTTTAGTTCATTGGGAAAAGAAGCTGTCATAGGTAGAACTTTATTGATGAGACACTCATTTAAAGTAATCTCTCTTAGTAAATGGTGGGATAGATTGATTGATGGAAAAGGAGGATGGGAATGTTGGTTAAAGGAGGTGGAAAAAAGTAGGAGAATAAATATCTGTATAGTGTACCTACTATCTGCAGGTAGGAAAGGTTATTATCTCCATTTTACTGTTGAGGAAACTGAGGCAAATGGAGGTTAAGTGAGTTTACAAGGGTCACATAGCTACTCAATTTCTGAGGCTAGATCTCAACTCATTTTTTGTTTTTGTTTTTGTTTTGTTTTTGTTTTTTTGGCACTCTGAGCCCAGTACTCTATCCACTGCACCATCAGCTATATCTAAAGAAAAATGGGTAAATCTGGAACAAGACACACTTCAGGGAATTTTGAATCTCATTAGGGCAGGGGATTTGGATGATGGAAAGTAGTATGAAGCTGAATTTCTAGGGGACAGGCAGAGAAAGGAGGAGGAACAGTCTGAAAAAGAATTTTCCCTACTCTGCAATTTTGCCCAGGGTCCTGGTAACATTTGTCCCTTAAGTTCAGCTCTGATACCCAATTCTTCAGTTGAAATGTGAGGATACATTTTCAAGACTATGAACCTCATTGTTATCTTTCCAAATTAAGATTGTCTATTCTCCAGTCAAGCCTCCAAATAATGATATTAGCTTCATTTCTAATTGCTTCCTCTCCTTTGGCAAGGAAGAAGGAAAGAAGGAAAGAGAGAGGTGACATGCACCAGTCAGACACCTTTAAATTCCAGCTTCTTTGAGATGCTCTTCTCTTTCCATTTTTATTATGCACATTCCTCTACCCAAGTATGAAGAGTATCCTGTACTAGATATGTTCTTTACACTAATACGGTATAAATTCTAATCTGATTGTTAGGATTAAAGTTAAAGTAAGCAAGAAATAGAAAAAATAAATACATGGATGCTGTATACACACACACATAATACACACACACACACACACACACACACACACACACAGCCTCCCAAGAGTATATATATTTAGTAAAGTTTATTTGGAATCTAAACAACCAGAAAGTTCAAATAATTAGAACTTTAACTTCAGCATACTTTTATGAGAAGGAGATAAATAACAAATAAACAGAGACCAGAGATTTATTTTTTTACAAAGTAGCTTCTAGAGTACATCTTAGGTTAAGTACCAAATAATTCAGCAAATCTTCTACATCTACAGTATTGGACAATGATAATTGATGTACAAAATGATAACCCTGAGACACTGCAAGATCATGTAGTACCTTCTGAATCATCCAAGAAAAATTCAATTATATTTAGTACAATTTTAGTATGAAATGTATTTTATTCCATTCTAATTCTTTGAAAATTATTAGTCTTTGACTAGAGTAGCTATCAGTTGAATAGATAATTAAACCAGCCTATTTCCTTATCATTCCATGATGTTCTAGGAAAGGACACATGGTTAAGAGCCATAAAAAAAGATTACATAAAGGACAACAAGTAGCTTAAAATGGGGAGACATAGTTTTGTAGAGATGATTTGGGGAATGGATCTAAAAGTCACAAAAGAGAAACTCTAACAATTTAAACAGATATGGAACAGAGAGATGGAAATGTTTTTCTTTTTCCCCTTATACTAAACCCAGATAAGTAAACCATTTTGGGCACAAATCATTCTTTATTTCATCTGTATTTTGTTATCTATAAGAGAACTAGAAAAGGCTTAAGTTCATGGTAATTGGTCCCAAAGGTTCTTTCTCCAAAAACATCTCCTAAAAGCAGGTAAATGATTTCATGAATGGTGACTCATGCCTCAATATGGGAAGTCCTGAGTTCAAATCTGGCCTCAGACATTCCCTAGCTGTATGACCCTGGACAAGTCACTTAACCCCAATTTCCTAGCCCTTACCTCTCTTCTGACTTGAAACCAAAACTTAGTATCATTTACAAAACAGATGGTAAGGATTTTTAAAAATCTCAGAAATATAAATCCAGAGGCAGCTAGCTGACACAATGTGACCTCAGTTTTCTCAAGTGTAAAATGGGGACAATAATAACATCATTCTCTCATAGTTTTTGTGAGGTTCAAAAGATATAATATTTGTAAAGCACCTAACATAGTGAGTGTCTGGCACATGGAAGATGTGTAATACTATAGATTTCATCCTTATTTCATCCATTTCAACTATATGATAAAGTCTGAAAATAAATTTGGCCATTGTTGAAGTGTACTGTGATCTTGGGCAAGTCACATATGCCTTAATTTCATTTAAAAAATAAAGCTTAGGGGCAGCTGGGTAGCTCAGTGGATTGAGAGCCAGGCCTAGAGATGGGAGGTCCTGGGTTCGAATCTGGCCTCAGACACTTCCCAGCTGTATGACCCTGGGCAGGTCACTTGACCCCCGTTGCCCACCCTTACCACTCTTCCACCCAGGAGCCAATGCACAGAAGTTAAGGGTTTAAGGATAAAAAAAATAAAAATAAAAAAATAAAGCTTATAATACCTTTAATATGAATCTCACAGTGTCATCATGAACTGCAAATGAAAGAAGGTATATAAACTACTGTAAAATACAAAACTATACAAAATAATGCAACATAGTCAAATACAGTAAACAGATGTGTAGAGTATGCCATTTAAAGATTTGTTTGAAGCAATTGGAAATGTTTATCTTAGAGGAAAATAAGATGAGAGGGATGGAATGAATACTATCATCAGACATTTGAAGGACTGTTAATGAGAAGAGGGATTAGACTTTTATTTCTTGACCCCCAAAGGGATTAACTAGGACCAATGAATTGAAGTAGAGAAGCCAATTTATAATCAATGCAAGTAATATTTCCCAAAAATTAGATTTATCCCAAATTGGAATGGATTCCATTGGGACATAATGTGTTCCTCTCAAGTAATACTCAGTGACCACTTTTTGGGATACAAAAGAGGATATTTCTTTATGAGTTCAAGTTGGAATAGGTGACCACTGAGATCCCTTTGAACCCTGAGGATCTGTAATGCTGAATTTTCCAAGATAGCAACTTACTTTCTTGAGAGATACAGAGAGAATAAGGAAGAAGGTTAAAGATGATCTCTGCAAGACCTTCACATTAAGGAGTCAGAAAGAGGATAAGAAGTATGCAAAAGACCCAGAGAAACATTTTAAGAAGTAGAAGAATCTAAGGTCAAATAAATAGAGTTTATCCTTAGGAAAAATATTGAGTGGTGTCCAAAGTTCCAGATGGGTCAAGGACAATTATGATTGAAAGAAAGTAATTGAATTTGGTGATTAGGAAATAAACGATGACCTTAAAGACAATAGTTTTAAAAGTGTATGTGTGTGTGTATGTGTGTGTGTGTGTTTGTCTTAATTTAAAAGGAATGTAAGTATGGAGTAGGCACAATATTTCCAAGGAACTTAGTTCTAAAGGCTAAAGTAGGAAAATGGGAAAGCTGAGAAGCTGCTACATGTCACATGGCAATTAGACTTTTTCTGGAAAGGTAGAGGGGAAAGGAAAAGAATACCAAATTTAAATATTCTGAATTTTCTAATTCAAGCACTTTGTGAAAGATGGAATAAGAGCAAAAATGTTTTTTGGCTTCATTTATGAATTTGATATATTCATAGCATCATTGTCACTCATGTTGGAAAGGAGGCTTAGTAAATTATCAATATCACTAATTAACTGCTTTCATTAACAATTCTTAATTTATATTATTTTATGTATAATATATTTTCAAGGTCTAGGGAAGGGGTCCAGGGTCCTGGAATGATCCTGCTCAGTTAAGTTTTGGGGAATACAGTGGGCAGATTTAGATCAGTGGATTCTAGGCATAGTCTAGAATAAGCTACTAACAATTCCTTCTTAATGATCTCAGAAGGAAACCCAGAGACTTATTAGATTCTTTTGATTTTGGAAAGCACACATTCTCTGCCTATATATCATCATAATCCCCATTTTTTGAGTAACCCACAAGTTACTCAACTGGAACTTAGAACAGTGTCAGCCCTGAAAGATGATAAGGGAGCTGTCCAAAGAGTCCTTGGGTCCTTATGATTCTGCAAGGCTCATGTTTTTAGAGGTCTTAGTGTGAGTGGAGTCTTTGAGGGGAATCAAGGGATGGTCAAAATCAGGCACTGTTAGGCATTAATAACTCCAGGCTCCCTAAAGCAGTCACTCACCTTTGAAAAGCAGTTACTTGTCTCTTACTAGACCTTAGTTGCTGTCGAACAGATGACACAGTTTCATAGAATTACCCTTTGTCCAAAGTCACCTGTTTTGGATTAGATGATGCAAGATGTTTATTCTTGCTAGATGGATAGAACACTGAGCAGGTCGGGAGAGGGGGCAATTCTTTTGTAAAATGGAAATTGTAGTTTAGAAATCACACGTCCCTTAGTCTCTTTGGTATTGGTGCTCTTCACAAACAGGTAGTTTGTTGACAGAGACTGAGGCTTCCAGTCTAGACTCTGGAAACCTGCCTCCTCTATTGGTCCAGTGACTCCAACCTATAAAGATCTTGCTCCTGAGGAATGCCATTTTGCCCAGTTATCTGATGGTCCTGGCCACTACAAGAGAAGCTTAAATAACTTGATTTATCTCCTGTTAGGAGATACTCTTGGAAATAGGAGTAGGTAAGTTCTTATAGTTGTTTGAGCTCTGGGCTACATGAATGGCATATGAGAGAACTTTGAGTGATGGACAGAGAAGTTTTTATCTATATTATCTGCTGGGCAAATAGCTATGGACTGGCCAAGTTATATAGAATCTGGAGAGCACAAGACTGGAAAATCAAAGGCTCTTAAATCTCTTAGGTAAAGACAAATGGAGGAATTGTCTTGATGTCTCCTACTGTACACAGTTGCTTGTAGGCACCCATCAGAAACATTAAAAAAAATAGGTTGCAGATACTACAAGAAGAGCAGAGGTTGAAGAGGGGGGTTCATTGTCAACTTGAACATTCCAGTGGGCTAGGCAAAGGACCATATCATCTCCATCACAAAACAGTTATTTGTAACATTAGTGACCCATAACTTGTCCTCAGCTGACAAAATAGAACTCTACTATCTCAGATCATTGTAACAGGGTTGCCCTTGCTGATGAACAGTTGCTTCATTCTTCATCTCACTGCCTATGCCAGGTGTCTGACCTTTCAGATTCCAAGTCAAAGACAAATTGATGTCATTTTGAAAATGAAAAAGGTCCCTTTGTACATTTGTTTCTTGGTTCCAATCTTTAGGAATAATAATAATGATGATGATTATAACAACTAGAATTTATATAGCATTTACTATGTACTAAGCATTTAACCCCTCTAAGAATCAGTTATCTCATTGGTAAAATGGAAATCAAAATACTTGAATTGCTTACCTCTCCGTGGTGTGAGTAAAGCACTAAATAAATGTAAGTCACAATTATTAATTATATCAGAGTTAAAATATTGATCCAATTAAAATATTTAGCATTACAATGTTAGCTAGAGAAGTAATTTATTTTTAACCTCAGAATCAGATAAACATCTAATAAGGTCCTTGCCTTTTAAACAGACAATTTTTCTCTAATAGACAATGACACAATCCTTGATACTTAATTGGTCTGTGGAGAACTAGGACTTAAAACCGTCTTTATCACTTCATAGGCCATCTACATACAAAACCTAAGCATTTGAGGATCCAGCAGCATCTAATGATCGACACAAACTTCTGACCAGTTTGCTCCATCTTGAAATGTGAAGGTTAAGGAACTATGATGAAGTGAATTACTGCTGTATCCTTGGTGAATATCCATATTATTATTAAATAAAACTTCTTTTGTTAAATATTAGATGACCTAATATAGATGACCTATCTCATCCAGTTCCAGTGCCAAATGTGAACCATAAGACTACTCTGAATCAGGGCTGGCCCAGAAAATTCCTCATAGTACAGACAAGCAAACTGAAGTGTTAATGTCTTGCCCAAGTCTATACAAATAATAGAAGAGACAATATTTTAATTCAGTTCCTTTGAGCTCAAATCCCATGTGCATTCTATTGTCATACTGTCATTTCATTATATTCTATAGATTAAATAATATCAAATTTCAGAAATACCAATCAATATTGGATCTTCCAACAATTTATCTTCAAGTATAAATTGTAAACTACTCCAGTTTTACACAATGCCCTTGGGAGAAGTTTGTATTTCCTCTCCCAGATAGCAATGGTAAATTGACATACAAAACAGAAAAACATTATTTTTAATTACTTGTGTTCTTTTAAAATGAATGATAAAACTCCATACTTTTTTAAAAACAAACTGTTTAATGATTTTGAATATTACACCGAAATATACTAATATAGCTAGACTGAATACATATATCAGAGTTTCTTTCATTTGGGTCTTGAGGAAATTCCTTTTCACTCCTTTATAACTTTTGAGTGTAAGGTGTGTGGCTGATATACCTGAAAACACTTTGAGTTAAAATCTTTTTTTGATCAAAGCCTCTGGTTTAAAGCTATTTTAGATTCCCATTAAAGGCATTCTCTGGCACCCAACTTCTGCTTAAGAGCATCTTTGAGGAAAAGGGCTTTGAATCAGGTAAAGTAATTTTATAATAAACCATATTAAGGTGCAAGGGAATCAGTGTGGGGCTGTAGAAGTGTTGACAAGTTGCATAAAGGCATGGGATAAGATGAGTTTTGAACTGTGAAATCCCAGTGGGGTTTGATGAACAATACAGGGCCCCATTTGGTATATATAATAAAAGTGAAATATATTTCCAGGAATGTAATTGGTTTTGTATCCAAATTATTAGACCTGAGCTGTGTGTTCACACACACACACACACACACACACACACACACACACGTGTATATTCTACAATCATTTGAGTCCTTTGGTTATCAGTTAACCAACTAGTATTTGTATTTCCTTTTCTTCAGTTTTAATTGCAGAAAGTGTCAAGGACAGTACCCACAGGGACTTTTTCCTACTCTCCATAAAGGGAGGAATTGCAGGTATCTTAAATGAGGAGAGATTCCATGTAATATATCTTTCCGCACCCCAGAGAGTCTAGTTATATCTTTATATTACACAGCACCAACCACACATACCTTATATAAAAAATGCCATTTTGGAGCCTCCCTATAACTATAAGACATCTCCTATCACATGGTTACTGGCTTATGCTGGGCTTCTGTCTCTAGCACTTGGGGTACAATAATGGGAAGTCAGGAGGCACCCACCACACCCATATTTATCAGGTATATCAAAGCATAGTGGGGACCTGTCCAAAGACCACATCCAAAACTAGGATATCCTCTGGAGACACTATCTATTCCATGTCCTGTTTCCCTAAAAGTCTTCTCCAGGACAACCTAAAGCACTTTTGTCTCCTGACTGAGCTGTTCATCTCCACCCTCTCCTGGGAGCTTGAAGGAAGAGCTCCTGTGGCCTCAAAGGACAAAGTATCATTATTAATTGCCATCAGTTTAAACCCCAAGAGAGGACATATACAGTGTGAATTCCTGTCTCCTTTAATGGACTTCATTCTAACCACTGGTTTTCTTCTTGGACTGGCTATGTACTGATTATTTTTAAGGTTTTATTCATATGTTTTGTTTTTACATTACAAACATTTACAGATTACCTCTACCCTGTGAGAAGTATCTTAGTTTTAAAATAAAACAATAGGTAAAACTAACAATACTGTGACTAATTGAAAATGAATGTGAAGCTCCACAACTGTAATATACCTCACCACTCTATTTAAAATTTTTAATTAATATTAATCTATTTTCTCTTCCTTCTACTCTCCACTTCATTAAAAAAGAAATAATTTGTAACAAATATGCATAATAAACAAATTCCTTTGATAACTATAACTATATATAAAATATGTATTGATTGATTGAAATTGTTTATTAATTACTTTTGTGAGTTAGTTCCAATTGTTCTCTAAAATGGTTATATCCAGTCATCACTCTATCAACAGTGCATCAATGCCTATTTTCCCATAACCCCTCCAAAATTTATCACTTTCCTTTTCTGTTACCTTTACTAATCTGATAGGTATAAAGTAGAATTTGAAAAATGCTTTAATTTGCATTTCTCTAATAAGAAGTGATTTGTAGCATTTTTTAATATGGCTAAAGAAAACCTGGGTTTTTTAATCCTGAGAACTGTCTATTCATAATTTTAGACCATTTGTCAATTGGAGAATGTCTTCTATTCTTATGTATTTGAAACAGCTTCTTAATTATCTAGGAAATGAAACCTTTATTAGAGAAACTTGCCATAGTGATTTTCCTCAGTTAATTGTTTCCTTTTTAAACTTAACTTTATTGGATCTGTTTGTGCAAATCTTTTTCATTATATATAATCAAAATTAGTCATTTTATCTTCTGTGGTATTCTTTGGTCATGAACTTTCATCCATCCAAATATATGATTGGTAATATTTTTCCATGTTTCTCTAATTTGATTACAATATAATCTTTTACATTTAGGCCAGGTATCTATTTGAAGCTTTTCTTTGTTTATATGTAAAAGATATCAACCTAAATTTAATTTTTTTATATTATTATCCTAATAGCTGAGTCTTTGTATTTACTGAATATTAGGATACTATATATATTTGCTTCTAATGCATATCCAATCTTTATTGACATAATGTTAGTTCTTGCTTTTTATATATATACTATTTATAGTTTTAAGTAAGAAACAACATATTTCTGTTTCCTACTGTTATTTTTAATAACAGAATTGTTTATTTTATTTAAAGATTTTTCTGCATCTATTTATATAATCATAAATATTTTTATTCATTTTAAAATTAATATGGTTAGTTAAACCTATAGTTTCCTAATATTAAACCAAATCTGCAATCCTGGTAAAATCACATTTGGTCATAGTGTATAATCTTAATGATAAGCTGTTTTAGCTTCAGTGGTAATATTTCATATAAAATTTGGGAATAGATGTTCATTAAAGATATTAGTTTATAGTTTTCTTTTTCTGTTTTAACTCACTCTCACTTATGTATCAAGACTGTATCTGTACTATAGAAGGAATTTGTTAGGATCTCTCTTTTCTCCAATCCCATAGCTTCATTCGAATCTTGTTACTGCTGTACAAACCCTGTTCCCTATGCTCAAATGGCTTCTCCCTCATAACTATCTGCCTCCACCTATTGCACTATTCCTCCCATTGTCCCACTCCTTATTTGACTACTTGAATCAGTATAAAATTTGGATTATCTATTTCATAGTGAACGAATTTCCCTTAAAATGACATTAACCTCACCTCTATAAAGTTTACAACATCCAAATTATCAAACCAAGTAGATTCTGTTAGTGATTATCTATTGACACCCCAAATAATCTTCTCTTTCTCAATGAGTTCAGTGACTGGCTCATAGTCTCTTTCCTCCTCATCTTCTGCCTTCATAAAAAGAAACTTTAATACACATGTTAACCCTCTCTCAAATACCTAACTTCTCAGTTGCTCAAACTTTTTAATTCTTAGAATCCATACTTCTATTCCATCTCAGCTAACCAAGAGATGTTTATATCCTTGATGGTGCTATCAGGGGTAAATATTATATTTCCTTCTTCAAGAATTCCAAAATTTCATTGGATGATCATAATTTTTTTAATGATTCCATTTTTCTTTACCACTTAAGGCTCTAAAATTCGTTCTTTATTCTCCTATAGTTTATTTATTCTCTTGTAGTTTCCATTGCCTCTTCCATTCAGTTCTTTCTTAAGCTATCTCCTTAGCACTGGCTATTCTATAGATTAAATAATATCAAATTTCAGAAATACCAATCTATATTGATATCTCTTTCCATCTGTATCTCAACCTGTTGGTGTACCAACTCAACTCTATTCTGTTTCACTCATAGATCCCTTGTCCTATTTCTGATCATGCTGTGCAAAGCCCAAACATTATACCACTCTTACCATCAAAGCCCTTTACTCCTATTCACATGCAATTTACTAGATCTTGAGAAAATAATGAATTTGTTTTAATTGTGTTAGCTACAAATTTGTTATCTAATCTTAACTTAGCCTTCATTATAGTAAGGAAAGCATTCTATGCTTCCCTAAATAATTCACTATCCCATTTTCCTCAAGGAAAGAAAGAAACAAGCACTTTCTAAGGGCCTACCATGTGTCTATACTGTACTAAGAGCTTTACAACTATTATCTCATTTGATCCTCACAATAACCATGGTATATGCTCATTATTATTCCATATTTTACATTGGTAGTAAATGGAGATTAAGTGACCCTCTTAGGGCCATTCAACTAGTAAAAGTCTGAGTTTGGATTTGAATTAACGTTTTTCTGACTAAAGGCCCAGTACTCTACCCATTGTTTCTCATAGATGACCACAACAAATATTCTAAAGTTTCTCAGTTCTCTTAAAGCTGCCAATGACAGCTCTCCCTCTCACTTTCTTAGCCAAGGATCTTTCTTTATACTTTGCCCCCCAAAATGGCTTCTTATTGAGAGGTTCCCCTTTTCTTCTTCAACTCATGTAATTCAGACATCTTCTTTAATTCCTTTTTCCTTCACTCTGTTCTAAGATGAAGAGTCACCCCTTCTCTTTGACAAAATAAATCCCTCTATGTGCATGCTTGATCCTATTCCTTCCTGATTTTTCTAAAATATTGCCCTCACTTGACTCCATTCTCATTCTTTAATCTCTTCCTAATTATTTTCAAAGCTTGTTACCTACCACATCTATGAGGATGAAAAGCTTGACAGCTCTTACTGTACCTTAATCTTAATGTATCTTGTTTTCTAAAAAAAAAATTCACAACTCCTCTAGCAATGTAATATTAGGCCTGCTTCTCTCCATAATCCTAACAGCATTTAATTTGATAACTTTAACCCATATGATTCTCAGTTAACATACATTACCAGAACATATTTAGCTAGACTGGTATTTAGGCAGCAGACACAATATGTTGACAGGACCAAAGTCTTTCTGAAACCAAGTCTTCCCAGCTTGGTCATGCCCATTGTAGTTTTTGTTCCAATGGTAGAACCTCTCAGGACTGCAGTGTTACCTTCATTGTATGATGAGTGTTAAAGCAAGGCTTTGGCAGAATATTTATTCTCCAAACCATTGTTGTCCTACCAGAAACTATATTTGGATTATGTATATGCTCAAGTTTAGATCTACTACTAACCTCATATAGGCATATGGGGGCTCTCCAGATATCTGTAACACTTATCTAAGATTCTATTCAGCCGTCCCCTTAACTTCTTTCTTAATGATTTATTGGTTAGATTTATCTAGTTCTGAGAAGGGAAAATTAAAGTCTTCTGTTATTATTTTGTTAACTATTTCCATCTCTGTTTTATTTAGTTTTTCCTCAAAAATCTGAATGTTGTAACACTTGGTGCATATAGGCCCAATATTAATAATACTTCATTATCCATTGTAAACCTCACCCCACTCCAGCAAAATATAGTTATCCAGTTCATTCTTTCTGATTATATCCATTTTAATCCTATCTCGGTTAGAGATCATGACTGCTACCACTGCCTTATCTGGATCAGCTAAGGCATAGTATATTCTGTTCTATCCCCTCACCTTCACTCTTCCCTCTATATATGTTGCTCATTTTCAGTGTGTTTCTTGTAAACAACACATTTTCAGGTCCTGTTTTTTATCCTTTCTGCTATCCATTTTCTTCCCATCAGTGAATTCATTCTATTTACACTCAAAGTCATAGTTACTATATGCATTTCCATCTGTTTTCCCCCCTCTCTGTTTGTTCCCCAATTCTTTTCTTTCCACAATATCCCTCCTCAGAAATACAATTTCCTTTGATCAATACCTTTCCAATTCACATCCCTTCTCCCAAAACCCTTATCTTCTTCCTTTGCCCTTCTAGTTCCAAATTGTCCCTTCCTTCCAAAGATCACTCTGATCCCTTCTCCCTTATTTTAAAGGTCTTATTCTAGTCATCTTTCCCAAAAAATGTCTTCCTAATCCCCTTAATTGTGCCCTCATACTTCTTAATTTTCTTATCCCATCAGCTTACCCCCCCCTACATTTTGAAATATACTCTCATATAGAAATCTCTCTTCCCTCACTTTTATTATACCTTTTCCTCCTTTTTTTTCACCCCCTCAAGCCTCAAACTGTGATTGACCTCAGGGGCTTCCATTAGAGCCCATGGGAAGTTCTACCTCTGTAATCGTAAGCAGCCAGTCCTGTGGCAGCAACCTGGGACTCTACTCTCCAGGGACTGACAACAGTTCATGGGTCCCCAGTCCCTCAGCAACCACACTCACTGGTACAGGATCCTTCCTTATTCCTCCTCGCCTTGTCACAGCCTGGGATACAGCAGGTATCTAATCTGCCTTCCTCTGTCCTCCAAAATCCTTCATTCAATAGCAGTGGGGGTTGAGCTCTTGTCTTTAGGTCTCAGCACCTTCAGACTCCTCATTTTCACTCCTTCAGTCACCAGCAGTGGGCCAACTGGTATCTCTAGAGCAAAGGCTGCTGTGGACAGAGCTACTCCTAAGGCCTTCTGCAGAGGATTCACATTTGTATCCACAAAGATGCAAGTTCTGGGTTTCAGCAATCTTGGCTGGGGGATTATCTTGTTGGCTCCACTCTGTTTGCCATGCTCCTGCTCCCAGGGACTACATCAATGGGATTAAGACCAGGGAAGTCAGAAATCTTCCTCACTAGTTGTCCCAGGCAGTTCAACTTCACTCAGAACCCCTGTCTGTTTCTGCAGTTTTTACACTGATTCTGTGAATTTATTTCTGGTTGTTTGTGGGTGGTATTAGTAGAGCAAGAAAGCTTCACAACTTACTCTGTCATCTTCCCACAATGCATCTCTCATTGCCAAATTTTGTTGTTTTTCTCTGTAACTTTTCATATTATATATATATATGAAAAAATATACATACATGTATACACACATATAAATATATGTATATATATTCTTCTCTCTACTTATAGAACCATGATTTTAGTAAAAATTCTGTTCTCCTCTTACCTAAACTATTGCAACTGCCTCTGACTCAACTGTCCCCTTTTTAGTTCATCTTCCACTCATTTATCAAGGTGGATTTTTAAAGTGTAGATCTGATCACATCCTTCCCTTTTCAAGGAGTATCCATGGTAGGCTATTATGTAGTATCCAAAACTCTTCATAACTTGACCCTTACATGCTTTTCCAGTCACTTTTTTGTCCTTTCCAAATTCAAAGTCATCCAACCCTGTTATTGCATTTCCTAAAACAAGAACTAGCCATCTCTCATCTATACACCTTTGTCCTCACTATATCTCCTTTACCATCCCTACTTAGTTTACCTGACTTCCTTATAGACTCAGCTCAAAGTCCACCTACTAGAAACCTTTCTCATTCATGCGAGCTGCTATTGTTTTCCTTTCTGAGTGCCTTTCTTCTACTCTTTAAATATATATTTCATATCTATATTTAGTTGCCTAAGTGTTTTCTCTTGATCAGATTGTAAGGCCATCAATGGCAGGGATTGTGTTTTGACCTTTTTTATATAATATATATACATATACATATACATATACATATATATATGTATATATATATATCTCCAGCACTTAGCACAGTGCCTGCTATATGGTAAGTACTTAATGAAGCTGTTTAAATTCTTGACCAAACAGATTATGCAAGTATTATTATCCTCATCTATGCAGATAAGGAAATTAAAATTGTCTTAAGTTAGTGCTGGAAGCTAAGTTGTCCGAAAAGTAACCATAGTTTTCCATTTACTGTGATACCACCTTATAAGAATTTTTTAAATGTTCCTTTATTTCCTTTTTTAACTCTAATTTCCCCTTGAGTAAGAAGAGATGAGGATTCTTTGAGGGAATATCCAATGATTCTGTCAGGCAATACACATGCAGTAAAAGTTAAAATGAAGAGACTAAACCAAAGATACTCTACTTCTTCTACCACAAACCATTTCAATTCAACTTAATTAAACAAATAAATACAATCTTGTAGTTATCTTTGGCTCTTTTCTTTCCTTAAACCATATATATTTATATAACATATACATACATATATATATATATGTATATATANTATCCTCATCTATGCAGATAAGGAAATTAAAATTGTCTTAAGTTAGTGCTGGAAGCTAAGTTGTCCGAAAAGTAACCATAGTTTTCCATTTACTGTGATACCACCTTATAAGAATTTTTTAAATGTTCCTTTATTTCCTTTTTTAACTCTAATTTCCCCTTGAGTAAGAAGAGATGAGGATTCTTTGAGGGAATATCCAATGATTCTGTCAGGCAATACACATGCAGTAAAAGTTAAAATGAAGAGACTAAACCAAAGATACTCTACTTCCTCTACCACAAACCATTTCAATTCAACTTAATTAAACAAATAAATACAATCTTGTAGTTATCTTTGGCTCTTTTCTTTCCTTAAACCATATATATTTATATAACATATACATACATATATATATATGTGTGTATATATATATATATACAGAGAGAGAATCAGTAACTAAACTCATTGATACTACTCCCACACTGCCTCTGATATTTACTTTCCATTTGAGTCTGTTTTTATTTCATTATCTACAATATGAGAATATTGAGATGGCATTTGAGGGCCCTTCTGGATCCATTTCTACCTTTCAGTCAAAACTGCCACCATTCTTGTGTGGGATCTTATTTCAGATAATCTGTACTATTTCAATACCTTCATAATAATTATTTTAATCTAAACTCTCTCTCATCACCAAACTGCCTTCAAAACCACTGTTAGAGATCTTGTCCTCTGACTGCTTTAAAATGTTAGTGGTTCCTTACAACTCACTGAGTGAAATTTAAAAAATTAAATTAAAAAATTTTTAAATATATATGTATGTATATATATATATATTTGATATTCAAGGCTCTTTTGTCACACCAAAATTTCAGATTTATATTACTCCTCCATCTTTGCATACTATGCATAGAAAGTAGGACTGCTGTTAGCACCTCAAATTCAGTGTAATGAAGGACTTGGGGGTTTTGACTCTAAGACTAAAGGGACCATTATCTCCAACTGATTCCTTTTTATCTGCTCTCTACCATATGTTATCATGAACTGGAGACCATGAAATCTCTTAGGGTCATATGTCATAGATTTAAAGCTTAAAGAGAGCTTGGGGATCATCTACTCCAGCTCTTCCAGTTTTCAAATAATGAAAATGAGTCTTAGAAAGGGAAAATTACTTGTTACTTGAACAATGTACAGAAGGATCTATATTCAAGCCTAGATTATTTGACTGAAATTTAAGCATGCTTTCACCAGAGCCATTACAAACAATGAAGGTATATCCAGGCACCTATTCTTTGCAAATATATCTTCCTGTGGTCAGGTGAAAAGTAAAGCTGTTTAGGCCCAAATGCCCTGGGAATCTGTATCAAATTAGTTTCAGTCTTCTCTCTTCACCTGGAGTATTTTCCCTAGTTCCTTTTGGTATTATTATATGAACTTCAATGAACAGATGTGAGTTTCTCCTCTAGGATGTTATCAGAACTTGGTACTTTCAAACATGCTTGCTTTTTCTCATAATTATAAGAATTCACAGAAAGAGCCCATCTCATTGTGTGGGTTTATGAGCATGTGGCTGTAGAGAGATTGCATTAAAAATATTTGTGGTATATTATAGTGTTGGGGATTATATTTTTTCACAAAGACTGAACTGAGTTCAGTTTCTTTATTATATGTTTATGACTTCTTCCTTAGTTGGTAATTATGTAAACAAATTTACAACCAAAAAAAAAAGCCAACTTACTCTCACTTCCTCCTTCAAAATCTTAATTGTTTCTCAAAAACATTAAGTGAGGTCCTGTCAAATTCTTTACACGATTTGGAATGATCTCTGATGTCAATTAATTTTTTAAAAAATTTAAAAACTTGCAAGCTTTAAAGGCCAATACATTTAAGAAGAAGAGTTGTCAAAGATGGAAACAATAGGTTGTTTGGTTATAAAGAGAATGTAATGTATGAGGCAAGCCAGCAGATAATGAGGAGAGTAGCAACATCTCATTTAGAAATGAGGGGGAAAAAGAGTGTTTGACAAGTGCTCAAGATGTGGTTCTTAAACCACCTACATTGTTTTCTGTCTGTATCTGGTTTTGTGATAGAGGTCCTTATTAAGAAGTTAGCAGAAGCCAATCTTTTGGTTCCTGGATCAGCTTTCATCTTTCTTTCATGGTTTGGAGTTCCAAGTTCAGAAGGAAGATTTTGGAAATGATATATTCAAACCAGTGACTCTCATTGGTGTTTAACTTGGATAACATCTCATCTAAAATACCACACGTGTCTGATATGAATAAATAAGGAAATGATTTTTTTTAAATGGAAACTGACAACTGCTGAAAGGGAGTTATTTTTTTGTTCCTTTTTGCCCTAAGTAGTATTTCAGGGAATTACAGTTTATGAACGTTCAGCTTTTTGCCCACCTACCGGAGAAACATTCACATAAACAAAAGTATAACTTCCATGGGTATGACAATCAAGGAGAAATTAAGCTAGGTATTTATGAACTATAAGTGTCCAAGTATGTTTTTAATAAAAAATTTAAAAAGAATCAGATTGAAAACTCCAAAAGAAAGATACAATGTATAAAACTGATCTCTTATTTTTTTCCTTTTAGTTAAGGCCAAGAAAATTACAGTACTATATGTATGTAGATCTGAGAGTATTTTGAAAACTAGGCATTCAAAGCAAATAGGTTCATGAAACATAAAATATATGCTTAGATGATGCTCCATTTGCCTTTTGTCCATGTAGAGACACCTAATCTGTTCACAGCACAATTTATTATTTAAAAAACAAACAAAAATATGGTCAATATCTTTCTGTATGTCTATTTACCAAATTAATGTTATAACCTCTATTTTCATTAAACTGACATAAACAGGTACCAAAATTTGGCTAAGAACATTACTGATATGAATGCATGCTCCCTTATATTAATCTCAGTTTCATTTTCACAAGATTAAGTATGTATATTGGATAGTTAGCTCAGACAAGGTATGTTGGTATGCCTATATTCTTTCTTTCTTTCCATCTATCTACCTATCTTTCTGTTTATTTATCATATCCTTCTCTCCCTCTCATCTCTCTGTCTTTGTCTGCCTGCCTATCTAACTATCTCAATCTGTCATTTCACACAGCAATATTTTTTTTTATTGGAAGACAAAAGAATAGTCAGGTTGCCATTATAAAGCTGGCAAACAAGCATTTCTACCTTATAAGATGAAGGAGAGATTCATTATAAATAAATTTTCTCTTTGATTTACCCCCTGCAATCGAACTATCTGTGTTTTTCTGCAAGCACCTATATTAAAATGAGAAAGTAACAATTTCTAATGCTTTTTTTCATTTTAAGTTTTGCTCTTTCAGTGGAAAAAATTGTCATTCCCCTTCCACACACTTTTTATTCTTTTATTCCATGTGTGGGAAGAAAGCATCCAGAACATCCTTTAAAATAATGAAAACAATAATAACTGTTCCCCAAAGAATAAGAAAGCAAAAGGAGGGCTTTGTTTGATTTATCTGTGATGGGGCACTTTGGAACTTCACTTTTTATGAGTTGAAAAAAGAGATGTACACCACACGTCTATCCTCCTATTATGACAGTTTATGTTTCCTATATAGCTTATTTAACTCAAATGCCTGGGAAATAGACACAATTACCACCTTATGGAATGCTACTTAACTTTAAATGCTCCCTGAAGAATAAAACCTACTTTATCTTCTCAAAGTTTATTTCAGTTTCTCAGAAATAATTCCCTCTCTAGACTCCTGAAATATTCTTGTTCATCATTTAAAATTTTAACCTAATGATTGTATAAAAATGACTATCAGAAAAAAAAATCCCATAGTAGAGACGGCTAACAAAAGCTTATATAAAAGGACTGCATACAATGCCCATATACAGCTTTAATCATTCACTCTTTCAGCTGTTATCAATTTAAAACCAATGAAACTCCCACACTGAGTCCATTTGAACAGTCAATTTTAATATCTTGGGGCATCTGTAGTTATTCTGAATTGGCTGCAAAAGCAGAACTAACAAGTTAAGCTCTAACCATAAGTCTACATCAGGCTGGTAAACCATACATCAAACAGAGACAGTTAGTCAATACTCCAGTATGAAAAACCAACAAGCATTTTTAAGAAGAGCAATATATTCATAATATGCTTGGCAGTCTGGTTTGCATTGCTTCCTGGAGAGTGGTACATTTAACTTTGTAGTCAAGATGGTGGGCATGGTGAACCGACACAGCTCCTCATGCTGGTAGAAGAAAGAAACAATTCTGAGGAAAATTTGTCATTCAATTTGTGGGTTATATCTTAAATGAGAATAAAAGCCACAGGGAAATGTGCCTTTTATGAGAAAGAACTGACCTTCAAAGCTGACAGGAAATAGTCTAATTCACCTGATCCACTCTGTTATGGGCACATTGCTACCCTCAGAGTACAACCAGAATACAATAAGGTATAATCAAAGTAAGATTGAAGCATTTATCATATTTATCTCATAATTTCCAAATGAGAGAGATTTGAAAGGGATACTATTTTATTTATCTTTAACATAAAAAAGAAAAAAGCATGGGGGAGCAGAATCAAGAAGGCAGATTAGGGGCAGCCATGCCACTGAAACCCTTTCAACATTCCCCAACAAACTTTAAAATAATGTCTCAGATCAAATTTTGGGGCAGCAGAGCCAACAATAAAGATGGGATTAGACATTGTTTTGGTCTAAGAAAACTTAAAAAGGCAGTAGAATTCTGTAACACTGGGATGGAGGCCTATTGAGAGCCCATACATACAATGTTGGTAAGAGTAGCAGAATTAGCAGCTTTGGGAGTTCTCAGCCCAGAGACAATAAGAGGATTGGACCACTCATCAGATAGAAATACAGGGCCCTTTGGTAGCATTGGGTACAGTTGGTGCTGCCTGGCAATTCTATTGGAAATACACAGATCTTGCTCACACTTTCAGGGTGTAGAGGAGCACTGGTAGTCAGTTATAAGGGATCATGGGCTCTGGTCACAGTTCCAAAGCAAAGAGGGGCCCTAAGTTTTGCAACTTCAAGGGACAAGGGACCTTCCTGAACTTTTCCTTTACTGGGAAAAGACCATAATACAGTTTGGGGTGTGGTGACCAAGCCTTTTCCCAGATTACACCATCTTAGGAACACTGAAAATTGGCAGATTCCCAATACTAGCTTTGAAAACAGCAGAACAAAAGCAGCTGAAGCCTGGGACGGTGTCTCCTTATCTTAGAGAAAACAGTGACAATTTTAAACACAGAGAACAAAGTAAAGAAATAGTCTGGAAAAATGAACAAAAAACAATGAAAACAACAATGATAAAGAATGTATTGACCATAAAAAGATAGTGTGGTGACAGAGAAGACTAGAAATAAACTCAGAAGAAGACAGGTAAAAACAGTTACCAAAAATTCCTCAAAGAAAAGTGCTAATTGGGCCCAAATCCAACAAGAATTACTAGAAGAGTTAAAAAAAATAATAGTGGCAGAGAAAAAATGGGAAAGAAATGAGAATGAAGCAAGAAAATTATGAAAAGAGAATTAATAGCTTGGTAAAAGAGGCATAAAAATATTGAAGGAAATAGCTCTTAAAAACTATAATTGTTCAATAATGGACTTCCCTAATAGCAGCAATGCAAGAATCCAGAGCAAGGCTGAGGGACTTATGAGAAAGAAAACTAGCCACATTCAGAGGAACAACTGTGGGAGTAGAAACACAGAAGAAAAACAACTGCTTGAACACATGGGTTGATGGAGATATTATTGGCAATGTAGACATTAAACAATAACTCTAGTCCAACTATCAATAATATGGAATTAGGTCTTAAACAATGATACATGTAAAACCCAGTGGAATCGTGCGACAGCTAAAGCAGGTTAGGGGGATTTAAGGGAGAGGGAAAGAACATGAAACATGTAACTAAAGGAAAATATTCAAAATTTAAAAAATTTAAAAATAGATCTGTTCAAAAGATAGAGGAGGCACAAAAATTAAATGACAAGAAGAATTCTTTAAAAAAGCAGAAATGGCCAAATGGAAAAGGAGGTACAAAAATTCACTAAAAAAAAGCTGAATTCGGGGCAGCTGGGTAGCTCAGTGGATTGAGAGCCAGGCCTAGAGACAGGAGGTCCTAGGTTCAAATCCGGCCTCAGACACTTCCCAGCTGTGTGACCCTGGGCAAGTCACTTGACCCCCCATTGCCTACCCTTACCAATCTTCCACCTATAAGTCAATACACAGCAGAAGTTAAGGGTTTAAAAACCAAAAAAAAAAAAAGCTGAATTGGACAAACTGAGAGGTAGAAAAACTCACTAAAGAAAATACTATTTTGAAATTTAGAATTGGGCAAGTGGCAGCTAATGACTCCATGTAACAACAAGAAAAAAAAAGTCAAAAGAATGAAAAAAAAGAAGAATTACAAAACATCTAAATGGAAAAACAACTGAGCTGGAAAAAAGATCAATGAGAGATAATTTGAGAATTACTAAACTATCTGAAAGCCAAGATTTAAAAAATCTAGAAATCATATTTCAAGAAATTATTAAGGAAAATTGCCTGATATCTTAGATCCAGAGAATAAAATGGAAATTAAAAGAATCCATTAATCTCTTCCTGAAACGGATCCAAAAATGAAAATTCTCTCCCTCCCTTTTTCCTACCTTCTCCCCAATAAGGTAAACAATTTGATTCAGATTATACATACGCAATTATTCAAAACATTTCCATATACCAATGTTGCAAAAAGAAATGCAGACCAAAAATGTTAAAATGACAAAGTAAAACCAAATGCTTCAGTTTGTATTCAGACTCTATCAGTTTTTTTCTTTGTAGGCAGATAGAATTTTTCATCAGATGTCCTTCATAATTGTCTTGGATCATTGTACTATTTAAAATGTCCAAGTCATTCATAGTCGATCACAGAGCAATATTGCTGTTATAGTATACAATGTTATCCTGGTTCTGCTAATTTCACTTTGCATAAAGTTATGTAATTCTTCCTAGTTTTTTCAGAAAACATCCTCCTCATCATTTCTTTGGCACAATAGTATTCTATCAAAATCATTTACCACAATTTGTCTAGCCATTCTTCAATAAATAGATCCCTATGATTTCCAAATCTTTGCAACTGCAAAAAAAGCTGTCAAATATTTTTGTATATATAAAATCTCTTTGGGATACAGACCTAGGAGTGGTATTGTTGGGTCAAAGCATATGCAGTTTTAGAATCCATTAGGTCTAGTTCCAAATTCCTCTACACAGTGATTGGATTAGTTTACAACTCCATCAACCATGCTTCAGATACTCAATTTTGTCATTTTTCTTTTCTGTCATATTAGCCAATCTAATCTGTGTGATGTGATACTTCAGAGTTGTTTTAATTTACATATATTTAATCAAGAGTTATTTAGAGCATTTTATATGATTATAGATAGCTTTAATTTCTTCTTCTGAAAGTTGCCTCTATTTATCCTTTGATGATTTTTTGAATTGAGGAATGACTCAAATTTGTCTAAATTTGGTTTAGTTCTCTACATGTTAGAAATGAGGCCTTTATCAAAGAAATTTGCTGTAAAATTATCCCTGCCTTCCATTTTCTTCTTCTCCTTCTAATCTTAATAGATTTGGTGTTGTTTGTGCACGAATTTTTGATGTAATCAAAATTATCCATCTTATAGCCTATTATACTTTCTGTCTCTTTTTTGTTATAATTATTCCATTTTCCAAAAATCTCACAGGTAAAATATTCCATGTTCACCTAATTTGCTTATTGATATCACCCTTTATGTTTAAATCATCTATCCATTTTGACTCTATTTTGTTACCTTGTGAATGTTGGTATATACCTAGTTTTTCTGCCAAACTGCTTTTCTAGTTTTCCCAGAAATTTTCATCAATGATTTCTTGTCACAAAGCTTATATATTTGGGTTTGTCAAACACTGAATTATTTTATGGTATTTACTACTGTATTGTGTACTCAATCTATTCTTCTGATCCACTACTCAAATTCTTAGCCAATATCAGATGCTTTTCATTATGAATGCTTCATAAAACAGTTTGAGATTATCAGTGCAAAGCCACCTTTCTTCACATTTTTTCAATGATTCTTTTGATATTATTGACCTTTTGTTCTTCTAGATGAATTTGTTATTTTTTTTCTAGCTGTATAACATTTTTTTGTAATTTGATTGGTATGGCACTGAATAAGTAAATTGGTAGAATTTTCATTTCTATTTTTTTGGCTCAGCCTATCCATGAGCAATTAATATTTCTCCAAATATTTAGATCTGATTTTATTTGTGTCAAAAGTATTTTGTAATTGTATTCATTTAATTCCTGGGTTTGACTTCGCAGATAGATCCCCAAGTATTTTATGTTATCTGCAGTTATTTTAAATGGATTTTTCTCTTTCTTCTTAAGGGACTTTGTTGGTAACATAGAAATGTTAATGATTTATGATGATTAATTTTATACCTTGCAACTTTGCTGAAGTTGTTACTTTCTTCAACTAATTTTTTAGTCGACTCAGTATGATTCTTTATGTATACCACCATATTATCTGTAAAGGGTCATAGTTTTTTTTTTAATTTTATTTTTTAGAAAAAATTTTCTAAATGATTCATGTTCTTACTCTCCCTTCCAACCCACCCCCATAACCAATGCTTATTTTCATTGGTTTCTTTGTGTCATCAATCAAAACTTATTTCCATATAATCAATAGTTGTTACTAGGGTGGTCTTTTAGAGTCTGCATCCCAAATCATGTCCACATCAGCCCATGTGTTCAAGCAGTTGTTTTTCTTCTGTGTTTCCACTCCTGTAGTTCTTCCTCTGAATGTGGGTAGTGTTCTTTTCCATAAATCCCTCAGAGTTGTCCTGGGTCATTGCATTGCTGCTAGTACAGAAGTCCATTACATTTGATTTTACCACAGGGTAGCAGTCTCTATTTACAATGTTCCCCTAGTTCTGCTCCTTTCACTCTGTATCAATTCCTGGAGGTCATTCCAGTTCACATGGAATTCCTCCAGTTTATTATTCCTTTGAGCACAATAGTATTCCATCACCAACAGATACCACAATTTGTTCAGCCATTCCCCAATTGAAGGGCATACCCTTGTTTTCCAGTTTTTTGCCACCACAAAGAGCATGGCTATAAATATTTTTGTACAAGTCTTTTTCCCTATGATCTCTTTGGGTTACAAACCCAGCAATGGCATGGCTGGATCAAAGGGCAGGCAATCTTTTATAGCCCTTTGAGCATAGTTCCAAATTG
Organism: Gracilinanus agilis; assembly: GCF_016433145.1. Lineage (NCBI taxonomy): Eukaryota > Metazoa > Chordata > Mammalia > Didelphimorphia > Didelphidae > Gracilinanus > Gracilinanus agilis. Next base: position 287,166,855 of record NC_058132.1, read on the forward strand.
CCGCCCTGAAAGGTTGGATCAATTCACAACTCCACCAGCAATGCATTAATGTCCCAATTTTGCCACATCCCCTCCAACATTCATTACTCTTCCCTGCTGTCATTTTAGCCAATCTTCAAGGTGTGAGGTGATACCTCAGAGTTGTTTTGATTTGCATTTCTCTAATTATTAGAGATTTATAACACAAAGGGTCATATTTTTGTTTCTTCATTGCCAGTTATTATACCTTCAATGACACATTTAACTCCAAATGAATTTATAATTATTAGTCACTAAAATGAATTGATATAGAGAGAGGGTTTGAGTATGTTGATTATATTCATTAATCTTCAAACAATGAAGGGGTGCGAAAGAGGGATTCACTGGAGAAGGGGGAAGGAAGGAGTAGAATGGGGAACATTTTCTCACATAAAAAAATAGAGCTTTCAAATGGAGAAGAAAATGTTACACAGAGTGTTGGAAATGGTTGAATTTTGTAATGATCCTGGTGGAAGTCTGTAGATGATTATTGTACAGCCCCAGGAGTCTTACAGATGGAGGTGGGAATAATTGGGAAAAATAAAATAAAATAAATAACAATTTAAAAAATTAAGAAAAAAAACTCAATTTATTGTTTACCAGACACTTGAAACAGAGAGATACACATAGGTTAAAATAAATGACTAGAAAAAAGATAGGATCCTAGGTTCAAATCCGGCCTCAGACACTTCCCAGCTGTGTGACCCTGGGCAAGTCACTTGACCCCCATTGCCTACCCTTACCACTCTTCTGCCTTGGAGCCAATACACAGAAGTTAAGGGTTTAAAAAAAAAAAGATAGGAGTGGCAATCATGATGTCAGACAAAACAAAGCCAAAAATAAACCTCATTAAAAATGATAATCAGGGTAAAATAGAAAATAAAGTAATATATGAAAAAGGCCTCATTTTTCAAATATATACTGAGTAAAACTGATTCAGATTAAAGAAAATAAGAGCTATTCCACAACTGATAAATGGTCAAAGGATATAAACAGATATTTTTCAGAAGAAATCAAAGCAATCTATAGGCATATAAAATGCTCTGTTACTATTGATTAGGAAAAGGCAAATTAAAATAATTTAAATATCATCTCATAGCTTTTAGAAACAACAAATGCTGGAAAGGATGAGGGAAAAATAAGTATACTAATAAACTGCTGGTGGAGTAGTGAACTGGTCCAACCATTCTGGAGAATAATTTGGATCTGTGCCCAAAAGGCCATACAACTGTGCATTCTCTTTAATCTGTTAATACCAATACGTGGCTTGTATCACAAAGAGATCAAAGAGAAAAGACCTATCTGAAGAAAGATATTTATAGTAGCTCTTCTTGTGGCGGCAAAGAATTAGAAATTCAGGGGATGCTCATCAAGTGAGGAATTACTGAACAAACTCTAGCATATGATTGTGATGTAATACTTTTTTTTCCCTAAGAAATGATAAGGGAGTAGTTTCAGAAAAAAAATATAAGGCAAAACCAATAAGAATGAATGCAAAGTGAAGTGAGAAGAGCCAGAAGTCCATTGTGCACAGTAAACAGCAATGTTGTAGTGATGATCAATTGGGAAAGACTTGGCTACTCTGATTGATTCAGTGATCCAAGACAATTCCAAAGGATTCATGATGAAAAAATGTTATCCTCTTCCAAAGAGAGGATTTATCAACTTGGAATGCACACTGACATATAATTTTCTTGCTTGCTTTATTTTTTTTGCAATATGGCTAATATGGAAATATATTTTACATGATTTCACATGAATAATTGATATCCTTTTGCTTGCCTTTTCATTCCAGTGGCCAGGAGAGGGAGGCAGGGAGAGAATTTGCAATTCAAAATTTAAAAAAGAAAAAAATAATTAAAATTAAAAAAATAGTTAAACTATTATTAAAAAGAAAAAATGTTGTAAAGAATCCATTGATGAATAATACTGTCCAAAGTTTACAATCTGCTGCCTTAATACTTCCTGTGATACAATATAAGACTTTGGCCAACTGATATTTTCAAAATGCAAATCTAGGAAGCATCTCTCTTCTTGCTTCAGTTTGACTAACACTGTCAAACAACCAATTCTGACTGCATAAATTTCAGGAGGTATACCATTTGCTCCCTCTGGGGAAAAATATCCAGAGATTAGAGAAACATCACTTGTAGAATACAACTTTGTTTCCAATGAGATGGAAATTTATATTAATACTATATATCTTCTATGAGTTCAAGTCAAAAGCAAGAGTATTGGAATACTGAGCAAAATTTGAGGCCAAAATTAAAGAACACTGAGAAGCTATGTTTTTTCTTAATCTCAGAAATTTATGAGACATTGTTGATTTATATTTGACTTGAATTAAAGATAGCTAGTGGCATGGATAATGCATGTTAATTTTTACTGATTGAAAGTCAAAATATGTTAAAGGTGGTGGAGAGGATTAGAAATGGAATGGACCATAACTTGAAAATTTAAGTGTAGAATTGCAAATATTTGTATTGATGTTGTGTTTATTGGAGTATTTAAAAACTTCAGGAGGCTGCTAGGTAGCTCAGTAAATTGAGACGATGGGCTTAGGGATGTGAAGTCCTGGATTCAAATCTAGCCTCAGATACTTAGCTGTGTGACACTGGACAAATCACTGATCCCCACTGCATAGCCCTTACTGTTCTGCCTTGGAACCAATCCTCAGTATTAATTCTAAGATGGAAATAAAGGTTAAAATATTCAGGTGAACTGGTATTTTGATGGGCAGGTACTGATCCTAGGCTTTCTTATTCTCTCTGCCTGAAAGCCCAAGTCTATTTGTTAACAATGAGAGCCCTCAAATGCTTTCCTTGTAATGTACTATACTAGATGAAACATTCTATCCAAGCAGATACTAGTTTGAATTCTCTTTTTCTAGATCACTAGGGAAATTTTACTTTCCCATCAGTCATGGGTTACCCTTGTGTTCTCACAAAGATCAGTCAAAACCTCAGGGTACAAAATGTGGAAATAGAAAAATTATAAAAAGGGAAGTTAGAAGCTCACAGTTACTGAAGATCCTGCTCAAAGGGTCTAGAGAGGCTGAGAAAAACCAAGGGCTAAACTAGAGCAACTCTGTAGCTACTTGTGATGTTAGCTTTAAGGGTCACAAGGGAACTATTCAGTAAAAGAATACCTGCTGAAGAACAACAGGGTATCAATAACAAATCCTAAGCCAACTTTTTAAAAAAGGATTTTCTTGAGCATTGACAAAAGCCCAGTATCTCTTTTCTCCTCTTCAGGTGGTCTCAGATAGGAAAAAGTTCAAAATGTGATCAGAAAATCAAAATGGTCATAGAGCACTCTTCCTGAGGGTAACAGCTCTCTTAATTGTGACACATGAAGGAAATGATGCATTAGCCTGACATTTGGTCATCTGTATCTCATCAAGAATATACCTCCAGAAGTACATTTGCTTTGGCAGGAGGAGAGAAGTTTAGTGTCTTTTCCCCATTTTTGGCATATAAATCATAGTGGGTGCACAATGTCCTCCTTGAAGTACAATGTGGAGTCATATACAATTTTAAAAACTCATATACTGAGCCTGTTTCTCAATTAATAGCTGTGGGTTATACCTACTAATTTTCTGGAAGTTATTCAGGTTTTGAAATGGGAATCTTGGATGTAGAAACCTCATTTGGAGACTGGCACCAATGTCAGACTAGCACCTCAGGAAGGACACAAGCCATAAAAAGGGATTGAGCAACTGGAATTAGATTTTCAAGATCTATCACAGTTTGCACATAGTGAGAAAATCCCACAAAGACTTTTTAAGGGGCAGGGCTGATGTGCTGATAGATCTAAGATGGAACATGGTGGCTAACTATCATTTTTGTTCCCTAACTGTATGAAAAAAAAAAGAAATATAATGCAGGTTTTTTATCTAAGTTCTGATGTTGATTGGGACCTTTTTTGTGAGGTAATGTAAAAGAGTTTGAGCAAAATGCTTTAAAAGGAAAAAAAGAGGGGAATAAGAAGATATGATAGATAACTTTGTTTTTATCATTTTCTTAGTATTAAAATCTTATAAAATGTAATGGATCATCTGACTGAAAAGCTGCACATTATTCATGTTTCTTTTAGATACTAAAAATTAAATACTTGTGTGCCAGGGTGTCCCAAACACTTTATTACATGCTAACTCCTTTTAGGTAGGTGACAACCCATAAGAAAATAATTTCATTTACAAGGGGAAAATACATTCATTGTCCTGACTTCTTCATTGTCTTCTTTTTCTTTTTTTTTTCTTATCTGCTTCTCTCCCATTTCCATAGGCCTTCTTTCTCTTGTTTCTATAATTTTACTTTACTTTTCATTTCTCAAAGAGCTTGAATTAATTTGTCCTGTGACTTTCAAATGATATGAGCATAACCTGCTACCAAGGTAACATTTCCTTCCAACTTTCTCCATCTTTCATTGTGACAGATATTGTTTTATGAAATGAAACCAACTGGATGGTACTCTATTACCAACACATTTGCTCACCGGAGCCTTTAAATAACAGTAGCTAGATGTGGACCATAAATGCAAAGGAACCAGGAAGCTCAGAGGCCATGATGAAGCTTAAGGTTGGCTATTAATTTTCGCCAATATTAAATCATGACATAGCTCACATGTAAGGATCACAGTTCAATTATGAACCATAAAGTAGTTTTTTTAAAAAGAGAGAAGATTTATAAGATATTTTTCTAGCACATTAGTGCATATTCTCAAAGTTGTGAGTGTTTCAGGCAGAAGACCCGTGCCCCAGTATATAAATTCGAATACAATTATTTTCACTCTAAAGCTGATAAAGTGACAAAGCTGGGGCAGGCCTCTGCCTGGAGCTATATTGCACTGTTGCTCATATATATTTTGCTTAAATTAACAATGTGACAAATAGGTTACACTGTCATACATCAGCTCTAACAAATTATTTTTAAAATACTTTCCTCTTACTCAACGATCCTCATATATACATAGACATAAAAGAGGTGGAAAGTTTAAGGCTGACAATTTGCAATTACAATTTGAACTGCAATTCCCTCCTTTTCCCCTCCCCTTAAAAAAAAGATATTTGACACACTTTACAAAAACACTATCATTTTAATGACATTAGTTTTTCATATGATGGAAACCTTAAACAATTAGTTGTATCTCTCTGGGTAATTACTTGGATGTCCAGACAATTAGATGACAAAATGCAAGTAAGTGGGCGCACTTAGAAGGAATAAAAAAATGACCTTGCACGAGTACTCAATGAGCCCCAGTGTGAATTAGATTTGAGAATCCTGGGCATCCAAGTGTAAATCACATTTTGATGACTGTAACAAAAAGGAAGAAAATTGCTCTCTTTCCCTACCACCTCTTCCAAAAAAGAGGCCACATTCTACTGCTCTGATTTGAAAAATTTCTGAAGTGCTTGCATCAAAATCTCAACAAAAATTCACATGGGCTGGTTTGTAGGACCATATTGGTTATTAATTTGTTTTATAAGCTTAGATAAATTACTCAACTCTTCCGTTGATTAGATTTGATGTATGTATCCAAAAGGTATCGTGATTTTTGTTAAGTCATTTTTCAATCAATGTCTGACTCCCCATGACTCCACTTGATGTTTTCTTTGCAGAGATAATGGTTTGTCATTTCTTTCTCTGGTTCATTTTGCAGAGGAATAATTAAGGCAAATAGGGTGAAGTGCTTTGCTCAGGTTCTCACAACTGGTAAGTATCTGAGGCCAGATTTGAACTCAAGAAGATGAGTTTTCCTGACTCTAGGCACAACATGTTATCCAATAGGCCATTTGCCACCTATCTTCCCTATGATCCTTGTAGGAATATGATAAATCAAAGGGAAGGCATAATAGTATTTTAATTTCTACAAATCCTTGTTATGATTAAAATTCCCTGGAGAAAGGATATTAATTTATAATTATTTATTAAATAATAAAAGGTGGGCCAAAGGAAAAAAAAGGGCATAAGCCATTTGTGGCTGGTTCTTCCCTTAGCAGCCTCCTTCCTGAGCCAGCAGTGCCAGTTCCAAGTTAGTTCTTGTATGTGCCAAAGTTCTCTTAGCCAGCCCTGAGCCACATTGCACTGGTACTGGCCCCCTGCTAGCTGCCTCCCCACCTTGAGGATCCAGGTATGCCACTAACTCACAGGTATACCAGTGCTCTTTTAGTCACCTCCTCTGTCCTCCATCCAAGGTAAGAAGGACTGCTTCCTTCCCACTCTGATTTATGCTCTTTGTTATGTCCCTTGACAAAACCTCTGATTGGAGGTCTCTGACCTTAATCTGGAAAAGTGACAGATCTCTGGACACCAGGGATCACCTGGGCAAGAGACATAGGTCTTCTGGACTCCAGAAGTTATGAGACCTTGAGAATAGCTGCATTGTGCATGTCCACTCCTCTATACCTCACAATCTTTTTTCAACCTCACTATCATAAGAGGTTTTATCTCCATTCTTATTCAACAAGAGAGTGGAGGAAGGAGAAAGGTGGTTTCAATCCCAAAATTTTCCTTTTAAAATCCAAAGGTTGTCGTAGGGTACCAAAGAAAGGGGTACAGGCTAGGTAAATTTCCATACTCCCATATTTCCATTATCCCACAACTCTGGAAAGAAAGAATAAAGGTCCCCAATTGTGCAAGTCTGTAGTTTTTGTGTACATGTATCTATACTGTAGAAACTGTTTCTGAAATGATCTAATCTACTAAAATAGAAATAAGAATTTTGTCATTTTGATAATGTAATGCTGATCTATAGTTTGCTATGTAGAATGCAAGCTCCTTGAGAGTAGGGATTGTTTTTATATTTTAAATGGGATCGCTGAGTCATTAGAAGGAATATTTAAATCAAGAGTGAATTAATCCATTTGAGCATGAGTAAATGTATATCCCCCAAATCAGAATAAAGTTTTTCATATAGGAGGTATTCATTGCTTATTAAATGGAACAGAATTTTTCCTATATTTTAGTAGAACCTTCTTCAACTTCAGAGACAGGCTTAGTGATGGTGAACCTTTTAGAGACCAAGTGCCCAAATTGGAACTTTCATTCCGCATGTGCCCCCCCCCCCTCCTTAGCCCAGACAGAGGAGAGAGGAAGTGCTGCCATTAGGCTGCTGGGCAGAGGGGTGTGTCATGTGAGAAATGTCCTCAGGCACATGCGGAGAGGGGAAGGTAGCAGCCCCCTCTGGCATGCACCAGCACATATGCTATAGGTTCCCCAACACAGGGCAAGGTTTAAAAACTTCATAGATAGGTCCATGTACTGAGAGCCCAAAACAGAAACCAACACAAAAGGAATGTGAGGCACTCAATAACAAAAAGCTAGTGGTATATTTTTAGTTAATTCTGACAGTTAAAATTTTTTTAAAGGGTGAGATATCTAAAAATTCCACAGTGGCCTCACAAAAACTAATCTAAAAACTCAGATTTTTCAAGTGTGTATAACTAATTGAAGATAATCCTAAATAATGGCAACATTCTATAAGAATACTGTCAATTAGGTTATTGTGAAATTTGCTAAAGATAAAAAGGAAAAGACAATAATGGTGGCCTTTACAAAAAGATATGTTGGGAGTTAGAGGAGGATGAAAGGGCAGGGCACTCCTCCCTGCAACAGAAGGGAAGATAATGGAAAATAGATCAAAGGAAAAACTAGCATCTGCCAGTCTGTCTCTCTTTTTCATCTTTGTACTCTCTACTGAGGCATATAATCTTTGGACCAGGAAAGACAAAAAAATAAAAAAAGACAAACCCCCGCCCCCACCACTGCAGAGTGGAGCTTAGCAGGAAGGCCTAAACTGGACATTGACCTACAATGTCATGGACCCCCAGTGCAGGCCACCAGCAAACCCCCTCCCTCCACTGTACAGGTTGGCAGCAAGGTCAGCACCCCCCCCCAACCCCAGGCAAGTCCACATTGAGGCTTCACTTCCAGGGCAAACCAGCAGTGAGGCCACATCTCCCCAGCATCAGAATTTCAACCCTGCACAAACTACCATGCCACTTGTATAAGGCAAGTAATCTGTAAGGCCCAACACCCAGAGCAGGCCAGCTGCAAGCCTCCCCACTTTGCTAGCAAACAATGAGGTCTCCCATTGTGTCAACTAGCTACTGAGGCATCCCAATGAATGAACTAGCAGTGATAACCCCCACCTGGTGCAGGGCAGCAGTATGGTCCACAACTATGAAAGGAAAGAATAAAGGTCCCCAATTGTGCAAGTCTGCAGTGAGGTCCCCTTACCAGTTCAAGCCAGAAACTAGACCCTGAGGATCCCACAAAGAAGAAGCAAAACCCTGGGCCCCACAAAAAGAAGCTTAGGAGAGTAATTTCTCCAACCCAGGGACAGAACTTTAATATGCAGGTAAATCTTACATAATAAACTGAAAAAACTAGCAAAAAAGAACTTCTGGAAGAGGTGAAAAAAAAGGACTTGAAAAATCAAATAAGAGGGGGCAGCTGAGTGGCTCAGTGGATTGAGCCAAGCCTAGAGATGGGAGATCCTGGATTCAAATCTGGCCTCAGACACTTCCTACTTGTGTGACCCTGGGCAAGTCACTTAAACCCCATTGTCTAGCCCTTACCACTCTTCTGCCTTGGAACCTATACACAGTAGTTATTCTAAGACAGAAGGTAAAGGTTTTTAAGAAATCAAATAAGAGATTTAGAAGGAACATTGGAAAAGGAATTAGAGGAATGCAAGAAAAACATGAAATAAGAGTCAACAGCTTGATAAAGGATACACAACAATTGGAAAAAGATATACAAAAATTCACTAATGGAAACAACTTCTTAAAAAATAGAATTGGCCAAATAGAAAAGGAGATAGAGAAGCTAATTAAAGAAAACCATGCCTTAAAAAATAAGACTTGGGTGAAAAGAAGCTAATGACTCCATGAGACATCAAGAAACAAGAAAATAAAATAAAGAGAATGAAAAAATATGAAATTTCACTCTTGAAAAATAACTGAACTGGAAAATAGATTGAGGAGAGATAATTTAAGAATCACTGGACTACTTGAAAGTCACGATAAAAAAAAAAAAAGAACCTGTCCGTTGTATTTCAAGAAATTATCATGGAAAATTGCTCTGATATTCTAGAATCAGAGGATAAAATAGAAATTGAAAGAATCTACTGATCCCCTTCCAGAAAGATAAAATAAAATAAATAATCCCAGGAATAACCAAATTCCAGAGTTCCCAGGTAAAAGGAGAAAATACCTCAAAGTAGCCAGAAAGGAAAAATTCAAATATCATGGAGCCACAGTCAGAATAACGTAAGATTTAGCCACTTCTACCATAAGGGATTATAGTGCCTGGAATATAATATTCAGGAGAGCAGAAGACATAGGATTACAACCAAGAATTATATACCCTTCTAAATGAGTATAATTCTTCAGGGGGAAATGAATATTTAATGAAATTGAGAACTTTAAAACATTCCTAATGAAAAGCCCTGAACTGCAAAGAAAAGTAGAGAGAAACACAAGAAGGTAAATAGGAAAAAGAAACCATAAGAGATTCAATAAGGTTGATTTCTATATTATTACATGGTAAGATAATATTTGAAATGGTTAGGAACTTTATATTAAGGCAATTGGAAGGAATATACAGAGAGAGGAATTTAGGTGTGAATTAACTACAATGGACTATTATATCTAAATACAAAATTAAGAGATGAGAAAAAGTATCATCTAGGGAAAAGATAGAAGGGAGACACTGAGGAGTATAAATTATCTCATGTGAAAGATCTATTATAATGGAGGGGAAAATGGAAAGTGGTGGAGGGCAATGCTTGAACCTCACTCTCATCAGATTTGGCTCAAAAGAAATTATAGAAGGAAATAAATAGCAAAATAATACTCATTGCTCAACTTTCCCCTCTAAGAATTAAATTACAATATAACCAAAAAAATAGACCAGAAAAAAGTTAAAGAGGCAAATAGGATTATAGAAGAATTAGATATGATGTACCTCTGAAGAAAACTGAATGAGAATAGAAAAGAATTTTTCTTAGCAGGACATGGCACCTACACAAAAACTGACCACAGATTAGAGTACAAAAACTTCACCAAAAAATGGGGGGAAAGAAGAAATAATAAATGCATCTTTTTTTTCAGATCATAATGCAATTGCAATTTCATACAATATGGGGGGGAAAAAGAAATAATAAATGCATCTTTTTTCAGATCATAAGGCAATTATAATTTTATTCAATAAAGGACCACAGAAAGACAAATTAAAAGTTATTTGGAAACTTATCTGATTCTATATAATGTGGGTCAAAGAACAAATCATAGAAATAATCAGTAATTTCAATTAAGATAATGATGAAAAATAATAATGAAATTTATTGATAGTGCCAAAGCAGTACTTAGGGGAAAATCTTTAACTTTCTAAACACTATCAATAAATTAGAGGGGAAAAAAACAGACTATTTAGTTGAATATGCAACTAAAAAAGTTGGAAAAAGAACAAATTAAAAATCCCAATTTAAACAACTTGGAAATCTTGAAAATAAAAGTGAAATCAACAACAAAAGTGAAAGTAAGAAAATCATTCAGCTAATGAATAGAGCTTAAAGCTGGTTTTATGGAAAAAACCAATAAAATAGATAAACCATTGTTTAATTTGGTTTAAAAACAGAAAGAAAATCAAATTACCAGTATCAAAAATGAAAAGAGGGATTCAACACCAATGAAGATGAAATTAAAGCAATTATTAGGAGTTATTTTGCCAAAAATATGCTAATAAATTTGAGTAAGTAAAATGGACTAATATTTACAAAAAATGTAAACTTAGATTAATAGAAGAAAAATAGAACACTTAAATAATGAAAGTTCCAAGACTTTACTAAAGTAATATGAATATAAACAGCAAAGTAAAGTTTTGAACCCAGTTCCTTTAATGTTAGATTCAGTACTCTTTCTAATTACCACTACTTCTTTTCTCTCATATTATAGAGGATATTTAAGCAGTATTTGGCTGGCCAAAGCCTCAATAACACTGGTTATCTGCCTATCTAGAATTTACCTCTGAGGCAGTATTAGTTGGGATATTAAAAATGACTTTATTTGTGCGTCGGCCATGGGAGGGGAGTGCGGGGGGTGAAAAGTAAAGTAGGAGCATGAATCATGTAACCATGTTAAAAATGAATATTAATAAATGTTTAAAAAAAACAAAAATTGACTTTTTTAACTGAAATTTGTTTTCAATGTTTCCTACTATTGGACATCAGATCTATTATTTAAAAGCAAGTATATTTAGATTTGACTAGAGCTAAAGACTTATTACCCAATATGAGCAAAAGGAGGCATAAACACACGAAAGATACATAAAATATACCTCTGCACAATTTCAAACTTTTTTTGCCTTTAATTTATATATTAAATTGATTGCAGCATGGATTCCAGTCTGATATCCAATGATAAAAAAAATCCATATGCTTCTGAGAGCTTTATCCTGGACTTTGCAAATGTGAATGGCATTTGATGTAAATTGAAGGTTTTTTTACAGCACTTAAAATGGTATGATTAACATTATGCCCACCTGTGCCATTTGGATGAGTTTTCCTAGGGAAAATATTTCCAAATCACATACTTGTTGCTTCCTTGTCCCATTGGTTATCAGAAGTTTTTTGCACTAGGAATATTTTTTTCTTCTTTAATCTCATTCAGAAACCAAGAATATTCCATTATGTTAGTATTTCTATAGCCAAATTGACATAATTCTGGGTACTTCTATAAGAATTCGCATAGGACACATTTTGCAAAAATGGTGTGTGACTGAATTTGGGGTGATTTGGGGTTCCCTAATTGCACATTATTATTCTTATCTGGAACTTTGTAGATGCTGCTCTGATAAGCATTATGATAGCAATTCCCAAAAGAGGATTAACTTTTTTCTTAATAGAAAATGGGATAATGGCCCTTTAGCTTCTTAGGATTTAGGGCTGCAAAGGAACTTTAGATATATCATAGGATCACAGATAAATAGGTAAAAGAGGCCCTTCAGGTGCTCTTGTCCAAATCCATAAATTTATAGATGAGGGAACTTAGTCCTATAGAAGTAATTTGCCCAAAGAGGTCATGTAGGTAGAAAGCAGCACAACTTTTTGAGACTACATCTTCTCCGTTCTTCTAACTCTATCACTTCTTCATCCCCCAGTCTGAGAAAGTTTTTTTTTTCAAAACAAAAGGAAAATTAAGTCACCAATTATGATCATTTCCATCTTATTAATGAAATTCTTTGTCCAGATCAGGAAGATTATATATATAGATTGAAAAATAATTCTTCTTTTGTTAAAAATGCATTGGCTAGAGAAATATTATTAAATATTTTTTATTATTTTTGTATTATTATTATTTTATTATTTTGATAAAATAATTTGACTTGAAATCTGGATACCTGGATACTAGCCTCAACTCCTATACTCACTAGTTTTCTAACCTCTCAGAGCCTTATTTTATTCATCTAGAAAGGAGAAAAAATTATCCTTATAATTACAACTTTATGTAATGTAGTGTAATGTAGGATTTATGCAAGATCTCTTGCATTTGCAAATTACCCCAGGCAATCTTGACAATTAGGAGAATGGAACTTTGGCCCAGCAGTGCCAGTCCCAAGACCTGACAGTTTGAGTTGGGACTATAAATACCCCTGCTATTGTTATGTATAAAAACTTTTTATAACTTAAAGTGCTATATATAATAATCAAGGATTCTCTACTAGCTGAAAGTTAAGTACACAACCCTGATGACATTTTAAAATATTCATTTCTTACCCTTTTTCCTTCCTTCCTTCCTTCCTTCTTTCCTTCCTTCCTTCCTTCCTTCCTTCCTTCCTTCCTTCCTTCCTTCCTTCCTCTTTCCTTCCTTTTCCTCTGACTAAACCTTCCTTCCTTCCTCTTTCCTCTTTCCTTCCTTTTCCTCTGACTAAACCATTGATAACCTAGGAAGGTTTCTGCACCTTTAGTATAAATTTTTTTTTAATTTGGAATTTGACATGTCTTGTGTTTTAAAATTTGGATTGTTACCTTTTGCTCAGTTAAATAAAAACATATACCTCAAATTTTGAAAGAAAATTATATTTAAAACTAAGTGGTAATTAATAAATAAAATTGGATTTTTAAATTAGCAACTGTATGAAGAAAAAAATCCACTGGTTATACTAACAGAATTTTGTGAAATTGACATTCCACATAGATTTTCCATAATATTTTCCCAGTTAATGAATCCTAATTCTTTGGGATGGTAAATGTTAAAATTAAATGGAGCTATCAGATATACAATTAACTCATCTGAATTTTCTGTGACATTCCATTCCATCAACATTAAAAGAATATTCAGCAATGAAATTACTCTTGAGTTTTGACAAAGATCTAAGTTAATAGTTTCTTAGAATTCTGATTGGATCTCAGCTCTCCTACTGAATCAAGACTTTTTTAACTCAATGTTAATCTCAAGGTTTTTAGCTATGCATGAGGTTGGGTTGGTTTGAACTGATTATGTGCTTATTTTTTCCAAAGTGGTAAGTTAAGCTACAGTAATATCTTAATTCTAAAAATGGTTTGAACTGATTATGTGCTTATTTTTTTCAGTGTTAAGTTAAACTACAGTAATATCTTAATTCTAAAAATGGTCCTTTGGCAAATAATTTGAAAGAACTTTATATGCAGTTGATTTGGATATAAATTTAAATATTCTATGGGTTAGATCATGTGTCCCTAAAAACAAAAGCAATAAAGAACAAAATTCTAACATAACAATCTAATATAATTCAATAAAGTAGTTGTGAGAATTGTCTCCCAGTATCACCATTTAAACAAAAAGCTTCATCTGTATTTAGGAACATATGAATGTTTGTTTCTGTTTAGTGTTTAAGTCACTCTCTCATTGTCCCTCTCTCTTAGATGATCCAAAATACCCTCCTATGGTCTCAGAGAATTAGGTTGCTTGCTTAAAATTGATAGAATTGATAGAGGTAGAAATGGCATATTTATCTTATTTTATTTTTTTTCAATTATTTTTAATTTAAACATTTATTAATATTCATTTTTAACATGGTTACATGATTCATGCTCCTATTTTCCCCTTCACCCCCCACACTCCCCCCACCCATGGCTGACGCACATTTCCACTGGTTTTATGAAATGGCATATTTATATTTAGCTGTTAGTGCTATAATTAAAATCAGGTAATAAGGGCATTGTCCAAGGGCACCAAATTTAGAGGGCCCTTCATCCCATCAATAGCTTTAAAAAAATATTTACCTTATCTCTTAGAATTGATACTATGAATTTGTTCCAGGGCAGAAGAGCAGTAAAGGGCTAGGCAATGGGGTTAAGTGACTTGCCCAGGATCACTCTGCAAGGAAGTGTCTGAGGACAGATGTGAACTCAAGGTCTTCTATCTCCAGACCTGACTTTCATTGTGCTGTGCCACCTATCTGACCCCTTCAATATCTTTTGCATTCATTCAATGCTAGAAAAATAATAAAACTTAACATCTACAAGGGGAAAAAAAGTTATAACAGGAACCTACCTGAAGTAATTTGGGACAAACTGCTTTATCGTGTTCTTATCATGTTATCTATATTCTTCAGGTGAAACATATTTTCTTCTGGTCTGGCAAGATAATGTCTTAATTCTGACAGACCACACAAGGCACTTCCCAAACACAATACTCACATTAGATATAGGTCAATAAGTTATTTCACCAAGGAGGAAGTGTTGGGACTCAGAGGAAGGACACATGTCCCTCCTGGTCCTCTCATTCCTGCTGTCTTCTCTTCCCCTCACAAATGATGCAAGATTATGAGAACAAGGAACTGGACTTCAGCCAGATGGACATCTCACCAAAGTAGAAGAGAAGATTCATCTCTGACTCTTGATCCATCCGTCCCCAGTTAGCCCCAAAGAAGTCTGGCCCAATGTTGGCTGCCTCTGCCCAATACTGATTATCAGACCCTCACTTAGTCACTTCCTCTTCTTTGGAGTTCTCTGTTTCCCTTCTTTCTAAAATGAGGGGCTTCTACTCAGTGTCCCTGGAGCACTCAAATTGCTCCCAACCTTTGTATGCCCACACTTGAACACTGTACAACAACAGATGGATATCCTTATAGAAAAAACAAAAAAAATTAAGTTGGGGTAAATTTCTACACCATGCTGCTCCTTTCTCTACAGCCCTATTAGGTATCCATAAAAATGATGTCATGATATTGTTCCAGAGACTATGTCTCTGGATCATGCTGTCTTTCCCTCAGTTTCTTTTTCATTGAAGCAGCTAGGTGATAATTGTGTGCATAGTGTTGGACTTGAAGTTAAAGAAGCCTGAGTTCAAATCCTGTCCTACATGATTACTAACTGCGTAACCCAGCTTTAATTTCCTTATTGGCAAAATGCAAGTAATAATAGCACCTTTTTCAAAAGGCTGTTGTTAGGATCCAATGCAACAACATGCATAAAACACTTTTTATATATTATATTACAATTTTATATATTAATACTAAATGTCATCTTCATCCTTATTGTCATTACTTTTAGTATTACTAATGACTTTATTACTAATGAATTAATACCAGAATATATTTTGTGTCATTTTACACAGGAGTAATTTGTGGCATAGGTTCCAGAAGCAAAATATACCTAATTGTAATTCTTCTAACCATTATGTTAAAAGAAGATCTATCTGTACCTTTAATAAGTCCTTTTTCTTGTAGAGTTTTCAGAGAAGGTCGTCGAGTAATAAATTTCTTCAATCTGCTTTTGACTCTGCTTTTGTCACTTGTATCAGAAACACTGTGCTGTAGTCTGAATACTGTGGATAAAAAAAAAGAAAGGCTTTCAGTAAATCTCCCTTTTATTGTTATTATTTCATGCAAATATAAATTGAGATCCTTAGTTATTTAACTACCTCCCTCGAGACCTTCTATATATAGGGTACAAATGCATGTGATGTTTTCTCAAGGGTAAGTACAGGTATCCCTTACACATCATGACTTTCCCCAACATGGGTCCAATATATTGAAAGGTGACAAAGGAAATTAAATGGGAATTTTGGGTGAGGTTTGCAGAAGCCATGGATGTCACACAAAGACCAGTAGACAACAGAGAAAAAGTTTAGACAGTCAGCAATGCATAAACTATATGAATGGTATTATATAATATCAACAATTTTCTTTTAATACCACAAATATACACTTTTATTTTTACTTTAAACACCCTATAAATGAAAAGGAAAAAAAATCAGATATTTTTCCCTGTGTGAAAGGAAGGTCAAAAAATTTAAGTAAATTTTCCAGATTGTGTGGGCACTGGCCCTCCAACCTTTAAGAGGTGGAAAGGTCACCAGTAATGATGATTTTGTATTCCAGAACTGTGATATGAATAGCATGTATATTCACAATTACTTAGATAATTAAATTATCTAAACTTAGATAATCACTTTGCTTTGGGCTACATTGTCAGGATAAAAGGAGTATCCTATGTCTCAAAAGTTGTTCACTTTTTTGTTTCAGATTCTTGGAAGTCTGGTGAAGGCTATGCCCTCCTAAGAATAATATATATTTTTTGTAATTTGAAATTTTTATTTAATTAATTAATTTAGACTATATTTCCATGGCTACATGATTCATGTTTTTTCCCTCCCCTCTAAATCCTCCCCCTGTAGCTGACACATAATTCCACTGGGTTTTACATGTATCATTGATCAAGACCTATTTCCATATTATTGATAATTGCACTAGAGTGATCACTTAGAGTCTATATCCCCAATCATATCCCCATCGAACCATGTGTTCAAGCAGTTATTTTTCTTCTGTGTTTCTAAGAATAATATTTTGAATGCATAAAATAAAGTAAGTAAAGTTTTAATTACTTATCTGTATATATATATATATATATATATATATATAGAGAGAGAGAGAGAGAGAGAGAGGATTCTCAGTGCTCTCTCAGTATATGTTATAAGTGCTCTATTTTTCAAATTGGTTTATAAAATGTAATTTGTTATCTATGTCTATATTTTATCTCTACCACCCCTTCCCTAACAATAGAATATGTGCTCCTTGAGGGTAGATATTTTTTACTTATTTTATTTCCACCATCTATTGCACTAGCTAGCACAAAATAATTAATAAACATTTTTACATTGATATAAGACATAAAAAAGCATGAAAATGTTGGGATGAAATTTTATGGGTAATTACTGAGTACACCTAACTGTATATTCAAAATGATTTTCAGATTACATAGAATTTAGCTAATTTAAGCATCTTTTGTGGTCCAAAATACACATATAATTTCCCCAATGTTCTGTCCAAGTTTAGAGTAAGTTTCTTCCTAAACTGAGAAATTTGCTAGGACTGAAAACCTAGGCTGAATGAATGTTTTCATTGTTGTTGTTTTTTTTTATATAGTTTGAACTTGGGAAGTAAATTGGAAATATTTGATGTTTGTGAAATAACATGTATCTACAATTGTTGGATGTAACTAAAACATTCCATTATTACTTGTTACTCAGAGAATTACTTATGACCACCTTTTACAGATCAGAGCATTCCCTTCACACCATCTTCCCTACAGGCCAGATAATATTTTTATGAAGCAACATGGTATCTGTGAATCCCAAGCCCTGGAGTAAGAACCAAAAGAAGATACAGATGGCTTGGGTGGGACTCCACTTGAGTCAGAAATGTTTATCAATGAATTGGAATAAAGGCTTTCTTTTCAAATTTGTGTGAGACAAGTATCTAGAGAAGAAAATTATTATACTGGATTAAAGAATCAACTCTCAAAAAGATCTGGGATGCCTAGAACAGTTGCTTGAATATAGTAAGATTACAATTATAGTGATAAGGTAAATTCTGACATTTAACTTAATTTAATTTAATTTAATCCCTTACCTTCTGTCTCATAATTGATACTATATTAAGTATCATTTCCAAGACAGTAAAAACAGTACGGATTAGGTAATTTGAGTTTAGAGAGGTCAAAGTTGAATCCTGGGCATCTTATTGCCAAGTCTAGCTCTCTAGTCATTGAGCCACCTACCTGCTTCTGACATTTTTTAAAATTCATTTTATTATTTTTTTTATAAACCCTTACCTCCAGTCTTGGAGTCAATACTGTGTATTGGTTCCAAGGAAGAAGAGTGATAAGGGCTAGTGTGTAAATGGAATTAGCTCATCCTCATTCATTGCTAAACTCTAGCCATCAGAAATAATGTCACCCCACCCAATTTAGAATTAAGTGGAGAGGGGAAGATCAGTTACCCACAAGTGACAATAAGTAACAAATCAAGAACAAGGGACTGCCCTTTGGACAGTCCAAAACAGTATTGAGGCTGCCATTTGTCCACTTGAAATTGAAGGTGGATGCAAGAAGTGACGATAGATGCTATCTTTTAAATATGATGGTAACTTCCTGTGGAGAGAGGTTGGCACTTTGAACTTGGTGTAGAAGGATCTCTGGTGAGACCTCAGGCGGCTTCCCTCTGAATTGTCACGTGGGTAAGTTAGGCTGACTTCCTTTCTCCTCCCTTGGTGTTTCAGAAGGCTCTAGCCTCAAGGAGGTCTCTCTTGCCTCTCTAATTGTAAAAGGCCTTGTGGCTAGAAGCCTTGCTTAATTAACCTCTGTGCTCCTTTGCTGGGGCCTCTAAATTCTTATCTGGTCCTTTGCTGGGGCCTCTAAATTCTTATCTGCTCCAGGCCAGAATTTCTCTCTCTCAATTTCCCTACCTTCAACCTTCCTAATTGTAAATAAACTTCCATAAAAGTCATCCTGACTTGGGTCTATATTTTATTTGAAATAACATTAAGTGACTTGCCCAGGGTCACACAGCTGGGAAGTGTCTGAGGCCAGATTTGAACCTAGGACCTCCTGTCTCTAGGCCTGCCTCTCAATCCACTGAGCTACCCAGTGCCCCCCTCTGACATTAAAAAAAAAAAAAAAAGTTAATGGCTACAAGTTTTGTGAGTCATGACTAAATGGTAATATGTCTGAAGAAGATCTGAGATTTATAGTAGACTATCAAATTCATATGGGTCAGTTATTATGCTATGATTTTTATGAAATAATAAGGGGAAGAAGGTATAGAATTGTTGCATTCTGCCTTGGTCAGACTCCATCTGGAATTGTGCACTTTTTTAGACATTATATTTTAGGGAAGACGTTGATCAGGTGGAGAACTTCTTTACTCAGAGGGCAGGGGGCAGGGTTAAGAAAGCTTTATTAAAAGATAAAAAATCCTAACGATTAGAACTATCCCAAAGTAGAACAGGTTGGCACAGGAGGTACTGGAATCTTCTTATTAGAGGTCTTCAAGCAAAGGTCAGATAACCTTATATTGAGTAAATTGCAGAGGTTTGGTTTTTTCTGGAGAGGTAAGAATTATAGGTTGGAATAGAAGGCTACTGAGTCCTTTACATCTTGAAAACTGTGAATTTATCATTCCATCAGAATAATCACTATCAAAAAATCTTCTGCAAGTAAATGTAGATACTTATTGTCTTCAATAGTAACTTTCTATTCCTTGGAGAATCTCAGTTGAAAACTCATGAAACCCATCCTTTAGATGAAACAGAATCCATTTCATGGAGTGGACATTCCCTTTAAATTGTCATATAAGAAAATTTCCAGTAATGAGGCTCAATTATCTATCTAGTCAGCCCATACACATTTGGACAGCTCCACTAGTTGGGAAGTTTTTTTTTGTTGTTGTTTTTTTTTTTATGTGAGCCTAAATCTCGACAATTCTTAATTTTTCCTCCTCTCTCTCCCTGTTGTCCCTAGTTCTGTACACAAGCTGAGGAGAGCAAAGAAAATCCCTCTTGTATATAACACCATCTCAAATACTTGAAAATTGCTATCATGCCCCATCTGTTTCCCCTTAAATCTTCTTTTTTCCAAGTTAAACACTACCAGTTTCTTAAACATTACCTATCTGCATATGTTATTGTCTCTGGTCCCCTAACTATCCTTCTTATTACTCTGCATGAAAAGTCCTTCTTACTTGTCCTGATCAAGATCCTCCTTTAAAAAAACAAACAAAAAAAGTATACCAAATCACTTCTATTTATGTCACCTCTTCTGATACTATATTCCTTTCCCTTAGTGCCCTACTTAGTGACTGGCTGAACTAATAAACTAACTCAAGAGAAAATCTTAATAATTTCAAATAATTTAACATGTTCTCCCTAATAATGCATATATTTAACAGGAACCTATAGAGAGTTCCTTTTCCCAGAGAAGAGGATAATGAATGATTTCTAGAATGTGACAAGCTCCCTCAAATTATTTTTCATAAGAGAACTCTTTGTTTGGTATAGTTCCATATTAATCTCAGAAGACAGAAACTAATAACAAAAGAAATGAGAGCAAAAAATTAGTGAGCTTATAAGTTAGAAAAAAGTGAAAGGAAAAGAAACACTGGCAGTGCAATAATTTGTTCAGAAATAAGTGTTTTATATATAGGAATATAAAATCACTGGTTTACTCAATGAAAATTGATCAATTAATTCTCCTGTTCTAGGTACTAATAAAAAAAATGTTAAAGATAGTCCTTTCCCTCAAGGAACTAAGGTTCAACCTTGCAAGTACAGTGATCATCTATCACAGGAGTTTCATTCCAGAGACCCCTGCAATAGGTGAAAATCCACGAAATAAACTCATTATATTTATTTTATTATTTATATATAGTTTAAGGCTTTATAAACCCTTCACTCTCCTATAAGTCTTTTCCCACTTCTTATTAACCTTTCCAGCACTCTTATAAACACTAAGCCAATCAGCACCTAGGATACAGAACTGTGGTTGGTTCCCTCTTAGTTCATCAGCCAATACTGGCAAACTTGCTCAAGTGGTAGTAGTACTATGTTTCTATTGTGTAGAGTATGGTATTCATCCACAAAATCCTGCAATATAGCAAAAACTCTGTGATACAGAATTATATATATATATATTTACATATATTTATATATATTTAAAAACCCATGATATAGCGATGCCATGATAAATGAACCACAATATAGGAAGGGATGAGTGTATATCAATTTATTAAGCAATGAATGACAACTGCATAATGAATTAGAACCAGGTCTTTTCAGTTTTGGCATTAGACCTTAATGGGAGAAACAGATTTTTGTTATTATACATTAAAACAGT
Organism: Gracilinanus agilis; assembly: GCF_016433145.1. Classification (NCBI taxonomy): domain Eukaryota; kingdom Metazoa; phylum Chordata; class Mammalia; order Didelphimorphia; family Didelphidae; genus Gracilinanus; species Gracilinanus agilis. Next base: position 287,188,032 of record NC_058132.1, read on the forward strand.
TAATCAAATAAGACCAACTAATTAAAGGAAAACAACCTGGATACAAAATTATGTAATCTGATTTCTAATTGGAGGAAAGATTAGGAATTTTCTAAGTTAGGAGGAGGAGAATGAACAGAGATTCCCTGAAATCAGAAATAAGGGTGTCAAACTCCTCCCAAATGTTTGTATTCAATCAAAGGAACATGAAAACAGTAATCAACTGACCAACAGAGGTTCAATTTTCAGATAAGACATATTGGTTGCTTGAGATATACAATTATAAGAAAGCTTCTTGAGTCAGTCTTTGGATCTAACTGGGTTTCTGGTAAGCATAACCAAGGTCCTTAGTTAAGAGTTTCTAAGCAGTACATAGAAGTGGTCAAGATACCTAGTCACTCAGGGCTAAGTTCAACCAATGAAATAAGGTTTTCTCATACTTCCTATAATTTAATACAAGTTTCTGACAATATTAAAACTGTGATATTCCAAGAATTGAATACAAGGGGAACCAAGGTAGCTCTAGAATTGAGGCATGAGATAGATTCAGTGTGGTGATTCACTCAATGCCTTCTACCACTTGCTGTTTTAATTTTCTTGGTGCTAATGAGTGGTAAAAACAATAAGCACTAGGTTCATTCAGAATATGGTGTAAGGTTGCCAGTGAATACTAAATAGAAGATGTAATCCAGGGGCTAGGTCTCAACAGAATAACATTTTCTAGGTGAAAAGGAATAAAAGCATATGAAAGGGGGAAATAGTGCCAGTCTAGACACAAATCATGGGATGATCAGGATATTTTCAAAGGATAATGAGAAATCTAGGCTAGTTAGAACAGAAGAGAGATAATGGGTAAGTAGGTTATGCAGCTAATATATCGAAAGAAGTCAGATCATAGAAACGTTTGGAAACCAGAATATTTTGTAAGCAGAAAGAGAGAGAGACAGAGAGAATGACTTAATTAAAATATCCTATGTGTGGTTATTAGGAAAAAAGTATCAAACATTTTGGTAATATGAGGAAACCAAACTTGGTCTTGCAGAGCTATTGGAAATATGTGAATCAATCAGAAGTGATATAAATTTTGGTGGTGGTTTTTAGTACAAACCAGGGGGTCAGATACTAGATCTGTAGCTATGGACAAATACAGTACCAGACATTGGTCTTCTCTAGGCCATTTTCATTTGGAAAACTTTTCAATAATAAAGGCCTTTGGAGCATTTTTTAAGCAGAATTTCCTTCAGAAATGTGAGGTTAATTTAAATTATTTTTCCCTAAGGGGACGCAGTACCTACACACTTAAGCTAATGAAACAGCAAATTCAGGATAATTTAGAGAGAAAGAATGTATATATATATATACATATACATATATATATACACACATATATATATTATGGATATAGATCCTTTTGTGGTGGCAAAGATCAAGAAAAATGGTCTGACCACCAATTAGAGAAAGGCTGATCAAATTATGATAAAGAAATAAAATAAAATACTATTGTATTATAAAAATTATGGGAGGGTTTCAGACCTAGCGATATTAATTGATCCAGAGTAAAATGAACAGAACTAATAGAACAATTTTTAAATAACTAAATTGCAAAGACAAACAACTTTGACCAATGTCATGATCAATCAAAATCACAGAAGACCTGTGATGAAGCATCTCAGTCAACTTCACAAAGATAGATCAGGTGTATGATGAGGCATTTTCCTCTCTATATGGCCAATGTAGGAATTTCTTTTGCATGACTATGAATATTTGTTACAAAGATTTTGTCTGTCTTTTTCTTCTTCTCTTTTCTTTTTCAGTTGGGAGAAAAAAATAAAATTTTGTTAATTGAAAAAATAAAATTTGAAGATAATATAGGATGCATTTTATTTGAACCCAACAGAAAATGCAAAGGACTTCTACCATAGCCCATAATTGGTCACTCTTCTCTCTGATGGGTCGTACCTCTGTGATTTTCTGTCTAACCTGTTTTCTAAATGTCAAGATCAAGTGTATGAATTAGCTGTGATATTCAGTCAGTGACAGAACAAAGGCTTCCTCATTGGCACACTGAAGATTCATGACGAGGGTAATTTACATTTTGTCAAGAAGACATAAGAGAAAGGAAGGGCTGGGGTATGATGGGGCACACATAAGCATGATCTCGATTTGGGTCAAATCATGTAATTATTTCAGCCACTGTAGTTTGCAACAAGGGGAGAGTGGACTTAAATAGCCATGTCAGTTGGAACATCATCTGGTTCACATGTTAAATGTAAGTCATATCTTTCGAGTAAGAGTTGGCTGTTCCTGAGTGGAAGGAAGATAATATCCTTATCTAGAAAGTCAGCCTTATGATAAGAATAACTTCAATTCTACCTTTGAGATTATATATCATGGAATAACCACTTTTTTTAGAGGGCACTAAAGTTAACATGCTCTGTAGTTAGTCTCCACTCAAAACATTATCATTTCATGTGAAAAACAAAAAAAATAGAGGCACAGGAAAAAAAAAACATATATATTTTTGGTTTCTAATAACAAGTAAAAATTATGATTGGAAAGAACCTTGCAAATAAAGCAATGTAAATGTTACATTATAAAAATAATTATGTATCTAGTCATATCTCTTTGGAACCCCTAGATACTATGGTGATAAGATTCTTAATTAGGGAGATAGATATGTGTGCTATATTGTTTTCAATAGCACCATCTGGCTCTGCATGTGAGAAACGTGTGTAAGGTGCACTGATTTCCAAAGGAAAATAGTTATATATTTCCAAGTATTCTATCTTTTAGACTTCCATATGTACTGGAAAGTTTAACATTATGAGCAAACTATTCTACACAAAGTAGGTGTTTCATTCATTATTTCCTTTTTCTACTTTGACAATGGACAAAAATTTTCTAAGTGCTTACTATATCATGAACAACTGTACTAAAGATTAGACAGAGTTGAGAAAGACTAAAAGTTTAGATAAGACATGGGCCCTGCCCTCACGGAGATTACTGCTTATTAGGGAGGTAACATACAAATGCAGATACTTATATAATGCAACAAATTACCTACTGTACTCATTAAGGAGGAACGAAAACAAATTGCTATGTTAAGTCAGAAGAAGAAAATTGTTATAGACAAAGAGATCAGAGAAGGCTTAAATGAAGGAATTATGATGTGAGCTGTTTTAAAAGATATGTAGGAATTTATCAGGCAAAAATAGAGAGTGAAGATATTCTAGGGTTAGGGATGATAGTGAACAATGGCAAGGTAGTCTGTGTAGTCTAGATGGACTGGAGAGTAGTTTTTGTGGAGAAGAATAAGATGATCATGATATTGGGAACAATGATATTTATAGAAAATTTATAGAAAAATTTTAAAAAATTATAGAAAAAAATTGAAATTTACAAACTGCTTTCCTTGCCAACCTAATTTCCTTGTCATCCTATCGTCCTTCATGACTCAGTTGAAATGTCAGGCACTACACAAGACTATTTATGGTTCCCCTTACCATCCAAATGCTAATACTTTCCTCTCTTCTATCAACTCTATATACCTTTTATGTACCTAGGTGTTGATATATTGTCTTCCAATTTGAATGCAAACTCTGCAAGGGCAAGGATGGTTTTCCTTACTTAAAAAAAATTAAATATGCATTATTCCATTTATTTTTAGCAGTCATTTATTTTTTAATTATGAGTTCCAAATTCTCTCCCTTGTTCCTACCTCCTTTCTTATCTGCTGGGAAGGCAAGCAATATGATATCAATTATACATGTAAAATCATTTAAAACCTTTTTGTATTAGCTATATTTTTTTAAAAGCAAGAAAAGAAAGTGAGAAAATAATACTTCAATTTGCACTCAGAGTTCATCAGTTCAGTCCCTGGAGGTGAATAACATTTTTTCATCATGAGTACTTTGGAATTATCTTGGATCATTGTATTGATCAGAGTAGCCAAATTTTTCACAGTTGATTATCATTACAGCATTTCTTTGACCTGTGAGTACTTTACCTTACTTTATATCCCTATTGCCTACGATATATTAAGAGCTTAATAAATGACTGCTGACTTGATTTGTTCCTTTCCTTAAAACTCTTTGTTAGGCTCCTAACAGGTAAAAGTTCAAAATTCTTCACAGTTTGGCAACAGTCTATGTTTCTAGCCTTATTTTATATTAGGTTTTGAATGTCCTATATTTGAATTCTGGGTCCTGATGCTGACCTTTATTTGCTATGTGGCATTGGGCAAATCACTTAATTTTTCTGACCATTAATTTCCTCATCTATAAATTGGGGGCTCACAATAGAATCCTCTCACAGTCTTACTTAATCAGAGAATTTCAGTTTTTAGAAATGATATCAATGGTCAAGTATATAAATGTTTTTGCCAGAAATCCTGAGACTTCCCTGCTCTCAGAGACAGAGACCCCAAGAGTCCCTCTTTCTCATATATTTCCCCCATTAGAAATCCTGAGAGATCACTTGAAACCTGTCTGTAGTATTTACATTCTCTTGGAATCTTCACCAGACATCAAGCCACTCCTTTCAATTCTGGTGACTTTCCAAAATCTTCCTGGTATTGGTTTAGGCTCCATTCCTATTCCTACCCTAATCACTTGGCTATGAACTGTGTGAACTCTCTCTCTCTCTCTCTCTGTGTCTCTCTGTCTCTCTGCCTCTTTTTCTCTTTCTCTCTCTCACTCTCTCTGTTTAATCCTGATTTCCTTCTTTTTTATGATTTAAATTTATTTATTTTGTTCTTTTATGAAAATACCCAGATAGTTCTCTCCTTTGTCGACCTCCTCCCCATGAAGGTATCATTTGACAAAAAGATAAATAAATAAATGTGTGTGTGTGTGTGTGTGTGTGTGTGTATAAGTATGTCTACTTATTTCTATTTAACAGTTCTCTGTCTGGAGGTGGAAACATATGTCATTCCTGAAGCATTATTTCTATTGCTGTATATAATATTCTCTTGGTTCTGCTCATTTCATTCATCACAATTTCACAAAGGTTTTTCCATGCTTTTAAAAAAATGAACCTCTTTGTCATTTCTTATGGCACATTAGTATTCCATCTCAATCATATGGCACAACTTGTTCAGCCATTCCCCAATTGATTGGCATCATTTTAATTTCCAGTTCCTTGGCACCACAACGAATTATGATATTAATATTTTTAAATATAGATCCTTTTCCTTTTTCCTTAATCACCTTAGGAAATAAACCTAATAGAAGCATTACTAGGTCAAAAGATATACACAGTTCTATAACTCTTTGAGCATAATTCTAGATTGCTCTCTAATATGGTTGGGTCAGTTCACAGTTCTACCAACAGTGTATTAGTGTCCCCATTTTTCCACATCCCTTCCAACATTTATCATTTTGCTCTTTTATCACTTTAGTTTCCTAATGTACTTATAGGATGTAGCTCTAAGGCAAAGGATTTTTGCCCCTTTTTGTGCCATGGAACTGGCAGTTTGGTGAGACCTCCATCTCCTCAGAATAATATTTAAAATGGATAAAATAAAATACATAACATTAAAAAAACAACCAATTAATTAATAGATTAATGGATTTATCAAAATAGATTTTAAAAAAGATCATAGACTCCAGGTTCAGAAACCTTGATTCTAAAGAGACCCTTGGAGAAACAATATAATGTTCAAAAATTAATTTGATCTTAAGTTGCATCAAAAGGGAAAGTTTCATTATATTTTGCTTTGGCTAGACCTGATTTCAAGTATTATGTTCAGTTCTGGGTGATACGTTTAAGGGAAAACGTACAAGACACTACACCTCCCATCACCGGGCATTTCCCCTGGCTGTCATAACTGAAAATATATGTCTCATTCGGCACCTATGTTCTACTACCTCAATTGAGAGCACGAAGTTATGTTTCACGATTAATCCAAAGGTTCTTTCCACTCTACCAACTGCAAGCCCACCAAAACTGGCTTCACTGAAGACTTTTCAGAAAACAGATTTTGGAGCTAGCTTTCAGGCTCTGATATCATTAAGGATTATTCTCACACAACAAGACAAATTTTAAGGCCCTGGATATCATGTAACTTTACTTTTAAAAGAACATATGAGGAAAATTAAAACTTATAAGCAATTGTTATGTAGGACCTACTTTTGTTTTATTAACCAAGGAGACTGAGAGAGCTATGAATAAAATAAAGAAACCTAGGAAATTTCAATTTTAAAGCACTGGTTAGTTACAGGGTCCCTTTAAATAACAGCAAAAGTCCTAGAATATTGTGGTTTACAAATCTCATTTTAACAGCCAAACTTATAAAACAGTTTACGCTTCTCTGTTGTCAGGGGAGAAAAACTTGCCAAATTGTTCATTTTAAGTAAATATAACATAGCCAATTAAGGAAAGTACAATTTAAACACATGCCTATGATAATCAGGACATAGTTTGCTTCTGATTTCACTACTGATTTTAACAGCACACTGTTCCATTTTCCCACAGCACTAACATGACCCCACACATACTTTTAGAAACTTGTAATCACATAGCACAAATAAAAGGACACTTTACTGGAAAATACACAGCATGGTACAATAATCCATCATTTATGAAAAATAAAATTCAGCCTTTTCTCTTCCCTCAGATTCGCAACTTTCTGAGGGTGAAACATCCTTCAGTTCAGGGATTTATTCTAAGCCTATGACTATGTTGTTTCTATTCCTGTTTCAAATCTTTCATTCAAAATTAAAAGTACCTTAAGAGGGGCAGGTTTAAATTCCAAAGTATTTAGCAGAGGTTAAAGAGGAAAGGGAGTAAGCATTCTAATTCCGTATTTTGCAAAGTCTAGGAAAAGTAACTCCAAATTGTGATTAATTTTCTGGGCATCAGAAGATTTTTGCTTTTTAGTTTGTTTTCATTTTGTTCCCCTTTCTCTTTTTCTATTGATGGTTGCTTATTTTCCTTCAGATCTAAACAGTTATTTAGATCTCTATTATTTCTCAAGTTCTAACATTTCTGATAGCAATATAAACCTGAGTTGTAATTGATAAAAATGTTCACATGGGTATTGGCATGGGCTTTGCAAAACACTAAGCTGGTTGAGAGATTTAATTGATGCTAAAGCTATTCACTCTAGAGGATGGTTAAAATCGTGGCATCTTTGATTTGATCTTCAAGAAATATCACTACATAGAAGACTTGGTGTTAACCTAACCTTGAAGTAGTTTTGTATCAGGAACAGTGATTATGGTGTTAAAACTACCTCTAGAGGTACAGAGAGTTATTGTAATGGGACATTTCAGCATATTTAATGCCAGATTTTAAATAGCAAGGAGAAAAATGGCAGCAAAGATAGTTTTGATGGATTTCCACTATCCATTCGATTAAGCATATATGGAAGACCCAAGAAAAACTCGAGCCTTCCAGAGATCCAAAGGTTTGGTTAATATGATCCAGAATTGAGCATCTGCCAGAACTCCTCTTGCTGGGACCATATTTTGAAATATCTCTTTTTCTTGCCAAGCTGCTGTTCTCGCGGTATTCCCATGTTACAATTACATGTTTTTTTATTTGGAAATGCTGAGAGAGCTAATGTTTCAATGATGTTACCAAAGGAAAACAGAATCATTACCCTTTAGAACTATGATTATAAACAAAGCTTTCTAGACTACTTGGCCCTACTTATTTTTTAGGCTACACACATAGACTGACTTGTGCTAAATTCAAAGCAAGTATAGACCGCTTGGTTAGTGAAGTTCCCCCAATATTTAAAAGAAAAAGGGAAATCAGGGTAAGGTCTGTTGGAATTTAGTTCTGTGATGTACTTATTAATGTGCAATTTCAAGGGCTAAAAGGCTTCTAATTAAATGGAAAAATAGGATGCTAGACTTAGAAGAGACTTGAGAGGCAATCAACTCTAGCTTTATTATTCAGATGAGGAAACTAAGACCCAAAGACATTAAATGATTTGCCAAAGATCGTGAAGATAGGAAGTCTATATAAGATTGCATTTGAACACAGGTCTTTCTGACTCTAAGTTTAGCACTCAAACCACACTCCTAATATTTTAATAAAGTGATATTGGACTTTCTCCCCTTCCCCAGTGGTTTGTAACCTCCTTAAAGGCAGGAATGACTTTATTTTGGCTTTTGCATTTCTATCACTTTTAGTTTTTGGAATAAAGTAGATTCTTAATAAATGCTTTTTTTTTATTCATTTTATATTACAAAATGCATAAAGCTCAGTTAGTCTCACTCTTGTTTTCTAGTATAACTTTCCCTTTCCTATTCACAATTGCCTTCTTATGATTTCCCATGGGAATAAAAAAATGGACTTTGTGATTTCACTGTTATTAAGGAATTCTTATGTTCAATAAATCCCTCTAACAATCCCAGTCTGAAGCTTATGTTCTTAAATAGAATTTATACCATTAAGAGGTTAAGTGACTTGTCCAAGGTTACACAGCTAGTAGGTATGGGGGGCTGGGACTTGAATTCAGGTCTTGCTGGCTTTGAGACCAATACTCTTCCCATATCATAGGAAAATGAGTGCATTCTAACCAAAAGCAAATGGAAAAGTAAAGAAAGTTCAATGCACAAAATTGTGGAATGAATTAAACTATATCTTAGAGGTTATCAAGACCAGTTCCCCAACCATATTAAGAATATCTTCTCCATGCTATTGTACCAGCTAGCTATGGAATCTCTGCATGAAATAGTGACAAGTAATGCATTAATTTTCAAGATAACATATTTTATTTTGGGATAGTTCTAATCATGACAATGTTCTTCCTTAAACTGAGTTAAAATCTACCTCCCTGTTATTCCTACCTATTAGTCTAAGTTATTCCTAACGAAGCCATACAACCTGATTAAGGTGCCATCAGTTTTTATTTGTCAAGCTATGCTTTGTTTTGAGGATTAAGACTTAGCTAAGGGGAAAAGCATGAGCTTCACAAATAACTCACTCTTCACATGAGGTACTATATCACAGTGGGCTGAAAAAAGGTATTTTCAGATTAAATCAGTATACCATTAAATGTGCCTTTCCCCACATACTTATTAAAAAAAAAAAAAGAAGGAAATATTGTGTCCATCAACAGGCTGAGAAACTAAGTGATTAAATTTCTTCAAGAATCACTTAACTTTGACAACAACTCAAAGATGGGTTATGGATATTTTAATTGCCAGCCTCTATTTTAATCATGTAACTCCCATTTTGAAGGATCATTAATATAAAAAATAGGCTACTAGAGTAAAAAAAAAAAGTATATGCTGTTGCACTTTTTGTTCAAGACAAAAGAAAATGAGGATTTTAGGGTATTCAACAATAAAATAACGGTTAGAAAATCTTAATGCTTTTTGAAATATGTGGCTTTCAGTATGGTTATTCACTTTGACTTCATTCATCATGAGAACTGTCATGGTACAAATATAAGAAATATTCCTTTTTAATTCAATGGTCCTGAGGAAGAGCCTTTCTCCGTTATTTGCTACCAAAGTGATCTTTGGTAATTCCTTCAGTTTTCTGGGCCTTAATTTCCCCATTTGTAAAATTAGGGGGTTGGTTTAGATCAACAGTCTACAACCTTTTTGGCCATGAGAGCCATAAACTCCTGCAGAAGGAGGAGGATGGAGGCAAAATGTGCTGGAATATGGGGCAGGGGCTGAAGGGCCCCCTGGGGCACATCCTGGGGCTCTGCCCTGACTGGCCTGTCAGAAGGTGGAGCCTGATATGGCTCCAGAGCCAAAAGTTGCGGACCCCTGGTTTAGATGATCTTGAATGTCACTTTGAGTTTCACTTCAGTAATCTTATCATCCAAAAGATTACTGAGATCTATACCTCACTTTGCTTGTGATATTAGTGTCATTCTCATGTCACATCCTCAACATTAAGTCAGGTAATGGGAAATTATGGGGCAACTAGGTGGTTGCCTAGTTCAAATTTGGCCACAGAAAATGTAAAATGACCTGGAGAAGGAAATGGCAAACATCTATTTGCCAAGAAAACCCCAGATAAATCTGACAATGTTAAAAATTTGACTGGCAAATTTAGCAGATAACTTTCTCTAAGCTTTGGGCCCACTTTGAAGTTCAGAAGAATCAAAATTGTAGTTGAATTTAAATGACTTTATTTCAGATAGATAACTTTATTTACTGAAAAATGACTGAGCAACCAAACCTGAAAAAGGAAATTATGGGAAATTATTAGATGGAACCTTCAGGTTGTCTGTGTCAGCTAGGATAAGATATCTGATTTATTTTGTCAAGGAATATGTCAGTATTTTATGAGGTATACAATGGTTAGGTATATCAAGAAACATCCCAGTATGAGAAGATTTTATTCCTTTTTTCTTGTAGACAAATTGTGATGTGATATTCATCCATATATATAATTTAATATCTATATCCAAAACTACTTATAACTATAGTTCAAAAATAATGCATATAATTAAATATCTGTAGCTAGAAACTTCAAGTCCATAAAGTTATACCAGCCTGATGTAAGAAAAGTTGCCCTGCTACACCACAACATTCAGACTACTTTGTAGTATTGAAAGAAGAATATGGAGAATATTGGAGTCCATGAAGTTCCTTCCCTTTCCATGAAAGAAGCTGAGTCTAATTTTGGGGGTTCCATTGTTTATTCCACATTGGATGGACTGAAATAAAGTCATTTAAATTCAACTATAAGTTTGATTCTTCTGAACTTCAAAGTGGGCCCAAAGCTTAGAGAAAGTTATCTGCTAAATTTGCCAGTCAAATTTTTAACATTGTCAGATTTGACAGATTCCTCTATTACCATGCCCAACACAAAATGTGATCTTTAAAATTAAAAATCAGCCACAGGCTTTTTGTAGTCAATTTTGTTATTTATATTTGATTGTGAGCAAATTCTATATGTATGTCTAAGTTGATGTGCTCCTTGTTACAGTAAAAATGTTCAGAAATCTTTAAGGAGCAGTGTTCTTGTTTTATGCTATATATAGTATGTAATACAGTCCTCAACAAAATTAGTTATTATAAAGAATCTTCTATTAAGAATAGCCATAGCAGAGTATGGTTCAATGTATTAATTTCAACTAAATGAAAAAGGATTATGTGCTAATTATGTATTGTACACTGGAGAAACAAAGACAATAATGAAACTTTACACTTCCCTCAAGGAGTTTACTTTCTACTGGTGGAATGCATATGCATAAATAAGTACAAAAGGCCAAAAAGGTACAATGTAATTCCTAGGAGGGGTATGCTAATTGGGAGTTGGGTGTGTGACCAGAAGGAGGGGAAGTCTGGATTGTGCTTTAAAGGAAGCAAGGGTTTCTATAAGGCAGAAATAAAAACATATGTGAGGACAAGTAGAAGACAGAGACAGATTTGCCATGTCTAGGGAACAGTGAATAGGCCAATCTGACTGTTCTTTAATAACATAAAATGTAAAAATAGATAGATTATCCTCCACTGAAGACATTTTGAGTGATTCAGTGAACCAGCATTTGATGTGTTCCTTGAATCAGATGAAATAGATAATTAAACTTTTAAGAAAAACAAAAGAAAGCAACACTGTAATATCCGTCAAAAAGCAAGAAGTATACTCTTGGTGGGCTCTCTTTATGATTTCTTTTATAAATAGGGACATAATGCTTTCCTCTCCCACTCCTAGTTCCAGTACATTGTAAGATACAATCTAAGGTATAGTTTAAAGAGTTACATCATTAAAATCTCTTTCTATTGACATGGTATTGAATCTCTTGCATCTTCTGGCTTTATAGAGTGTCAGTGAAACTTTGTCAGAACTGTTCCCAGCATTAATAGATTTGCTAATAATGGGGTTACTGGGCAAAGGTAGCAGCTGATTTTGAAAAATTAAATGACTGGAAAAAAACAACAACAAAGGGTACCAATATAAATTAAGAGAGAAATCATGCTATCCATATATCAAAGATTGCATATTATATATTGGGATAGGTTTTCTTAGTAAACAAAAACAGACTTGCAAAATCAAGCTAGGAAGACTTCATCAATAAATGTGAAGAGAAATTTTTTAAATGGGCAAAAAAATAAAAAGGAGAAAAAAATGGAATGGAGAACATGACACAAAACCTTCTTGCCTTTGAAAGAGGCACAAAGCTTATAGGAAACCTGCACTTATTTTAAAAATAATGTCTGGATAAGTATATGAATGTATTAACTCTTTTGTTGAATGTTAAATATCTTGAATTCTAATCAATAGAAACCAGATGGTGCTTTTTTTGGTTTAAATTGGATAAAACCTTGACCTTCAATCAAATCTGTCTTCAAATCTATTTATATGTAGATCCACATTCTGTGCATAATAGTTTTGTCTGTCATACTCTAAGTGACCAAAATGACATCACTAGTGATTACTGATGATGTCATTTGACTTGCACATAAATTGGATTTAAATAGGTAGAAAGCCACATAGTCCTCAGCCTCACTCTCTCTTCCAAAGTCATCAACCTCCAGGGGCAAGACAAAAGTTAAGCAAGTAGGGATTGCTCAGGATGTGGGGGATGGACTCGGGCTCTCTTGATATCTAACCATGTTCTAAGCCTTCCCTTCTGCCACCGTCATGGCCATTTGAATAAATTGTTCTCATTCACCTTTTCCATTGGGAGAAGTTTTTATATGGCTAGGACAGACATTCCCTAACTTACCAAGGAATTTGAGACCTATGGGTTACCTTCAACCTGGTTTAGCTGCCTGGCCAGATGATTGACTGGGATGTGACTATGTGCTATGGCTTCTTGGGGCCACAGATGAGAGCTAGATGGCAGGTGGACGCTAATGAAGGAAATCAACTTTGAAAATGGCTTGGCAAACCCTCATACTAGAGGAACTAGCTTTCCTTGAATACCCTGCATACCCCTATCCTGAGTGCCAGCCATGGAGTTAGGAGGACTTGAGTTCCAAATTAGTCTTAGCCACTAACTAGCTGCGTAATGCTGGGCAAGTCACTTAACCTTGTTTATATAAAATAAAAACAAATCATTTCTATCTATGGAACTCATAGGATCATATATGTAGAGCTGGAAGGATCCTTATAGACTACTTTGTCCATCCTTCTAATTTCATAGATGAAGAAATTAAGGCCCTGAGAAGGTACATAATTTGTTGTACCCAAGTCCTCTCAGAATCTTTTGCACAATACACTAAACCTCCTGCAGTTATGATAAGAATAATATCTTTTATTTCATATATTATAATGGTATATTTCTAGAGATTTTAAAAATAATATCTTATTGTACATTATCTCATTTGAAAAATGACTCTATGAGTATGTGTTAAAGATACTGCATTGTCAGTTAGCATGAAAGGAGAGCGACTTTTGGTACCTTTATTGTTGTTTTAAATGATTTAAATTTTCTAGCAGTTAGTATGGCCATGAATATTCTTGATTTTATCCGTAATGATTTTTTTCCACAAATAATTTTAACTAGGGGAGAAAAATAACAGAAAGGCATAGGTAGTTTGAACAGTATTTAATTGTTGAGAAAATTAATATTTTAAATGGAATGTGATGAAACTCATGTAGCCTAATAAAATTTAAAAACAAACAAACAACTACAAACCAGCCTATCAATTCCTTTGAACTTCAGGATCAATTTCTTTAAGGGTGGCTGACCAGTCCAATCACCCAAACCCCATATTTGAGCCATAAAACTGTCAAAGTGGTTATCTGAATGTGAAAAGTACAAGTTGGAGTAACCAAATGCCATGGTGAAGCACTTTTTCCCTAAGATCTTAAATCACCTAACCTTCATGAACTCCCTGTTGCTGAAAACATCCCTTATAAGAAGGTAGTCATTATGGTTCTGAGTGCAAAATGAATTGCCTGAGGTTATAGTAGTGAGTCATGAGTCAAGAAGAGAACAGATAGCTCTGGACTCACTGGAATATCAGTCAAAGCCATAGAGAGCTGAGTTTGGGCATCCAGAATTAAGCTTTGAGCTCATATTGTGTGTTCAATCAAGCTGGGTATTATGTTGTGGTCAGAAGTCACTAGTAACTAATCATTGGGATTAATGAATAATAGGGGAAAGCCCACAGAAAGGAAGCCTGTCTTCATGGTTCCTGTGGAAGAAATGCAGAGTAAGATGGCAATGATGACTCAGCTTATATAGTGCTTTAAAATTTCCAAATGTCTTCTATCACAATAACCCTGTGAGAAAATTAGTATAAATGTTATTGCTCCCAAATTATGGATGAGAAAATTGAGGCTTGCAGAATTCTCCATGATCCCATAGGTTATTGTGAACAAGCCCAAATTTGTATATGGTCCCCAAGGGTTCAGATATGATTAATTCCTCCCAGGTACAGTAAATTTCAGGACTTTTAACATGTGTTGAAAGCATTAGTTTTTGAAGAACTATCCATTAACGATTTTCTGAACTGTGACAATGGATATTGACAGTGCTTGTCAGACTAAACCACTATTGATTATTTCACATCATGTGTATAGCAAAACCAATTTCTTTCAAGTGCCTCTTCCTAACTGAAATACATTATTACAGCCTTCCTCTCTATTTATAATAACGTCTAAGCTCATAGCATGCAATTCATCTAAAAGAAAGGTTGAACAGTGGATGAAACAAACAAAAAACAAAACTGCATCTGTGAGGGAAGTGAAGACACTGAACTCTCCAAATACTTTTGGACCCTCTGGTGGTATTTCTTGGAGGAATATTGATTCATAGCAGAGATCTCTGTGTTTTACAAGTCACTTAAATAAGGCGATGGACTTAACTGTGCTATTGTTCAATGACCCTGTGATTCCTCATGGTTTTGACTCTTGAACCAAACTACTTTAAGAACTGTGTGTACGTTTCAGTGATGGGAAAGAAAATGTTTATATTGGGTCGTTGTTCTCCAGCTCACAAACATATACAGATGTGTATGCACCCCCAGAGCCTGTAGATGTTCTTATCTCCAACTTGGATTGCGGCTATTCCTTTGAGACAGTGATCAGTCAAATGTGGAGCATATGCTACATGTTGTAAAATTTCATGATGATTCTTTTGAACTTACACTATACTTTTCTTCCGTTATTTAACAAAGAACAGTTCTCACAGAACTTCCATGGGGCCAGAATAATTATTAGAGATTTATTGCTAACAATCATCTAAATTATACTCAACAAATATTAAGATGCAGCATGATCCAGTGGGTAGGAAACTAGTCTTAGAATGAGGAAGACCTGGGTTGGCTTCCCCTCTGTTGCTCTTATTGGCTAGGTGGCCCTGAACAAATCACTTAACCTCCCGATGTCCTAGGCAGTTTTCTAATGTAGTAAGTGGCAAGGAAGGTGATGACTTGAACAAATGAAAGGTACTTCCTAATCCAAAAATTCCCTCTACCAGTGATGTCACACGTCCAATCCCTATCTTTTTCACTATTCAAGGAATAGCTATTTTTTTTTACTCAGTTTTGTTCTAGGTGCTAGGGAGGCCACAGAACAAAGCCTGAGGCCTAGTATTTGCTGTTAAGTAGCTTTCAATTTGCTCTCTGAAAAATACCATTTAAGTGTTGGTTTTTAAACATTTGATAAGAATTTACTTAGTGTTACTTATAAGAAGTTTATATTCTAATAAAGAAGACATATATACATATATGCATACATATAAATATATATTTTACATATAATATGATACAATGTTATATATTATACATGTTTCAAATGTGTGGTATATATTATAAAATACATAAAACACTTGTATATATTAAATATAAATATATACATAAACATGATATGTAAATGCCCACAAAATTATATGTATATAACACAAACATACATATATATTACATAGATGGAAGACAATGTTAGATTAGAAGACATTACAATCGGAAGGACTAGGAAAGTCCTTTAAAATGTGACAGCAAAATTATTTGCACTATATAATCCTGGAGAAGGTGACACTTGAGCCATTTCTTGAAAGAAGACAAGGATTCTAAGATTCAGAAGTGAGGGGCAGCATTTGAGGATGAGGGATAATAAATATGGCTGATGAGCCAAATGTGTGAAGAAGAGCAAATAAAAGAGTATAATTGGGATACCAAATGTACAGGAGGAACTAAGGTATAAGGAATATGGAAAAGCTAAGATAGAACCAGATTATAGATTTAAATGCCAAACCGAGAAATTCATATTTTGATCCTGGAGATATAAAATGGAGCTATGAGTACACAGTGACATGGTCTGACCTACACTTTAGGAAAATCACTTTGTCAGATGAGTGAAGGATGGATCAGAGTGACTTGAAGAGAGTGACCCTTTAGAAGGCTAAA
This sequence comes from Gracilinanus agilis, assembly GCF_016433145.1. NCBI lineage: Eukaryota > Metazoa > Chordata > Mammalia > Didelphimorphia > Didelphidae > Gracilinanus > Gracilinanus agilis. The sequence continues at coordinate 287,204,288 of NC_058132.1, forward strand.
GAAATAGTCAGGGTAGAAGGTGATGAGGCTCAGAACTAGGGGGATGGCTAGGTGAAGGGAGAGAAGGGGATGTATGTGACTTTATAGAGGCAGAAATGACAAAACTTGTTCTTGATGTAGCTATGTTCTCTGGTCATAGAGGAGTATTAGGGCCAAAATAAATGAGGGATTCTACTCATATCGGAGTCACTTTTTCTTCTTGCAATGGGAAGAATAAGAAACAGACATATCTGGCTCTATGAATGCTTTATATTAAGCTAGTATGGTCTGGGATCTCAGCACACATAGCCCTTTCATGTCTCAACAAAGCATGGAGGTGACCCAGAGTATGTAAAAAAATGTTTTTAAACCCTTACCTTCCACCTTAGAATTAATACTATGTATTGCTTCCAAGTCAGAAGAGTGGTAAGGGCTAGGCAGTGGGGGTTAAGTGACTTGTCCAGGGTTACACAGCTAGGAAGTCTGAGGTCAGATTTGAACCCAGGACCTCCTATCTCAGGGCCTGGCTCTCGTTCCACTGAGCCACCCAGCTACCCCTAACCCAGTGTTTTTGAAAGCCCTTCAGCAATGACATGATTACTTTCAAGTCCTACCAGGTTGGAAAGACTTTGCATGTGGGTCTAAGAAAGTATCAAAGCTGCTATCCTAAGATGAACCTAAGTATAGGGTAAGCCAGTGAGTAATAATTTTTAAAAATCTTTTATTCTCAGCAATATACAGAGACTACTTAGTTGTATTTTGTAAATTTATCGAGAATAGATGCTAAATGTTTTAGGGTAACCTAAAACCTATGATGAGAAGGGGTTGGACCTAAACTTTGTGATGGAAGACCCGTCCTGATGACATCCCGTATTTCTTGAAGTATAGCGGGCATAATAAGTAGTTAAATAAGTAAAATTAGATAATATAATGTAAAACAATCACACATATAATACATTCCTATATCATATAAGTTTATATTATATAATATACTAGATATTATAAACATAATTATATTATATAATAATAAAATAAGTTTAAAAAAAGGAATTTCTGTATTTCCTATAAATTCAAGTAGGAAAACTGGTTCAAATATCTGGCATATGCCAGTGAAAGAATCCTTCAATTCCCTTTTCCTAGGTTTAAGTTCCTCATTTACTTCATCCAGTTCTCCAATGCAATCCCCTTAGATTCATTCACCTTTCAGGCTTTATCTTATGATGCCAGATGTGGTTACTACCCATGGCAACACCCCTTCGGGCTCCATCCCTTTCCTATACCCTCCTGACCCCCACATTCCCATGCTTTAAGAGAGGGGGCTTGGCACTCAGCCATCTACTTGGCAGTGTCTGCAGGGGTCATTATGTCCCAGATAACCTTTGGTGATGGGAGCGCATGTCCTTTTTTTTTTGCCTTATGTTGGGGACACGATGTGGTAGGGATTGACAGAAGGGGTCAGTTTGTCTCTCAAGAAATCAGTTTTGTGGGCCCAGACGCCTCTATTTTCATCTCTCAGGTAGCCAAAGGCTTTATGCCATCCCCATGAGCCCTTGTAATACCCACAGAGGCAATTGATTGAGCCTGCGAGTGGCTTGCCGGACGATCTGAGCACACAACAGGCTGCCTCTGGGTAAATGATCAATGATAGTTAGAAGGGTTTGTCCTCACAAACACTGAGAGACAGCTGCAGTTTGCAGCTGGCGGTGAGCTTGTGCTCGCTCAAACAAAGGTCTAACTGAGGCTCTTTGAATACTTGGCTCCAAAGTAACCGTCATAATTCATAATGTGCATTTCTGAAAACACTAAAGGAAGACCCCCCAGCCACAGTTCTGACTCGGCTACTGGGAGGGCGCTCAGCTGTAATAAGAGAGGGTAGCCAGGGCTCCCACTGTCTTCCAGGAGTGTCTCACCCCTAACTCAGCTGGAGCCTTTTGATGACAAAGGTGCCTCGCATTTCTAGGACATGTGGACTCTGTTTCCTCACTAGACAGACATATAGGTTAGCTTTCCATTGTGATTTTTGGAAGCAAAGGTGAATTTGGTTAATGTCAAATGAGGCAAATGTTCCCTTTGGCCGTATGCTTCTTTTCTATAATTAGGAGAATTTTTAATGACACATGCTAAGGGCTTTTTTGTCCTGGCTTAGCAGTTGTCTACATTTTCTGGGAACAAGCATCGTGTCCCAGGATTTACTGTTAGGACTCGAACCATCCTCAGCCCCGAAACAGCTTGGAGGAGCCAGCCTTCCTGACCTGTTCAGGGTTGGCTCCCCTTTTAGGACCCCCTTCTAAGCTCCCCTCAGCCAGAGTGCATGGAAGGAAAAAGAATGAACATTTATAGAGAGCACCTACTAAGTGCCAGGCACTGTGCTGAGGGCTCTCACAAATAGTATATCATTTGATTATGTGAGGTAGATGGGTAGATGATGTTAGTCTCCCCATTTTATAGTGGAGGTGAGTGACTTGCCCAGTCACCCAGCTAGTGTTTGAGACTTGATTTGAACCCAAGTCTTGGTGATTCCAAGTTCAGCTGTTTCTCCACTGTACCCCCTAGATGCCTCGAATGTACCTCTTCTTTGTTTTTGCCTCTGTAACCTCAGAACTTGGCATAATGTTGTTAAAGCACTCCACTTAAGTGCTTTCTGGACCTAAGAAAAAGGAGGCAAACGGGCAGCTGCATGGCTCATTGGATAGAGAGCTAGGAGTAGAAACGGGAAGTCCTGGGCTCAAATCTGGATTCAGATACCTCCTAACTGGGTGACCTTGGACTAGTCACCAAACCCCAATTGTCTAGCCCTTAACCCTCTTCTGCCTTGGGACTGATACTTAGTAGTGATTCTAAGACAGAAGATAATGATGATGATGATGATGATGATGATGGTGATGTTCAGTTCTGTCTGATTCTTCAAGTCCCTTTTGGGGTTTTATGGGCAAAGATACTGGAGTGGTTTGCCACTTCTATCTCCTGTTCATTTTTTTTTAAACCCTTGTACTTTGGTGTATTGTCTCATAGGTGGAAGATTGGCAAGGGTGGGCAATGGGGGTCAAGTGACTTGCCCAGGGTCACACAGCTGGGAAGTGGCTGAGGCCGGGTTTGAACCTAGGACCTCCTGTCTCTAGGCCTGACTCTCACTCCACTGAGCTACCCAGCTGCCCCTCTCCTGTTCATTTTTACAGATGAGGAAACTGAGGCAAACAGGGCTAAGTGACTTGCCTACAATGGGACAGCTAGTAAGTGTCTGAGACCAGGTTTGAACTCAGAAAAATGAATCTTCCTGACTCTAGGCATGCACTCTTTGCACTGTGCCGCCTGACTGCCCTAGAGTCAGGGAGATCTGAAGTTAAATCTTGCCCAGATGCTTACCAGCTGTGTGACCCTACGCAAGTCACTTAAATATGTTTGCCTATTTCCTCAGCCCTTTTCAGCCTTAATTTCATCTAGAAATGGGCGGGGGGGGGGGGAATAGCAGCACCTACCTCAGAGAGTTTTCTACCAAGAAAATTCAATGAGAAAGCATTTGTAAAATATTTTGCAAACCTTAAAATGTTATATAAATACTAAATGTTATTAGTAGTAGTATTATCTAGTCCAATTCCTCAAAGTACTTCTTTTGCCTCAGAGAACTATTTAAAAAATAACTATTCCTATTCATTTTATAGAGGAAGAAATAGGTTTGGCAAAGTGATTGGGTGTGGATGCAGGTTACTACCGCATAAGCTTTTCTCATATCATCTAGGTCCTCTTGTGACAAGGGTTATTAGTTGCAGAAAGTAGCAGCAATTAATGCTATTTTATTTTACCTATTTGAAATAGGGGAGTTTTAAACATAACATGCAAATGTATTTTAATGGCCTGTATATTTATGCATAATCACATGAAAAATGCCTGTCCCTGTGGGGAGAAAATACAGTAGTCTTGTTTTTGATGTGAAAAGTACTGTCGCTATGATAAGTGCTTTTGTTGTTATCCCTTTCTGTGCTATTCAGTAACTTAAAGTCTGTTATAGATTATTTTTATTTGGGCATCTGAGTCTTCCCTCTTTTCCCCCACCAGGGACAAAGCAATCTGGTTCCCAAAGGCCAGACTTCTTCAGATGCAGATGTCCTTAAAAGAAGCAGCTGAATGTCCTTCCCAGGGTTGGGTCCCAGACTAGAATGAAGAGCAAGGAGCTAGGGAGGGGAAAATTAATTTTGCCAAGTTTCGCCCTCTCTGAAATTCATACTTTTGGACTATTGAACAGACCTAGAATTTGATTTGCTTCTAGCTTGTTTACTCTTGACAAAATGCAACCACTGGTCTGGGAGGGAGAAAAATGTTTTGGAGCTTATAAAAAAGTCTCCAAAAGCTTCTTGAGACATTAAGTACCTCTTACATAAAATAACAATGTGATGTTTTAAGACTGGAGGAACTGAAGATACATGGATTAAATGACCCTTAAAATACACATAGGTTTAAAATCGAAGGGCAAATGCACTTGGCAAAAAAAGCAATGGGGGATTTATTTCCTTAAAAAAGTCCCTAAACCTGAATGGAAACATTTAGTAAACTTAAAAGTGAGGTAGAGTTAACACCCTCATTTCAACCTCAGGATTGACTTTAAATAACATACCAGATGTAGTTATCAGTATCTTTTCCATCAGGGACATGGAAATGGCGAGAAAGACATGGAAAGACCTGTGTAATAATAAACATTGCCATTGTTATCCCTTAATCCTTCAAACTGTCAAAGCAGAATCAGGAGTAAAAGAGATTGTTCTGGTTGAGTCTGACTGCCTCCACAGGATCAGTGAATGGAAATGTCTACAAGGAAATTTTCCTTTAAATGGATCTTCATAAAACAAACAAGTATTGGCACTCTAGCTGTGCATGACCAAAAAACAAGCAAAAAAAGTAAGATAGGGGAAAAAAAAGAAAAAGAAAAGAATTTTTGAAAAGACAAGCCACCTGTGGACTTTAGTCTAAAAACGCCTCTGACAGCACAAACAGGTGCAGGCTTGATGTCATGGTTAAGTAAGGGCAGAGGGGGCAGACCGGTAAATCATGGGTGGGCTGGAACCAAGAGAGGGAAAAAAAAAAGAAAATTGAATTAAATTGTTCCATTGTGAAGGAGCTGCTGATTGAAAACGGCTATAGGTCACATCACAATCTGGCAAGAAAGTTTCTGTTCCCAGTTCAGTGATTGCATAAAGCAAACTGCTATTGGAAGGTATACAAAGGCTCAACTAGCTTGTTGGGAGTAGGGCGGACAGCCGAGGTAATGAGAATCTGTAATCTTTCAATCTTGAATTGAATTAGTGCCATGACGATCAAGGAGCATTTATTATGTGCCTACATGAAGGTTGCCTTGGCCTGTACAAAGTGAGTAAAAAGGATCTGGGCCCTTTGGTAGCTCATGGTTTAAGACATAAAACACTGAAGTGTCCAGACATGAAAGGCAGACAGGGAACTCAACAGACATGGAGCAAGTTCATAAGTGAAATCAGTAATAGTGGTATTAATTGTATGGACAAGGAAAGAGCCCCATGAATATTGCGGAGTGTTGAGTGAAGGGGAAGTTAAAGGAGTCAGTTGCCTGTTTAAGACAGGCTGTATTACCTTTCCCTTATAGCATTTCTCATCCCAAATTCTCCAACTATAGGAACATTTATTAATTGTAGCACTGATGTGATAAAGTCAGCTGCAACACCCAATGCCTCCAGTGGAAATTGGGAACAGTTTAGGAACATGCACTGAAAGAAGTTATACTGCATCATCTTAAGTAAAAAAAAAAAAAATCATGCCAAATTAAGAAAGGCTCCTAATTAGGAAAGGCTACAGATATGTTCTGATAAACAGGGCATTAATACTTGACGTAATTATTGCTGTTAATGCATTAAATATTCCAGGAGGACATGCCATTCGATGTTGTCTTAGGACATATAAATGTGTACTTTATGAAAAATTATGATTAAAATATGTTTAACATATTATTTGAACTAGTATATTCAACTCTGGACTAATCACAAGTACAATATCTATAGACCTCATGAGTTGGTAGTTGGATAGACAGGGAATGACAAGGTGATAAAGACCCACTGTTTATTTTATATTATTACTAATTTTTTATTACTTATGTAACAATATAGCAGCATAACATTATATTATTATATGTTGTTATATTATATTGACGTTTTATTATAATTAATAAGAAGGTAGCCCAAGTCCTTATACCTGAGTGAGTCTTTGGCAAATGAGTTATAAATAGTTCTGCTGGAGGAATCTATAAGGTCTCTTTAGGCTTAGATAATCTCTTCCTAGATAGTTTGGGGATAGTAAGTCCTCTCTTTGTAATAAGCTACTCTGAATATCAGCTTAAAAATGGAGGTTTTGCCCACCTGGTAGGAGAACAGCCTAAGAAGTGTTACTTCTACAAGAAGTCTTTCCCTAATTGCTAGATGTTCTTTAAAATTTATTTTACATATATTTTAAACATTTTCATATGTGTGAACATTGTCTTCTCTGAATGAATTTAAGCTCCTTGAGGGCAAAGACTGTTTCATTTTTGTGTTTTTAGTACATTTAGTATATTGTCTAGCACATATAATATAAGCTGTTTCCCATCCTTGAAAAGCACATCTTTTTTTTATTTTTATTTTTTAAAAATCCTTACCTTCTGTCTTGGAGTCCATACTGTATATTGGCTCCAAGGTAGAAGAGTGGTAAGAGCGAGGCAATGGGTATTAAGTGACTTGCCCAGGGTCACACAGCTGGGAAGTATCTGAGGCTAGATTTGAACCTAGGACCTCCCATCTCTAGGTGTAACTCTCAATCCTCTGAGCTAACCAGATGCCCCCCAAAAGCATGTCTTCTGTCCTCCCTATACAGATTATTTAGTTTCTTTCAAATCTTAACTCAGGAACCAGTTTGGGGGAGGCAGTGGTGGGCCATTCTTGATCTCTTTCATAAGAATTTAAGCTTCTTCAGGGAAGGGACAGTTTCCTCTTTTCTTTTTTGTCTTTGTTTCTCTAGAAATGAGTCCACTGCCTAATAGGCATATAATAAATGTTTGCTTAATTAAATTTGTGTAATTGAATATCTAGGTTCTATTGGTTTGTTTTATTTAAAATGGACCAATGAAGATCTTAGTATTGACCACAAATTGTGGTAGAAGTGAAGGATTATGGAATTTATAGTTGAGAAACTTGATTTGATTCCTGTCCATGACATTTACTAGCTAAGTGCCCAATGGGCAGATTTTTCTGATCTTCATAGAATGAGGGCCCCTTTGGTACCCACTTTACAAGGCTTCTTTAAAACTCCAGGAATACGTGGTATATAAATTATTGCTCAATCAAACCCTAAATCCTTATATAAAGTTATTGATACTGTTTATTGTATAACCTGAGAATTAACCACCTTCCTATGTGGTATTCTAGTGGAATCCAATGGCAATGTTCATCTGACCTCTCCCATCCTAATCAAGTCTTGACTTTACAAGTCAAGACTAAGGTTCAAAAAGGCTACCCAAAGGTAAAATTGGTGATTTAGCTTATCCATGGTAATGGAGGAAGGGTGGGATAAGAACTTAAAAAAATTATTTTCAAAATAGTTTATTTTGATGTTTGGGAGAACCTTGCTCACATAGCACCCATTACCAGTTTGAAGGTAAGGGAAAGAACTAGGGAGGGAAATGGTACCCATTTTTAAATGAATCTTTCTTGTGAAGTCAGGGACATTGTGATATTTTTTGCTTTCTGAAATACTAAACTAAAAAATAATTGATTGTATTGGCTGTGTGATGATTACAATGGATCATTAAGATGGCTCAAATGCTAGAACATTTCTAATTTTGGGACACAATTTATACAACCACTGTCACAAACATATATTCAGCTACACACATACAAAAACACAAACACAGACACACACATTTATAGACTGTGTCTGAACTGTGCAAAATCTTCCGAGCCTCTCAAATTTTCATAGGTTAGTAAGAAATCAGACAGTTTATTCATGGACAAGCAAGAATTTAATGCATATTTCAGCAAATCACACTTTCTGAGACAGCAACTTCATTCAAAGACTTAGAAAACAGAACTCTGCCCCAAAGTTTTAGTTCCTATAAATAAAAAAATTAAGCTTTCTTATTTCATCTCAATGAATTTTCTCTTTTATATCAGTGATAATAAATTATGTAAGCACATTTTAAAATTCCCTAAAAGGAATTAATTATTTAATTTAAAAATGAGATAAAATTCACATTTCATTTTGAGAGTAGGTATTCATATTAAAATAGGTAAGAAAATAGATTAGAAAATAAGAAAAATATTCATCTTCACTTATGAACATCTTTAGTGGCTATAGTACTTCAAATGCAATAGATTTGGTATCTGACACTGTATAGTCATACATAATCAAACAGGACACCACAAGTCAGACTGCAAGCCTCTAGATCTTATTTCTACTGCTTTAGGCAAGCAAAGGTCTAATAAACATGAACTTGAGCTAACACGAATGTGCTCAAATCATCCTTAAAAAATAGATATTTACAACAACAAAATAATACTGTAATAGCAAAGATGGATGTACTAAGCTCAGATATGTACGATATAAAAAAGAAAACAATGATTATATAGTACAAATAATTTTGCTGTAATATGACAGTCTAATGACTTAAGTGCCCAATATCGTCATTATGGTGCTGAACCCCATGTGCATTAGCATTAAATTCTTGTAAAAACTATTGTATAATTCATATTTTTGCATGAAACTTCTTCCAAAATTGTTGTGTCTATAAGATCTCTAAGTCTAAATGGATTGCATTAAGTATTATGTCTATGTTGTGATCCAAGGTAGTCTGGGGAAGTTTCTAGTTTCACTCTTTCTGAGATAAAAGAAATATGATACAATTTCTCTCTTGGAGAACTGAATAAATATCAAGAATTGTTCATCAAATGGGAAATGGTAGTTATATATTAAATACACATATTACTTTACTACATATACAATGCAATGGAGAATATCCCAATGGCAACAGCAAATACTTTTTCAACTGGTGAATTTTAATTTGCATGTCATTCAGAAATGTAGGAAAGGTCTATTATATATCAATATAGGTAGCTCCCAGGTTGGAACTCATATTATTAAAGTTGACCACACTTCTGAGTTGTAGATAAATCCTAAGGAGTTGCTTCAGGCGAATGGCATTATGTTATTTACCTAGAAACATGCTCAGTAAGTGTTAGAGTCAAAATTTGATCCCAGGTCCTAATTCTATAACTCCATTGTGTCAGTTCCATTCTATCCATTCTATTTTACTCTAACATGCTACTTTCTTCATGTACCATCTTGTTCAATCTTTAGCTTTAAAAATATTATCACTAATACTCATATTCTAAATTTAAAAATAAGATTTAACCTGTTGATTGGAAGTGGGTCCAAGAGAAATACATTTTATAGATTCTATAAATTAATGTTAATGTGGAGAAATCTGTAAAAAACAGAGGCACTGAAATGAACATGGTGATTATTTAGAAGTTTCATATTCCCATTCACCTACCACTAGAAGGCTAAAAAACTATTTGTCGATCTATGTGTCTATTATAAACCTTCATTCTACCTGATTATAGCACCTAGGAAAAAAGCTCTGAAGTATATGGCAACAATAAATATTTTCAGGCCACCAAGTCATGGATCACTAAGCTATTTTTCTAAGAGAGGCTCAGAAACATGAGAAAGTAAAGATTTTATTGTTTTTTATTGTTCCTTTTAGGGCTTGTAAGAGAGCAGCTGTGCCCAATTCTCCGAGTAAAAAGAAAACGATATCCATTTTACTCCGTTTTGTGTTCTAAGGAGCACGTGAGGAGAAGTGCCTTTTGCCTGCTTTAAACCATGTAGCTGTGACAATTATGGTAACTGGTATTTTTCGTCTACCTGATAAACTGGGCCTCCTTGTTGAAAATGTGGTCATTTATGGTGACATCAACCATCTGGCATCTAAGAGTAAGAAGCTTTCAAAGGGAACTTCTTGGTTATCTAAAAATGATGATGGGCTAGACAAGCACCTAAAGGGTGTCTGCACAGATGTGAGCCAGTTACATTTGCAAGTGTGTGCACAAAAGAGAGAATGAGATTACCAAGAGAATGACTCCCCACAATTACCTGCTTTGTGTCTGAGTGTGCATGATTTATGAGTATAGGACAAGGAGTCAGGAACTTGAGGGACTAACTAGACCAGAGGACAAAAACCAATACCATAAAATACAATGGTTTTTCATGAATGCCCTGAGCTTGGGGCAAGAACTTAAGAGCTTGCTGGAATGTTGATGTTGGAGCCACATAACCTAATGCTTTCCTTATTTGCAAGAGCACTATCATCCTTCCCTCCCCCTCGAATACCCCAAAACAACAACAACAAAAAACCCACCACAGTTATGTTTCTGCCCCCTTTCCCATACTTCCTATTAATTTGGGAGTCTAATCTTAAAACATTTTTTAAAAAACCTATAAGAAAAGAAGAATAACCATCTATGTAAAAGCCAACAGAATTTCTAAATTACACTGTATCATTTGCCCTCAAACATCCACTCCTGCCTAGAGCAAGGCAGTTGGGACAGTCTTGAGAATCAGATCCACCAATTACAAATCAAAATCATTTTTACTTAGAATTGACTGAGAGCCAATCAGGGCTATTGCTCAGAAAATGTCTGGTTACCATGACAAAAGCAAATATTTTTTAAAAAGCTGGAAACAAAGGTGAAAAATATGAGAAATCAGTTCCCATGTTAAGGTACTGTTGCCCAGAAACAGAGGAAGTGGTGTGTTCACTGGCAAAGAGTTCTGTCCCATAGGCCACCGCTGCAACATTCTGCAAATGATAATAAAAGTCTTTAAATCAAAATTGCATGACTTTTTTTTTCTTTCTGGAAAAATACAAATCAAACTCATAAAAGAGCTGGTCAGGCTATGAAAGTAGGGTTAGTCACAACCCTACTTTTTTTTTTTTTTTGCATAGTCACATGCAAAGAAAGGTAACCTTTTAAAATAGGGTCATCATGCATCCAGTAGGGCTAGCATCCATCAATGTGGATATTGAAAAACACTTTTGGTAACATGAAAGTGGTCTTTTGTCAAGGGTTAATAATCTGAATCATAATTGACTTTAATATTCCATTTAAATTAGGTTTAGAAATGTAAACACCTTTACTTATTATTGTCCAGTTATTTCAGTTATGTCTATCTCTTTGTGACCCCATTTGGGATTTCCTTGGCAAAGACACAGAAATGGTGTCCCTTTTCCTTCTCCTGCTCTAAGGAAACTGAGGCAGACAGGGTTAAATAACTTGCCTAGGGTCGCATGGCTAGTAAGTGTTTGAAAATGAGTCTTTCAGATTCTAAATCCAGTGCTCTATCCACTGCACATTATAGTTGCTGTAAATACTAGTAAAGCCATATTAATTTCAAGAATGTTATGCTTTTTTAAAAAATAGAGCACATGAGGGTTGAGATTGTTGAGCTGAGGAAAATTAGGAGAAAAGCAAACTGGTAGAAAGAATGTATGTTTGTGTGTGTGTTTTGTTTTCTTTTTTAATTGAAGTATCAGCAATTTCCTTAAATATCATAGATTCTAAATCCCAAAGCAGAGACCTTCAGTGGCTTGATTTGATGTACTTCTAATAGCCCATTTTCATATCATTTAAAGGAAAAGATTACAATAATAATCCATGATTCAAGGTCTGGATAATTCTTAAGACCCAGGCCCTTAATTTGCTATGATTTGGTGGCTGTAGTAAATGCTGTGGAATTTAGGGCCAGTCATGGAAGTCAGAGTCAGCTGCAGAAATTAGTTAAAAAACGGGCAGCAGTGCCCAGCTGTTCCTCTTCCCCCTCATCCTCCTCCCTCTCAGGCTTCCTCTGCCCCTTCTTTTGTTCATTTTGGATCCACTGGCTAATGCTCATTAAAATGTATTAACAAATGTTAATGGGCATCTTCAGAAGAACAAAAGCAGGAGGAGGAGAGGAAGAAGGAAATAAAGAAGAGAAAAGAAAAAATGGGCTAAAGGGGAGGGGACTCAGACTCTGAGGAGAATGGAGAAAAGCATTTAAACTATTTTAAAGCTAAAATAAGTTCCATGACCAAAATGAAGCTTTTAAAGAGTTACAAGAAGTCAGGGTAATGATTTAAAAAAACAACATTTGCTACTAAAAGTTTCATCATGAAAGTAGCACCTTTGTGATCCAGATTATGAAGGGGGAAGGAAGGAGATAGTATTCATATAAGGCAGAGACAACTCTCCCAATAAAAATCATTAAAATGATATAGAATTCAAAGAAAAAAATAGAATTTAGGCTCTACAGTTAGTTACAGATGGTCAAAAAGAGAAACAGAGAACTAAGGGACAGCAAAAGAGTTTAGCACAGAAGCAGAAGTCTCCAAAAAACATTATTTCTCAACCAAAAGGTTCCGGAAACACTTTGTCTATTATCAAGTGAGAAAGAAAACTTTAGGGATCTGGAACATGATTTTGAGTAGAATAAATGCTTTCCTTTTAAAAAAAACTCCATTAGAAGAAGTCTTGGACATAGAAAAGTAGATTTTGTCACAATACCTTACAATTCTTTCTGCATACGTCTCCAAAATGGAATTTTAAATATCATGAGAACAGCTCTATCAAACAATCAAGCTGCTCCCAACATGTAATTTTTAAAAGGATAGGGAGAAAGTATTCAAACTTTGGCTAAAAACACTTAACTCAGGACAATTTACCTTACAAGAATGCCTTACGGAGAGACCATAAAATTACAAATTTAGAAAAATGCACTGAGATTATTCTAGTAGCATATATAAAATGGACAAAATATCTTTTGAATCATAAGGGAGGGTGCTGAGATCAGAATAATCTGCTTTGATTTTTACTCAGGGATACGTAGTCAAAGACTGTCTTTTATTTTCTAAAAAACGATACAATTATCAAACTTTAAGTATCTGAATTATTTTTATCAGACTGCATCTCACTCTCTAAGCCATCTTGAAAAAATGCAATTAGATTTAAAAATCCTAGGGCACTGATTCTTCTACAAAAAAAGAAAACCAATATAAAGTTTAAACATTTCTTTAAATTATTTAAATAAGACCTTATGCTAGATAGAGTGCTGGAATGGGAGTCAGGAAGGCCAGAGTTCAAATCCTATCTCAACCAATTGGCTTTAGGCAAGTCACTCAACTTCCTTCAGCCTCAGTTTCCTTAAATATAAAATGAGGATAATAATATAACTATCTTACAAGATTGCCATGAAGATCAAATAAGATAATAAGCATAAAATGCTTTATAAGCTTTAAAGAGCTATGTAAATGAGAGTGATTTTTTTTTTAAATAAAAGAAAATCATTTGTGATTTTCCAAAACTATAGCAATCTTAGTCAGGCTGACCTTTCTTGTCACTGAATTAATTTTTCTAGTTCAAAACTAAATAAGTGGTCTTCATTAGGTGACAATTAAATAATCAGATATTCACAGAAATTCATCTTCCTGATCATATTCCCTGAGAGTAGAAGGATACATATGGTTAAAAAAGATATTGATGAACAGAGCCCTCTTCAAAAATGATACAATCAAGCTTAAGAGACCCATCCTTATAGTAGGAAGTACAAGAAATCCACTCTGGAACTGAATAAACTGGTTATTGATGTGTTCACAAACTGTTCAAAACAAATTATGCTTTGTTTCAGTAAGGATCTAAATTGCTGAAAATGTATACCCCTTTAAAAATTGCTTTAGACTGGGGAATCATTTATCTGCTAAATATTCTGGAGAGCTGCATATCAGAGCAGGTGATAAGAAGACACACTGGGAAGAAGTCATACTTTGTGTAGTGGTAAACACCTAATCATAGGATTTGGGACTTAGAATAATTCTCTTTATTTTACAGAGATTAAATGACTTGTCCAAGAAATTAAGTGGTTTGTCGAAGGTACTAAGTGGACTGAGCTGAGATTTGAACCCTGGTTGACTCTAAATTCATCACTTTTCCCTGCATATGCCATCTCCTCTATTAGTCTAGTAAAATATCAGAGAAGTAACTCAGAGGTGTTCGACAACTGCTGTTTCTTTGTTTGCAAGTTAATTTTACTTTGAGATCATATGGAGAAATTGAATCTCATTTAGAACCTGTATCTTCATAAATAACCAAAGCTTTAAAAATGCAACACATTCTAACTGGGGGAAAAAAAAAACAAACAACTACTTAAAATTGTTTGATTCGTGTTTTGTCTATGAGTCTTCAATTCTCAGTGAGACAATAGCAACCCACCCAACTACCTGGTAAAAACATTTAGGGTCATGCCTGACTATAACCAAAATCAGGGCCTCCTTAGGTTGGAAGGATGAAAAAAGATTAGTAATATTTTGTTTTAGAGTGAGTAATTATTAACTAAAAAATAAGAATAATAATTAGTCAAGAGCATATCAAAGAGCCTTAGGAAGGGCTTTTCCTCTATTCTTGCTTTAAACTGGTATTTTATTTACTATTATCTTTCTTATAGAATGTTTCTGTTCATATTTTAAAAAGTGATTGTGTGGGGCAACTGCCTTAGATTTGAAGAGACAACCAGATTGCCTTCCTTTTCAACAAAGCAAAGCTGCCACTTAGTGGTAGTAACTGCTCCCAAACTTCATTCTTGAGCCTGATAGATATGACCTGGTTTTATGGCTTACCTCTTATCTCCAGTTTCTGATAATGAGACACCTTTCTCTTGGCCAAGGCCAATCCTGCTACATGTGCCCTTGATCCTATTGTTTCCCACCTTCTCCAGCATATCATCCCCTCAGTCTTTCTCTGTTTCTATAATCTTCAGCCTCCACAGTTCTACTGACTCTTTCTCTGCTTCCTACAAACATGCTAGTCTTCTATTTAAAGACAAAAAAACAAACAAACAAAAAGGAACTCTATTGACTATACTAGACCCTATTGTCACCTTAGTCTAACTACTCATATTTTTCTGCTCTTTCACAAATGTCTACACTGCTTACTTTCTTCCCATTTATTCCTCAACTCTTGGCAGTCTGACTTCCATCCTCACTACTCAAGTTGAAACTACTCTTTCCAAAGTTACCTTTGATCTTTTAATTGCCACATCTGAAGAGTTTTTCTTAGTCTCATTATTCTTGATCTCTCTGGAGTACTTGACATAGTTTACCTCTATCTCTTCACAGGCATCTTCCTTCCTTTCAGGTTTCATGACCTTCATCTCTTTCTGACTTTCTTTCTACACACTGGACTGATTCTTGGAAATCTCCATACCAGATTAAGATTTGTATTGTATATTCTAATTTAGGCATATCACAAGGTTTTGTCCTAGAACAATTCTTCTTCTTTGTATATAGAATCTATAAGTTCTTCAAATTCTAATTCCCTGGCTTAGTTGCCATCTCTCTCCAGATGACTCTAAGAGCCTTGGTTGTGTTTTGAGTTTTAGTCATAAATGACCAATCTAATCTTGCTCATTCAAGTGGATGACTTTAAACAGGGAGCCACGGAGGTATCTTAAACTGATTATGCCAAAAATAGAAATTAAATTATCCCCCAAACCCACACCTCTACAGAATTCTCTTAATCCAGTAAAGGACATCATCATCATCATCATCATCATCATCATCATCATCATCATCATCATCATCATCTCTCTTGTCTCTGAAGATTTCACTTTGGCATTTTCTCAAATCCTCAGTCTCCCTCACTCAACAAACTCAATAAGTTGTCATGTTTTGTCATTTCTACTTCTATGACACCCAACTTTTTCTCATTACTCACTTTGGCCACTCTCTTAAAATTAGGTCCTCATTACCTCTTGTTGGGATTAATTCAATACCTTCCTCATTGGCCTTACAATCTCCCTACTCCAATCCATCTTTCACATAGCCACCAAGGTGATTTTTATTAAGTACAGATCTAATTGCATCACATCTCTACTTAATACAGGATAATTGCTCCCTTTTGACTCTAGTTCAATATCAACTCTGCTATTTTGCATTTAAAGTCCTTCTTATCTTAGCCCCACCTTGCCTTTCCAGCCTTAAGAATGCAATTATCCTCCCTTCACATTCCATGATCTAATCAAATAGGCCTTTTTCCTATTCATCACCTATGACATTCCATCTACTATCTTCACAACATTGCATTAGCTCTTCTTCACTTCTGGGAAGAAAGCACTCCTCATCTCTGAATCCATTACTTTCTTCAACACTCAGTTTAAGCACTGAATTCTTCAGGCTGCTTGTGCCCTCCTTCTCAGAGCTACTTGTATGTTATGTGTACATGTTTCTCTATGATAGAATGAGAGCTCCTCGAGGGCAGGAACTTTCACTTTTGTCTCTGTGTGCTTAGGCCCTGACACATTGTAGGTACTAGATAAGTGTTTATTGATTTAGAGATAATATATTGTGACAAAACTTCAATTTCAAATCAGTTAGATTTACACTTAGTGTTTTGCACACTGTCTTACATATAGAACTCCATGACTCATTAATTTATATAAATTTCTATAATATCAATTTATATAAATTTCCAATTAATATAGAATTTATATATTATGGCATAGTATAATTTAACAACACAAAATATAACATAATATAATATAACAATGAATATATAACTTGAATATAAATCAAAATGTGTCAAGATTGGAGGAAAAATATATGTTCTAAAATATTTCAAAACTAATAATTACAATCCATTTGGTTTAACAGATTCATTTTGAATAAAGGAAACATTCAAATCTCTAAAAACGTTAAACTAATAGACTGGAATTACTCCCTCTAAAAATAGACAACATTCAAACTTGAGTACTTTTATTTATCTTTTTTTTAAAACCCTTATCAATAATGTATATTGATTCTAAAGCAGAAGAGTGGTAAGAGCTAGGGAATAGAGGTTAAATGACTTGTTCAGGGTCTGAGGTCAAATTTGAATCTAGGACCTCTTATTTCGAGACCTAGATCTCTATCCATTGAGCCATCTAGCTGTCTCCCAAATTTGAATCTTTTTAAAAGACAGTCTTTTAAAGGATCATGGACAACTTTGGTTATGTTTAATTTACAAATATTACAAAAATTTAAAAATAAATTCCAAATGTGAAATTAATTTACAAATGAATACATCATGTCCCCTGTAATTCTTTACAGAATCATCATCATAGGATTAGGGAGTAGGACAGGACTTCAGAGGCTTTCTAGACCAACTCATACCCAAAATGCTATTGACTATAACTTTGGCAAGAGCTCTTCCAGCCTCTGATGAAAAACTTCCAAAAAGGAGATTCTACCACTTGTCCAAACAGGCCATTATAAGGATAGCTAGTCCTAATTATCAGTAAGTTTCTTTACATCAAAGCTAAATTTCCTTCCCTGCAATCTCCACTCATTACTCTTAGTTCTATTTTTTGGGGACAAATGGAACATGTCTAATCTCTCTTCCAAATAGCCTTAAAATACTAGAATGTAACTGTCATTTCCCCCTGGAATCTTCACTTCTTAGGCTAAATGTCCTCAGTCCCCAATTTTGCCAATTCTTTCACCTGATTCTCTTAAGCTAAGAACTCAGGACATTTAATATGGATAGTGCTAAGTGGTGCAGTGGGTAAAACTGGACAGCGAATAAAAAAGAACTGACTTCGAATTATGCCAAAGAGTAGAAGTAT
Source organism: Gracilinanus agilis (assembly GCF_016433145.1). Taxonomy (NCBI): domain Eukaryota; kingdom Metazoa; phylum Chordata; class Mammalia; order Didelphimorphia; family Didelphidae; genus Gracilinanus; species Gracilinanus agilis. The sequence continues at coordinate 287,221,940 of NC_058132.1, forward strand.
GACCCTGGACAAGTCCCTTAATATCTCTGTGCTTCATTTTCTTTATTTATAAAATGGGTCCAATAGTAGCACTTATCTCCTAAATTAGTTATATTAAAAGGACAATTAGAAATTATTAGATTAAATTGAAAAATGTTTATTAAGGGCTTTGTAAAATGAAGCATTTTATACATGCCATTATTATTATTATTATTATCATATACAGAATGCCATCTTCTGAATATTCTCCAGCTTATCAATATCCGTCTTAAACTGTGGCATCCTAAATTGAATGCAATACTGCTCCATATGTGGTCTGAGTAAAGCAGAGTGCAAAGTAATTATCACCTTCTTATTTCTGGAAATTATCCCTTTTTTTCAGAGAGAGAAAAATATTTATTCCATTGGTTTTTTTACATAAAAGCATTAGCTTTTTTATTATTAAAAAAAAACCTTTTCAGTTATTTTTAATTGCTTATCTTTATTCTGAACTTACATAACTAATAAAATGGACTTTCCATATAAAAATTAAATTAGAAAAACTACCTGAAATACATATCTATAATATGTATGCCTTTCTTTTAAAAAATATTAAAAGATCAATGTCGCTTTCAAAGTTAAATCATGCTTTTCTTTATGTGATCAGAAAAAGTCATAGCTTTTTTGGCTGCTACATCACAATGCTGACTCATGTAGTCCACTACTCCTTGCAATTCTTCCTCATGCCCTCCCTGTTTTGCACACAAAGAACACTGAATACAAAGAAATTATCTTCTCCTTGGTTGCCTTTTGACTACTCCAGAATTAATAACCCAAACAACACAGCCTATAAAGGCTTGAATTTTGGACTCTTCATGAGGTGGCTAGGTGACATAATGGTGACATCACTGAGTTACAGTCAGGAAGACTAGAGTTCAAAATGTGTTTTTAACACAAACTTTGTGGGGAAAGCTAGATGGCTCAGTGGATTGAGCCAAGCTTAGAGATAGCAAATACTGGATTAAAATCTGGCCTCAAATAGCTCCAGTTGTGTGACTCTGGACAAGTCACTTAACCTCCATTGCCTAGTCCTTACCATTCTTTTGCTCTGGAACAAATATACAGTATTGATTCTAAGATGGAAGGCAGGGTTTTTAAAAAAAATCCCGCTATCTTTGTGTTCCTCGTCAAGTCACTTAACCACATTTGGTCTCAGCTTCCTCCAGTGTAAAATGGAAAAATATTAGCATGTACCTCTCAAGGTTATTGCAAGGATCAAATGAGACAACATGTGCAAATACTTTGTAGATCTTAAAGTACTCTATAAATGTAAGTTATTATGATTCTTCTTTATATCTGCACTTCCTAAAAGACGACTTTGTCAGCATAAACGTAACTCTATCTTATAATATACTTCCGGTAGCAAAGTGGCAATTCACTTTGTAGTAAATACTTTACTGGGACCACTTTTACATTTCATATATTCCTAAAGAAAATTTTATTTTTTAAGTTGATTCCCCTTCCCTCTTAAAATTGGTGATGCTTATTTTCTTTTCAATCAAAACAAGTGAACTGTGTATTATAGATGTTTGGGAATGTGAGAAAGAGAATTAAATTTGCAATTTCAGAAACAGAGTTTACTAGCACCACCATGACTGAAAACCATTCCTGATAAAAATTTCATTTTAGTTTAGTTGATCCTATTTTTGGAGTCTTCAAAATTTTTTACCAATGGTTATACTGGGAGAAAAGAAAATGGTTATATTTCCTGATAGGCTCTTATGCCTCTTTTTTCTTTTTGACAGAATTTTCTCCAGGGGATCAAACTTCATTTAGCCTTTCTTACCTCCTTTGTCTGTTCCTGGAGACATGTATCGTGCAAAACTGAATCCCAAGAAATGGGAACTTTCCATTTCTCTAGCTGCTACAGAAGTCAATGAATGCCATGCCATATTTTCACTTCTTCCATCTATTTGTCCTTACTTCAATGGGATAGGAACTAACAGTTCTAGTGAAGGAACTAGAGTGGAAGGAAAATTTCCCTGATTTCTAATGAAAAAGTAGCTGGGAACCTCATGGAATTACTTCAAATATTTTAGAACTTGGGAGAGAAAGGAACTAGTGATATCAGATTAAAGGAACATTCAGCTAGCAGAGGGGATCTTAAGCTTCACAACTGATTATAGGTCCTTTATCTTTGTTCTGTCCATTCTCTGTTGACTAAAGTGGCAGAAAGACTTAGCTAGAGCTACAAGCTATTTGGCACCATCACTATAATGCCTTTCTTTCTGAATCACAAAGCAGAGGAGATGATCAGTTGACTGCCAGTATGGCACAACTTTGTTCCATGTAACCTCCTTGGGAAGTCTTTTCTGTGAAACTTAGTGATTTTTCTTTGCTATTGCTCCCATTTTATTTCTTGTCAGAGAGATGGACATTCATATAGTTACTCTGTTAAATAGTCATCTCAAAGTATAAGTAGGATCCTTTGTAGAATACTACATTGTGTCTTAAAAAGAACAATGACACCAATTAAATTAGAATATTAAACAGAAATCACAATTTGTTTTGCATCTGAAGTCTCGTCAGCGTAAAAGAAAGACAACATCTCAGGTTTTTCAAGGTTTGGGATTTTTGTAATAACTAGTTTTACTGTGAAGATTCTGAATTCCTTTCTTTGTCTTGTTTGATATATTACATATATCATATAATTTCATATGTAATATATATGAGATTTAATGGGTTTACACATACGGATACACATTTCTAAACAAGCAGATCTGAAATTCCTGCCTTCTAGAAGATGAAAATTTCATATAGAATGACTAATGGGAAGGGGATACACAGATAAAAAAATGAAGATAATAAAACCACATTAAACTGAATAATAAAAATGTCTACCACATACAAGAGACTGAAAGCAAGTACACTTTGTGGATTGGCATGACTAAAGATGAAAGTTCCAAATAATGGAAGGACAATATTTCAATCCTACTACTTATGTATATAATATATAGAAATATGATAATATATTTGTATAGCATAATAAAGTACTTAAATAATTTACATAATATTTACTACTTATGTCAATATGTATTATTTAATAATTGTTCATCAGCAAAATGTTAGGGGGAGTTGCCAAATTTAAAAAATAGTAGCTTAATGAAAGGTTTAAAAATTCATCACAATGAGAATGATATAGTGCAGTGGTTCCCAAACTTTTTTGGCCTACCACCCCCTTTCCAGAAAAAATATTACTTAGCACCCTGAAATTTAATTTCTTTAAAATTTTAATAGCAATTAATAGGAAAGATAAATGCACCTGTGGCCATCACCACCTCCCTGGATTGCTACAGCACCCACCAGGGGGCGGTAGTGCCCACTTTGGGAATCACTGGTATAGTGGATAGAGAATCAGAACAGAGTATGAGAAAAACCTATCTAGGTTCTACCTCTGACATATATTGGCTATGTTAATCATTGAGCATCTCCATGTTCTAAACAACTAAGATTAGAAATTACAGAGGAGCTTACGTTCATCTAGAGTTTGTCATCAGAGTTTCCTATACCTAAGAATTCACAGATTTAAGTCCCTACCTTATCCTAAAATCCAATGACGTTATTTTACACACAAATATAAGTAGTGGTGGTGGTTAAGGAGGTAAGTAAACTTGGTGGAGAGGATCATTTTGTAGCAACTGTTTTAAGTTTGATTCCATCATTCTAGGACCAAGAAGATTGGGAATAGTATGCCTCCACACTGGAAGGTTTCTATACTTAATTCTTTGCTATACTTTCCTAGTAAATAGCCTATTGTAAGAGCAAACTAATATTAAATGCTTATAAATAGTAATAGATAGAGATGAAAAGTTCAAATAATTTTGGGCAGAACACAATGATTGTTGGATGGCAGTTTGTGAATAATAGTAACAGAAAACCACTAGAAAACAATCACTCCTAAGGGAAACAATAAGGACCCTATTTTTTAGTATGAATGTGTGTTGATAGAGTGTGCTTATAGCCTTCAGTATAATATAAATATAAAAATTTTTTATTGACTTGAAAAACAAGGTGCTCAAAAACATGTTAGTAAAATTCTTCATTTTTAAATCACTAAAAGATTTTACAAACAAATGTAAATATTCTTAATTCACCATCTGTTATTCCAGTAAAGGTATTTTTTTAAAAAAGTTAATTGCTTTTTAACTCAGTGTAAACTTAACTTATTTTATTATACATGTTAACTTATTTTATTATAGTTTAGCTCAAATTAATTGTTCTTTATATTTGGACAAGTCCTTCCCACTTGGTGGGGGGGTTATATAGTTTAGCTAATATTTTATATCACTAAATATAGTAATAGTCATTGATAAAGATATTTTGACATTTTTGCTGTGCATTGTGAAAAGCTAATTATATTGTCTTCTCTTGACATATTGATTATATCTATAGCTAAATATGTATATTTGGCATATGTATTTAAATATATAAGTACATGTCCCTACACTCCCCATGGCTCCTTAGGCTAAGATTTCAACAAACAGCCTATTGCAGTAATTAAGATTTAAAGTGAAAAGAGCCCACACTATAACAGTGTCAATGTCAGAGGGGAGAAGGGGACTTATTTAGGATAGTGGAGGGAGAGAGTGGTATTCATTAGATACTGTGCTGGGATTTGGAGGCACAAGAAACAAAGATTCCCTTAGAAGTAGAATATTTATCTTTTAAGAAGGCAATTCAGCTCTTGAAGGGAGTCTGCTTCAAATGATAATTGTCTTTTTTAAAGAAGAATATCTCCAGTTCTTAGTTTATTTCATACTTTTAGTCGTCAAGATACACAAAACCCCATTTACACTGGTTCTAATCATTATGAATATATGTGAGCCTCACTCAAGTTGAGTTGAACATTGGTTATCTTTTAGTGGCATGTCTTCATTAAGTTACTTACATACACATGGTAGGTTCATGTGAAATATATCCAAACTTGTAGTTTTTATGAAGGGCCAATCAACGGAGTAGAAAGGGTTTATGAATCAAATGAATCTCAGATTTGCCTGAGACTTTACTTAACTCCTTGACTACAAAAACCTTTATGCAGTCATCCAGTCAGTCAATCAATAAGCATTTGGTTTTCCCTAAAGCTCTTCTCTTCTGAGAAAACACTCATTTGGTCCTTCTATCTCAGAAAATGATTATTTAATTTTTCTTCTCTCAGTAGCATTACTCCTCAAAAAACAAATTTTTGAAAGAGGCTTCCACTTCCTCTTCTCTTACTCTCTTATTACCCTCTTAAAATTTAGTTTCTTCATTTATCATTCTACTGAAATTCCTCTTTTCAAAATTAATAATGATCTCCTAGTTGCAAAAATCCAGTAGTCTTTTTTTTTAAATCCTCATTCTTCTTGACCTCTCTGCAGTTTTTGACACTGTTGCTCACTCTCTACTTTGATAATGTCTTCTTTTTGGGTTGTTGGGATACCACTCTTTCTATGTTTTCCCCCTACCTATCTGATCACTTTTTTTTTGTCTCCTTTGTAGGTGTCTTTCAGGGTTTTGTCCTAGGTCCCCTTCTCTTCTCCCTTTCTACTATTACACTTGGTGAGTTCATTAGATCCCACGGATTTAATTACCATCTTTATGGTGATAATTCTCAAATCTACCTTTCTTCCTACCATCTCTCTGCTGACCTCCAATCTCACATCTTCAGCTGCCTTTCATATATCTTAAACTGGATGTCCAGTAAACATTTTAAACTCAAAGGATCCAAAGCAGAACTCATTTATCTTTCCTTCCAACTCTTCTTCCCTCTCCTCCTACGTCCTTATTAATGGAGAGTGCAAAACTATCCTCCCAGTCCCTCAGGCACTACCCAGGAGTTATCCTGGATTCCTCACTACTCTTACCCTCATAAATCCAAGCTGTGGCCAAGACCTATTACTATCATTTTTGCAACACCTTCCAAATGCCCCCTCTACCACTCTAGTGCAGGCCTTCCACATCTCACATTTATTGCAATAGCCTGCTGGTGAGTCTACCTATCTCAAGTTTCTATCCACTCTAATCCATTGTCCATTCAGCTAAAGACTTCCTCTGTTAAATTTTGTCTGTAAGGAGAAATGTGAAATTCCCATTGAAGTCAGTAGAAATTTTAGGATGAAGAAAAAATATAATAGTTTATTGAAATGTGGTATTGATTTATGTGGCATATTCTTAGTATCATCAAGCATATCTTGATGTCTTGATATCTAACAATTACAATTTTCAAGTATGTATGGCATTCTGATGATATACAATGAAAACAAAATATTTACTTCAATCCAGTGGCAAGTGTGGTTTTCTAACTTTTTTTTTTTTGTTGTTTTTTTTTTGTTTTGTTTTATTTTTATCTTTGAACATTTGAGGAATCTCCAAACATATGTTTTCAAATTGTATGTATGCCATTCTGGAGGAGTTTAAAAGTTTTCGCCTTAATCCCAAAATATAACATGACCTTGCTTTTCAATTTGAGCACTAGTTGGAGTATGGGTGACAGACACAGTGGATAGAGTCCTGTATTGGGAACCAGGAATACCTAAATTTGAATCCTACATCAAATACTCACTCATTATTTAACTCTGGGCAAGTCACTATCTCTCTGATCTTTGGTTTTCTTATATGTAAAATGCATATGCTCTGTTTCACAGGGTTGTTGTGAGACTCAAATGAAAAATATTTGTAAAGCATTTTACAAATTTTAAAGAACCTTTTACTTATTCTAGCTTGCTATTAACTGAAACAATATAATTTTATTCATTTTTCCCTCTGATGGTAATGGAATACTGCTATGCCTTAAGAAATGACAAAACAAGTTAATTTTGGAAAAACATGGGAAGACCTTCATGAAATTCTATAGAGTAGAATGAGTAAAACCAAGAAAACATTATTAACAGAAATATTGTTTGGAGAATGACTTGTTTATGTCCAACTCCAGAGAAAGAATTGAAAATAGAAATAAATAAAATAGTTTATATATGTTTATATACATATATGTATGTCATTTTATTAAAAGATGCCTTCTCTAATGTGGGAGAGGAGTGAGTTAATTAGGTATTTTAAGGTAACTAACAAATACATTAATTAATCTTTAAAGTGCAAAAAAGACCAAAAATGTTCAATATGCATTATTGACACTTTTCTATTACTTTATTAAGTCTAAACAAGCAATAAAAAAATCAAACCCTGAAAAAAAATAGAAGAATTTGGTCTAAAAACTGGTTTGTTGCTCTAGTTAGACCAACAAAGTAATGCAGGAAAAATTGCATTTATTTGTATATCTCAAGATTTTAGTTAACCTCAAGTGTTCAGGAAATAGTTAATGTGTCCAAGAATCTGATTTGTAAGTGACTTTATGCAGAACATTCTATTTCCTAATTTCTTGACAGACCCATAAAATAACAAAAAAGCCTGTTTCTAATACTATCAACTGAGATATCTCAGGGACTCTCACTAACTGATTTTAAAGATAAGCTTCTGACTTATCTCCACCAGCTCTGGATTGATTTTTACTTTGTGTCATCCAGTTGTAAGTGATTTATTTTTGGTTAAACCCTCCCCAATTCATTGAACTGTTGACACCATCTTATATCATCAATGCTTCACACCCTCCATGTGGACATCAAAGTTATCTAATTATACTATTTAGCTGAAAGGTTTTCTAAATCTCTTATCAAGGAAGGCAAATGTATTGAAATGTGAACTCTATCAGATTTGGCTTGAAAAGTCTTTCTAGAAGCAGAGATTGACCCATATCATCTTAGATGTGATTGGGTGAACTGGGATGCACAGAAGGAGTTAATAAGATTATATAAAGGCTGTTAATTATGAATCAAGAGTGTCAGAAATGGAAACTGGTAGGAGCTACAGTCTCTAAGACCAAAGAAAATGGACCTGTCAATCAGCTAAATAGGTTTATAGCTACTGTGAATCATTGAATATTTTACCATATAGGTCTTCCTTTCGCCTGTAAGTTTTTAAATTGCTGAAGCCATAAGTATTAATCTTTAACATAATGATTTCTTAACAAAATCAGGAAGATTTTCTGTCTTCTACATGACTGGAAAAATACAAATATCAAAATACAAAGATAAAAATGTCTTCTCTGTTATGAAAGAGCTTTTAAATGCGCGTACAAAAAAGGTCATGACTTTGATGTGATATTATAAAAGCAACAGCCCAACAATTATCTGCCTGATAATGAATCAGCAAGTAATTTTATAAGTGGAAAATTTATGCTTGCAACTGATTCTGCCATATTTTTTCCCAGTACATTATTTCATTTTATCTAGATGCTCACCATGATGAATGATTACAGTAGAAATCCTAATGGATTAGAAATGCATATAGTTTTGGTATATGGTTGTACTATGTGGTTCCTTCCTGTATCGAAATCCTTAGTTATGTCCTCTCATTTCAGATAACTGGGAGGACTGGGATGAAGTGAAAAATAGCCACATTTGAGGGCGTTTCACCCTACAGTTGTGTACCTTACCACACAAAATGTAACACATGCTTCTTTTACATGCTTATCCTTAAACTGTTTCTCTGGCACATCAACAGGCAGCTGGTGGAACAAATAGGAAATCCTGGGAAGCACATTCATTTTTAAAGTGTTAATGCACCCAATCCAAGAGATAGTAATGTGCTTCCATCCGTTAAGATCCTCTTTAATGTTTTGGATTGGAGGGTCATAATTTAAATGAAATGCGTTATTCAACCTGGAAGGTATTCCACATCCTAAATATTTAATTGATTTTGCCATCAGGGATACAATGAACCTACCCAATAAGTAAACTCTCTCAATAGCTAAGTGTCCGATTAACAGCATCTCTAATTTGGGGTAATTTAGGAGTTTTATAACCTAAAAATGAGTATTTCTCCTACATTTCTCCTGGAGTACTAGGAGGATTGTTCCTGGATTAGTTGCAAAAAGCAGACAATCCTCTCTGTATAATGAACCCAGAGTCAGCATTGCCCATCTTTAGACCTAAAATCTGACTTCTTCCCTGAACATCTTTCACTAAGGGTTTGATATCCATTGTAAATGGAAGCAGTAACAGAGGGAACAGGTAATTGTTGCATCTCTCTAATAAAAAGTCTAACAAGTCAAATTCATTCCTGCTGATTTTTACTTATTTTGGGGCCCAGCTAACTGCGAGGGAGATAAATCAAGCTACTTGCAGTTTTTTCTAATGGTGCCAAATTTGGCACCCTGAGGACTATGGAAATGCCTATTACTGTACTTGCAAAGAAAAGAGGAGGAATAAGACTGTGGGTGGCTGAATCCATAGGAGTGATTTATGATCAGTGAATCTACTTAGTCATTTCCAGATAAGTAGGGAGTTAACAAAAGTGTGTTTTCAGTCTCAGTCTGCACACAAGGAACAAGAAACATTTAACATATAAACCCATAATGCCTGTGTCCTTGTTTAACTCACCGACTGTCAGAGAAGTATCTTGAACCACCAGCAAATAGAGGAGCAGAAATTCTGACTTCCTGCACAGTAGTTCATTTTTTGCTAGAAGGTAGTGGACTTATCATGATGGAGTTCACTGAAATATTTATCTCCATTTTGTTATAAATAAAGATATGTCAGGCATTTTATTAGATGATTTTATATTGGACTTTTGCTACACACATATATACATATATATGCATGTATACATATATATTTATTCATTCCACAGCTATGCATTACATATGCATATATTAATCATATAGTAATGTTTACAGATATGACTCATAGATATTAAATGAGTGAATATATCTAATATGTATTTTAATATATAGTTATGAAAATGATTACATATATCATCATATACACCTATATGTTGTCATAATCAAACTCTGGGAGTTGAGAGTCTCACCTTGATTGACAGGTGAAGACAGTTGGACATCGGAATGTTCCCCGAGGCCATGAGGACAGGAGGAAAGGCAGTTGGGCAGAGAGGCTATAAATACCCTGGCAGCCTTGTCTTTTGGGACCTTGGCTTTGCTTTGGCTGAGCCTTGCCTAAACTCTTGCCTTGGACATTTGATCTTGAACATTGATTGACCTGTGGATCCTCTGATTCTCTCTGAATCCCTAGATATTTAGGCGCCTAAACCATCTCTAGATATTTAGGTATCCTGGGGCACGGGGGGGGGGGGAGTCGGGGGGATCTGGGAAGTGGGTAGGAGAAGAAGAGGGTGGTAAAGGGTGGAATTTCCTGAAGGCTGTAGCAAACAACTAGCAGTAAGAAGCTGAGAGAAACCGTCATCAATATTTGCATCATCCAAACAGTTTGCTTACTCTGGTTTGGCTGTGGCCAGGCTGAGCCAGAGGAGGTGAAGAACAAGTCAGTGTTACTGAACAGCCTACAGTCCTGAGGGATTATTGTCATAGATTTAGTGATAGGGTCACCTATTCCCCAACCCTTTCCTGATCATTCCTTTCCCTTGTTAAACAACATAGATAAAGTTATTAGTAGTTATTCCATCACCACTCTGGGAGGGAGCAACGCAATCAGATGAACGTTATCCAAGGCTGATAGAGCCCAATACCAATAATCAATCAACCCCAGGTGGGACCTGAAAGGGTTACCCAACCACTGACCTTCAGGGATCCTGCCTGGGCACTGTTATAAAGAAGGGCAGTTATTATAACAGTCAGCTGGGTGGCAGGACTTGGGTGTCCCTGCACCAGCCATTAGGGAACCAAACCAAAGCTTCTCAGATTACTACTACTAATAACCAGCCTAATAGTGGTAATATCCAGATTACTCTCTTCTTTTATAACAATATCTATGTGTTTATAATGCATAGTTATATAAAATTATTCCATTTGAATATTCTTGCTGATTCAAAACTCATCATTAGAATGTAATTTTTTCCCCAAGCTAGAAGAACCATTTAATGGGTTGCATAATTTGGAGTTAAACACAGACAAGAATGTGTTTTATTGAAGAAAAAAATAGTATGGCTCATCTTTGAAACAACAAAGAAAATGCATTTATGGATATTTTCAGAAACAGAAGTTCTTCAATACTTTTCTGAACAAGTCCAAGGAGATTTTAAGAAGACATTCTGTATTACTCTATTCCTAAGGGTCATATGTATGATCATCTTCACTAAAGTTTTGTTTCAATCCCAGCTGAATTAATATGCATTTTATTTAAATAATCTTGAAACAACAGGAATAAAGTTTACTTGGGTCTTTTATACCTCAGAGAACAAAACAAATACTACAAATCTTCAGAGAGAAAGGATATACCAAAGGGCTTGAGGTGAATATTTCAAAGTAAATACTCTTTAAATGATGTGCAAATTACTTCCACATAAACATGATTTATAAAAAGTGGATTAGTCCACTGAAACGAGAACTGAGTTTAAACTATTGAGTTTCAAAGTCAAAGATGAGATGTGGCTACAAGAAGAAGAGGCAAAAGGGTGCTCACAAGTTATTTTTTTGATCAATTTATGCTTTATCTCTCTAACCTAGATTTTTAAGATGAACTATCACTGCCAGTCATTTTTAACTACAGGGGTCAGCACTGTGATTCATTTCCATTTTAATGATCTCAAGAAATCCTATAAACATGGGAAAACTGATGCTGAGCTACAAAATACACATACACATATATACAAACAGAAATACACACAAACAATGGCTTTAGCAACATAAATGTAAAGAAAATGAAAATAAATTTAAAAACAGTGTAATTCCAGGACTAATATTGGCTGCTGAGAAGGGAAGGGAGGAGAGGAAGAAAGTAGGAAGGGATAACAGGAGGAAGAAAGAAAGGAAAGTACAAAAGAAGAAAACAAATATTTATTAAGGACCTAGTATATTCCAACAATTGTGATAAGTGCTTTACAAATATTACCTTATTTTATTCTCACTTTAGCCTTGGGAGAAAAGTACTATTTTCATTTTACATTTAAGGAAACTGAGGCAGACCAAAGTTAAATGATTTGCTTAGGTCACATAGTTAGTGTCTGACACTCTATTTGAATTCAGATCTTCCTGACTCCAGGCTTAGTAATCTATTTGTAAACTATCATACTGCCTCTAAGATGAACCTACATGTAATCCTTTCTGACAAATGTGGGGGGCTACGTGTACAGAATGTTAAATGCACTATTAGATGTGGTCTCCATTTGCTTAGTTTAAGTGTTTTGGTGGGAAATTACAAGAGCAAGCTTGTTTGTGAGTGGGAAGCTAAATCTATAAATTATCAAAAAATACATCAAATGTTTATTTAAAACAACACTCTAAAAGTGTATACAATAATAATTAAAAATGGATATAGTTATGTATATTTTAACAACAGAGCTTCTACAAACCTAACAAAGGAAGTGTCAACTGTGAAACAATTAAATTAGTCACAAAGAGACATAACTGGTAAGGGCTTTGTGTCAAGGGGCATACTATCAATTCACAGGTCACATCTATAATAACACATCATCACACAATAATATTCCAACATATTTTTCAAGTAATGGATAAAAACTACTCAAAAAAGCTATAAAAATGATTACTTTTATGTAATTGTAAAGATGAATAAGTGAGCTCACTTCTCATGGTTCTATAATGACCTGCTGCTCTAGAAGGTAAAGGAAAATTTAATGATCCCACTCACACATGATTAATATCCAACTTTTCTTGACTAAAATTCTGGACTTGGTTCAATGAAAATGAGTTAAGTGAGCTTTCCTTAGGTTTTCTGCCAGATTTTTTGTTGAAGCTGGTTATGCCTAATTTAAAAATAAGCCACAGAATCCCAATAACAAATCCATGAAGTGACTAGGAAAAAAAAGGATTAATCACCATTATTTAAATGTTCTGATGAACCAGGGCTAACTAAATGAAGCAAAACTAGTCACTGCTAAAAATTCTGAGAACCCCCCCCCTTATGTTTAAAAAATATTTTAATAATAATCAGCTTTTGCCAGATTGGCATACTGGGAATAGAATTATTTGTACATTCCCAGAGATCATTTTCTACAGAAGATAAAGATGACAACAAGAAAGCAAGAGAGGGGGAAAAAAAGTACTTTATATTAGAACTACCAATTGTTGCCAGCCAATGATATTCAGTGATGTCCTTTGGAAATGATTTGGAAGAAAGAATAAATTTCTCTTCACCCTCCTCTCTAATGTTATAATCTGCTGGTTTAATTTGCCCTATTTTTATTTTTATTCAAAAACTTTGAGTGAAGAGTGGGTTGGCCTAGTAGGAAATTTTTGGATGTCATTTAAATTATACTTTATTCTATTAGTAAATAGCTAAGTCACTTCTGATTCACAATGATTTAACACTTAATACTTGTGGGAAACTAACAAAGGACCAAAACCTAGCATATAACCAGGCCCCTTAAGTGATAATGTGTTGTTGCATGATGAATGGGAAAATGCCAATATGAAGAGTATATATAAGGTGGACATTCCACAATACCTAGGTGTATAATCTTCCTTTCCTTCCTTCCTTTCCTTCCTTTCCTNCACCCTCCTCTCTAATGTTATAATCTGCTGGTTTAATTTGCCCTATTTTTATTTTTATTCAAAAACTTTGAGTGAAGAGTGGGTTGGCCTAGTAGGAAATTTTTGGATGTCATTTAAATTATACTTTATTCTATTAGTAAATAGCTAAGTCACTTCTGATTCACAATGATTTAACACTTAATACTTGTGGGAAACTAACAAAGGACCAAAACCTAGCATATAACCAGGCCCCTTAAGTGATAATGTGTTGTTGCATGATGAATGGGAAAATGCCAATATGAAGAGTATATATAAGGTGGACATTCCACAATACCTAGGTGTATAATCTTCCTTTCCTTCCTTCCTTTCCTTTCCTTCCTTCCTTCCTTCCTTCCTTCCTTCCTTCCTTCCTTCCTTCCTTCCTTCCTTCCTTCCTTCCTTCTTTCCTTCCTTCCTTCCTTCCTTCCTTCCTTCCTTCCTTCCTTCCTTCCTTCCTTCCAACTGGCAGACAAGGAAAATCCAAAGGTCATGCTAAAAGTTACAAAGAAAATACAAGTCATTGTTTGAACCTGAATTACTATACAACTATGGGTTAGAAGAGACAAGAAGTTATTTTTTAAAAATGCACATTTAGCATTCAAATGCACATACTATAATATGGTGATGAATGGAATCTGATGAATAGAATCAAAATAAATATACGGGCTACACTGGTGATAAAGATAGGCAGGGTAGCAGCCACTTTAGAATTTGAAAAATGACCCTAAAGTTCCCTCTCTCTCCTTTAAATTCTCTCTCTATAATCTTCCTTCTGCAAGACTAAAACATAAAGAGATAAACAATCAAATATTTAACCAGTTTAATTTTAGTCTCTTAGTAAATCCAACAGACATAGAGGAGAGGACTAGGGGAAATGTGAGGAAACAGGGGATTTTCAACATGAGCTTGAAGGGCTGGGATAGAAAAGGGGGTGTCCTGCAGAAACGTTGTACAGGTAAGGGGGATATTGGGACTATAGTTATCTCAGGTCATGATAGGGATTCAGGAATAGAGAGAAAATATCAATTTTTTTGACTCACAATCTGGCTTAGGGCTAATTTTGTTTATTCTGAAAAGGAGTTAATAAATGTCACCAGATTGCCAAAGGGGTATATGATACACACACTCACAAAGGTTAAGAATCTCCATACCAGTTAGATTCATCAACATTTTCCTTTCTTTTTTTCTGATCTTTTCAGTCAGGAGTATAAATTTAACATTTCATCTAGGCATTTTAAATACTAGACTAGCTCTCTGGTGTGCCTTAATTTCTTTCTGTTCTTCTATTGGCTGCCATAACACATTGCTTCTCTTATTTCTGCTAGTCCTAATAGTGAACTTTGACTTCTTAATTCATTTTCTATTTTTCATCCATTACCTTTCTGAGGTAATTCAATTCAAGTGATGTATTTTATTTATGTGCTTATGTAGCATTGTGTTTAGTGTTTAGAAGATGAAAGGAAATCAAAGAAATTGATTTATTTTAATGATAACACCTAGAATTCATATAGCAGATTTATTCTCCCAAAGCTCAAAATGTACCAGCTATAAATCTCTTAAGATTCCCTGTGAGGCAGAAAAGAGGAAGGTATTATCCCTATTTTATAAATGAAAAAAAATGAAGTATACTAATGGGCTCTAGACCAGAAGTCACATGTTCTGATTCTCAGGTGTATATTCACTCTGTTGCGAGGTAAAAATTACACCATACATTTTGAATGCAATCTGCCTTAATGTGTAATAAAAATAGTAGTGTTCAGTGATCTCTCCTTCTACCCAATTTGCTTAGGAAGAAAAAGTATTTTATGCAGTAGAGGTGATAGTTTAGACAGATTTTGACTGTAAGAAACATATTCAAAAGTCCATAACCAGAGAGCCAGGTAGCTGTGTGGACAAAATTCCTACAAGCCTGGCTCCCAGGCCCTGGATGGTCTCACCGACATGCTTCTGTATGAGAGTTTTATGGTCCCTCAACAAAAGTGGTTCACACCACTTCTCTAGGAAACTCTAGAAGTGCCAACAGAGATGACAAGAAGTAGAGAAATGTGTATGGTTATGACCGGAAACCCTAGGTACCATTCTTGGCTTCATAACTGGGGATCTCAGGGCACCAGAAGAGAAATAAAGTTTCTACGTTATATGTCGGGAAAGAGTTGGCAGAGATCTCCTCTCTGGTAGACTCTGGATCTAGAGAGTATAACAGCAACACACGGAAGCACAGAAGCGATGGTACAAAAATATCAGCTGATAGACCTAATTCAGAAAAAAAATGAAACTATTTTTAACAAGGTAGCTCTTGATAGAAGCTAGTGATATTCACAGGTACTATGATTTTAGCATAATAGAAAACCTTTAGGAGAAAAACAAACAAGGAAACAAAAAAAATTCTGCCAGTGTGTGTCAGTTCCTTAGCAGCAACTTCTAGTATTAGAGTGGAAGTTCTTAATCTGGAGTCCATGGATTTCATGGAGGTTGTGAACTTGGATGGATAATTCAGGCAATTTAATTTTTATTTCAATATAATTGACTTCCCTTCTAATTCTATGTTGTTTTTTTTTAATTTTATGCATTTAGGACATTATTCAGAAAAGGCATCATGGATTAGGAAAGGGTTCCATGATGTAAATATCATTAAGATTTTATTACAAAAAAAAAAAAAAAAAAGGGAGGGTAGTTGGGTGGCTCAGTGGATTGAGAGCCAGGCCTAGAGAAGGGAGATCCTGGGTTCATATTTGGTCTCAGATTCTTCCTAGCTATGTGACCCTGGGCAAGTCACTTAGTCCCATTGCCTAGCCCTTACCACTCTTCTTCCTTGGAATCAATACTCAGTATTGATTTTAAACTGGAAGGTAAGGGTTTAAAAAAAAGTCTATTGCAGAGATTTGCCTTGATCAGTGAGAGATTAAGTGATTTAGCCAAAGTCACACAGCCAGTAAATGTGAGGGAAAGAACTTGAACCCAGATATTCTTTGCTTCAGGGTGAGCTCTTTATTCAGTATGCCATACCACTTCTCTTCACAGTTTTCCTTCAGTAGGATAAGTCATAGAATCAAATATTTAAAGCAGTAGGGGTCCTGAACCACCATAGAGGGTAATGTGCTTATTTGATAGAGAAACTAAAATAAGAGAGTTTAAGTAATTTGCCCAAGACCACTCTGGTAGAAAGGGATTGGGAGCTTTTGAACCAAGACCCTCTGACTACAAATTCAGTATTTTTCTTCCCTTTTCCACTACTGGGAAAACTGCCCAGAGCCAATATATCTCTCATAGGATGCAATGAACACAATCACTTCTGGAGCTAGGGCACCAAGGTATTTCCAGGAAGTGATCTCCATATAAATCTATTAGAAATGAAAACAAGCAACCTCTTCCTAATGACAATCAGAGAGACTGACAAAAAAGAACTGGACAAATAGGTTTGAATGACTACATAAATAAGCAGGGGCCAGTCCTTCACTTCCCCTTTGCTTCAAGACTGCTGAGACCTGACCTCAACATTGGTTCCCAGAGCAGACTATCATATATAGCATAAATAAATAATGGTGCACCCAATACCCCGATTTACCTACCTCTAGAGCTATCTGAACCAGAGGATGATATTACGAATGGTAAGTATTTTTCAGAATTGGGAGATTCAATAAAAAGACCTTTACTTTCAGGTACCTACAGGGACTCTTTACTATATTTGCAATGGACCTAGGGGGAAATAATTATCTGGAATAAAATTTAGCATTTAATTATACCATAGCCTTAAAATGTTCCTTTGTGTTCAAATGACTATACTTTCCAGGGATTAACTTACCACTTAATACAGTGGTCAGTTGCTTCCCTCTAGTACCACTTCCCATTGTGACACTTACCCATGCTCTTGAATAGAAGGCAGATTATTTGTCTCTCTTGACCATCTGTAGAACACTCTCCACTCTCAAAAGCTATGGACCCCCTCCCCATCATCTTCCTTCATATCCTCCTTTGTAGGAAGGGCAATACCTTCATCCTCCAGAGAATATCAGAGGGAAGAGAATAAAATCCCCATCTCAGAATAATGGCTGTTTAATCACTAATTACTTTTTGCCCATACACACACACACACACACACACACACACACATATATATACATATATAATTTTTTTAGAGTCAGCATCTTTTTCTCTTTCTACCTTGCTCCACTTCCTCAATGTAACAGAGATTTTTGATTAGAGGATTAAGTGGTAGTCTTGGGCAAATAATGATATAGTCTTTCCTTAGTTGTTCAAAATCAAGCTCAGGTTAGACATGGTGGATGTTAAAGCCTGAACCATATTCAATCAGTGCACTGTAATTTCTAACCACATAATAAAACCTTAAAAGATCTTGAGGACAAGAGATTCTTAGCCCATTATCCATAAGGCCTTATCAGCTAAATAAGCAATGGGTTAAGATAAAAGGAAAAATATATTCAAATATAATTTATTTTCATAAAAGTGTTTTTCTTTTTGAGAATCAAACTGATTCTCAAAGTATGAGTGTGTAGGGGTGAGGATGGGGAGGAGATGGTAACTAGTAAACAGAGAGGGGAAAAAACTACTCAACTCTTATTTTGCTTCTGTTTTCTATGCCAATGAGAGTGATCACCAGGATTCCCATGATGACAGAATAGGTTAGGTATAGGAAACATATGTGATTCCATTCATAAATTGACCACCTAGTTACAAGAAAATTCCTTCTAACAATATAGGAAGGCACCTTTCTCTGCAATTTATTGTCTTAGAGAATTACCCAAGGAACTGAAATTTTAATTAACATGACCAAGATCATAGAGTTTATATGTGTCACTGATGGGACTAGAAACGAGGTTGTTTTTCTTTATTTCAAAGCTTGTTCTCTATCCACTATACTATCTTCTAATAGGTCTACTTGATAATAGGTTACAAGTTAAAAGGAACTTTGAGTTATAAGATTTAGAACTAGAAGAGATCTTCTAGGTCAGCTAGCCCAACCTCATTTTACAGATGAAGAAACTGAGACCCAGTTCAAGGTCATTCAGTTTGTAAATAGCATTATCTAAATCTAGTTTTTGAAAATTACTTCAAAGTCATCCATTCTAATTGTAATGGGACAAGAATACCATTTATAATGAATCAGGTAAATGATGATCCAGCCTTGTTTGAAAAAACTCTAGCAAGGGGAAAAAACAATATATTTCTAAAGCTGCACAACCTACTTTTTGATAATCCTAATTGGAAGAAAGTTATTTGTTATGCTCAGTCTAAATTTGCCTAAATTTTCAATAGTAGTAACTTTCAAAAAGTAGTAACCATCAACATAATTTGATATTAGCTAAGAAATAGGGTAGAGGACTAATGGAATAGACTAGGCACTCAACACTCAATGGTAAATGACAATAGTAACTTACTGTTTGACAAACCCAAAGAAGCAGGCTTGTAGAAGAACTCACTATTAGCGAAAACAAACAAACAAACAAAGGAACAAACAAACAAACACAATTGCTTGGAAAACTAGAAAACCAAAGATTAAAACCTCAAACAATATACCAAAGAAAGTCAAAATGTATATGATTTAGATATAATGGTGATATAAACAGATTAGGAAAGCACAAAATAGTTTGCCTGTCAGACATAGGGATAAGGGAAGAATTTAGGTCAAAACAAGACATAGAGAACATTATGATATGTAAAACAGATAACTTTCATTACATTAAATTAAAAGGTTTATTCACAAAGGAAAGCATTGCAACCAAGATTAAAAGACAAGCAACAAACTGGGAAAAACTTTTTTTTAAAGCAAGTCTCTCTGACAAAGGCTTCATTTCTCAAATAAATGGAGAACAGAATCTAACTTATAAGAAAGAAAGCATTTCCCAATTGACAAATGGTCAAAGTATATGAATAGGCAGTTCTTAGAAGAGGAAATTAAAACTAGCTTTAGTTATATGAAAAAATGTTCCAAATCATTGTTGATTAGAGAAATGCAAATTAAAAGAATTCTGAGGTACATCATAATGATCACACTGTCTCTTTTATCATTTGTTTTTTCATGGACGATTATGAAGTTTATAATGACATTAAAAATAGTTCCCCAAAGACATATCAAATATATTTTCCTGTAGTTTGGAAGAGATTTGACATCCTTCAATATATCCTTGTGGAAAGTATATGCTAAGTAGCATGATCATGGTAAATGGGTCTAAGTAATTGGGAAACATTTACAAAATAAGTAAAAATATACACAATATAGGTAGATACTATTAATTTGTAGTTTTCCAAGTCAATATTCAGTCTATTAGCATTTGACACTGCTTGCTATAGTGAAATAGATTCAGAACTTGTTAAATGACTAGATCCAAAGAATAGTCATTAATTGGTTGATGTCACTTTGGAAGGAAAGCTTGAGTTAAATGTCCCAGGAATCTGCCCCTGGTATTATGATAGTCGAGAAAATTATTTAATGACAGGACAGAAGGTTATTGAGAGGCATTTTGTCATAATAGATGCAAAACATTCATCAGAATTTAAAAGAATTTATTTCAAGTACAGCATCTGATCATTACTGATTGTTTGAAGCTGGGCAAGTTATTTAACTCTTTTTCCTCTAGACAACTCTAAAACTATATATTTCAAAATATTTACATATGTGTATGAGGAGGAGTAGATTTTCAAATTGATAGGTGCCATGCAATTGAGAGGAATAGTTATTCATTGGGTAAATGTTGATCGGTTAGAGTGATGGGCCTGCTCTCACATAAGATGAAAATAAGCAACTATAAATGATCAATATGCTTAGAAACATGCTTAGACCACTGTTCATACAAGAAAGTTCTGGAGTTTTTAATGGACTCCAAGAAAACTATGAATCTAATAGTGGCATGGTGGGAGGAAAAAAAAGTTCATGTGACCTTAGATTGTCTAATGAGGGGGATGGTGTCCAAAATATGGACAAACTGAGGGCACTTCCAATGAAGAGATACCAGGATGATGAGAGAATTATATAGGACCAAACGATGGAAGGTTTATTGAAGAAACAGGGGATAATTATCTTGGAATACTGCTGTGTGGGAGAGATATCATAGGTCTTCAAAATTTTTTTAGAGTGGTCATTGAACAGATGGATTAGAATTATTTTTCTTGGTACCAGAGAACAGAACTATGAAAAATGAGTAGAAGTTGCTGAAAGGCAGGTTTTTGGATAAACGTAAGAAAAAAAAACCTTTTGACAATTAAAGCTGTGCAAAAATGGAAGGGGCTGCCTTAGGAAGTATGTATTCCTTCTTAGTCAGTATCTTCACTTGGCACAAATGTTGTAGAAAGGATACATATTTAGGTATGGACAAGCATAGGTGAGCACTGAAATCAATGAGATTTTGTGGCTAAAAAAATTATGATTTTGTTGCTAAAATCTGTTACAGTTTGCTTCATATAAAAGTAAATCTGATGGGCTAAGTAAATGATATGATAAAAGGTGAGGAAAGAAATAGTTAATGAAGATTTTTAGAAAATCCTGCTTAATCAAAGTACGAGCTACACATTTTGGAAACAGAACATAGCAGTTTGACACTATAGTGAAAAAGAAAGTTTCCTATTTTTAAAAATGCTATATTTTATAGGAAGAAAAATAGATGAATCCACAGAAGGCCCCCCAAATTTAAAAAAGCTTAGATTTTATTCAAGGCATGCCCAAAAGACATCTCTGTAGACGTGACTTTAAACATACGTATGCTTTATTTAGTACATTAGAATCTTCTTATGATTCCTTTTATAAAGTACATAATTGCCCTCTAGTTTATCTTTTATGTAAAATAAAAATTTTAATGTATGCTAACTTTGCTTAAAAGGGATTATAATAGCAATTTTCTAAATACAAAATCTAACCTATAGAAGTATCAGTGTTCTTAAACATTTATATAAATATAATATGTATGTATAGATAGATAAATATAAAATAAAAATAAATAAAATCTATAAATATTTACATTAGGTACAACTATCTTACTTCTTTACACCTCTCTAACAAAATATTTTGGCCATAAAAACAGGTTTCCACAGCCACAGAAGGAACTGACAGTGACTGAATGCCGACTGAAGCATACATTCTTAAATTTATTTCCTCCTTGATTTCTTTCTCTATTGTAAGTGATATATGTTTTCTTTCAGAACAAGATGAACATGGAAATATGTATTGTATAATAACATCTAAAACCTATGTCCCAATACCTGCTATTTTGGGGAAAACAAAGGGGGTGGAAGTAAAGGAGAGAACGTGGATTATGAAATGAAAGAAAATTATTATTAAAATTCTCTAGTTGTTATTAAAATTGTCTCTAGTTGTTACCTGGAAAAAAATGATTAAAATTAAAAGAACAAGTTTTGGCCAGCCAAAATCTCCAAGCTTAAAATCTGAGCCAGATTATCTTTCTTGTTTCAGCTCAATCATACAGAGGCTATGAGATGGTTTGGCTCACCTCAAAGCAACAAAATGTGTTGCATTATACCTATTAACCTTTTAAAGAAACTTAGAGAATTGGGAATACAACCCATTATTCCTCATATACATAGGCATTTGGTTTTCAGTTCTTTGGGTAGGAATAGTCAAGAGCTTTATTGGATGGTATCCACGTGAATGTTCCAGGTGTATCTCTGCACATGAGATATATCTTTAGTCAAATATTCATTTCATGTATGAACCATGGGTTGTGACTTTAGGCACTTAGAAGTACATGACTTGCTGATGTTTCATAGGTAGTATGTGTCAGGGATTAGGTTTAAACATGGGTTTTGCTGACTTCAAGATTCTGTCTCTTATAGTATGTGTGTACATTGTCAGCATTTAATAAATGCTTATTTAAAGATTTGTTGAATTTAGTAAGTTTCCCCCAAATCCAGAAGTGGGGTGGGACAAGGAAGATGGGGCTTGACTTGACTTGAACATCACTTGACAAACATGGGGCATTTCACAGTGTAAACCCTAAAGGTTTTAAGTTCACAAAAAACTCATAAATACAACAGAATGACACGATAGCTGAAAAAATGGATTCAGTTTTATTAAGTTAGTAAAATCATAAGATTTGAAGTTGCATTTGGCTTAGTTTTATCTAGTGTTATGTCCTTGTTTTAAAGAGAAAGAGAGGTTTAGTATGTAGACAAAACAATGACAGAGTCCCACTCTGCTCTTCTTCAGTAATATCACATAGAATTTAAGATCCTTAAGGTCAAAGACTTTGTAATTTTTATTGCAACCCCCACCTAGCCCATAGTAGTCATTAAATATATCATTAATTGAATGGATCAGTGATCAGTTCTGAACACTACATCTCTTGAGGAACCTTGTCAATTTGTACTTTTTAAGCCTGCAACTCCCAAAGTTTTTATATTTCACTTCCAAAATACTAGAAAGTATAAACTTGCTAAATCTACTTCCTCAATGCCCACTCATTCTCATTTCCCTGAAATAAGACTTAATTTCTCCTATTTTAATGACCACCCATAGTTATATAGCATACATAGATTTACAATGTGCTTCCTTCACAATGAAACTGTGAAGTGGGCTTCATAAGTATTATCTATTATTTAGTATGGCTTAGGAGACAGAGAGAGAAGCTAGGTGGTGCCAGTGGATGAAGTGCCAGGCCTGGAGTCAGGAAAGCTCATCTTTATGAATTCAAATCTGGACTCAGACATTTACTAGCTGTATGATCTTTGCCAAGTCATTTAACCCTATTTGCCTCAGTTTCCTCATCTCTAAAATGAGCTGGATAAGTAAATGGCCAACTACTCCAGGATCTTTGCCAAGAAAACCCTGAATGGAGTCATTAAGAGTCAGACATGACTGAAATGATTGAACAATAACAAGTGGCTAGAAAACTGGTCTGAACTTCATATAGGCCTGGCTTCAACTCTCCTCTTTGAAACATACTGAGTGTGTAACCTTTGGCAAGTCAATTAACCCCTCAGTGGCATAGATATCTCCTTAAATCTAGGAGCAGTAGAACCATTAGAAATCTACACTGTAGTTTTCTTACTTAAGAGCTCCCTCTTTCACAAGCCTAAGGAAAAACAAATCCTCATTTTGTAAATAATGAAAAGAATATTAAGAGACCAATGTGATAAAATTTAAAAAATTATTCCTTCTATTTTTGAAGAAAGAAATTATAAAGAATTCAAACTAATAATTTATTAGCTACTCTGCTTTTGGGGAAGAAAAGACAAACTCTAGCAAATATCTTGATATTTGAAATGCCAAATAGAAATGTAAACTTTTCTTGTGTTCTATTTCTGTTTCCTCCATCTGACCAAGTGGGCTATAGTATACATCTATTATAATTATTTTTGATTCTTTCCTTTATTATTCATTTTCAATAATTGATACTACTAACATTTCGTTTCTATCATTTACCTAGATTTCTTCACATGAATATATCATCCTGATATACTCTTAAGTAATGACTTAGTAAGAACTGAATATACTAATGAAAAACACCTAAATCTAAGGTTTTTGGGAAAGCTGGCAATGTTGCTAATGATATTAGCCCCAAATATCAATTAAAAATTCTTTTTCATTTTAATACTCCATATTGGCTTATAAAGTGCTCCTGACTGAACATTCCTTGAATGATGATATTTTAAATGAATTCATTTGCAGCCGGATTATCAAACATTTAATCCCCAGGTACTTTTTCATGATGTTTAAAGTTCTTTGAACATTCATATCATATCCTTTCAGTTGAAAACTTTTGCATTTCTTCACCAGTCAATGTGCATATTTATCAATATTTCTCTAACATTTACAGTTACATTATCACAGATTAGAGATACAACATAGTGTTTAGTACATGTGGAATTGAACTGACTTGTATTTCTCTTTTTACAGAGAGCAGTTATAGAAAGTGGTCTCATAACTGAAACATACGTATGATGTTTCGGTTTAATAGTCTTTTTCTTTCATGTAGTCCTTGATTCTCAAGTATGTATTTAATAAATATTATGTAAGGGGGGGTGACATTTAATATTAAGGGAGATGGAATTAACTTTAGGACTTTCTATTTTGATAGTTTCAACTATTTAGTCAGTTGACTATTTTTTGCCATTTGAATCCCATTCAAAGATTCAGTATGATACTCAAATATTTCACGGCTTTCTCTTTTGAAAAATCAGGTAATAATTTATCTTTTTAGTCTTCACTGGATATTTTGTACATTTTTGTAATTTTAACATTGTTTTTATTTTCTTGGCAGATGGCTTATTTGTCTTATTATTTTCCTGTATTGGCAAGATTGTGCTGTTTTCTACAAACTTCTTAATAAAAAGAATGTTAAAAAACAAATTATGGATTTATATGAGGCTCCAGAATAGACTTCACAATATGCATTTAAAACAATTGCATAATTACAGATTTATCCAAGATACTGGTATGACTCGTTCTTTTTGGATAAATGGTGCACATCTTACATATTTTTTAAATTACATATTTACCAGTAAGGTCAGCATGGCCACCAGTAAAAAATATTTTTTCATAATTAAACAGAAAAATTACAAATTAATAGCAATTTCCCTTAAAATATTCTTCATGTAACTTACATTCAGAAACTTTGCCCATGAATTAAAAAGATTTTGAAGTTGTAAGAAAAAATTATCTTAATAAATTACAAAAGCTGGCAGACTTTAAGTCAAGTCAATAAGCATTTATTAAGTGCCTACTATATGTCAGAAACTCTAACAAGAGACACTTGACTCTCATTGGTCCCTTCCATAAAAGTTGCCTCAAAGCTTCCTTGCTTTTTTATGTTGACTAGAGTCCAACTTTCTTTGCCTCCTCTTCTGCACCTATAAAAGATGTCCAGGATCCCAATCTCTCCAAGTGCTATGAAGTTGGAGATTCCATTTTTACCTTTCACCTTTGGAATCTTAAGAGTATTCACCTATTCCAAATAATCTGATAGCAGAGGAACTTTCCTACTGATTGAGTTATATAAAGGATTCAAAAAGAGCTTTCCCACAGAAAATGTTATAAATTGTGTTTCAGTCCTATATAACAGTATCAGTACATTAGTTCAGCCACTTTATGTTTCAATGAACTTTTTGTGGGTCATCCTGGGATTCTAAGCAACATTTATAATAGTCTTTCTCTGGGAAAATATGCTCTGAATTCCAAACCAATGACTTACTAATGAACTTCTGAAACACAATCTAGTTCTAAACTGGGGACTCCCTATATTTGTAAACCTTTGGATTAGTACTTTAAAAGCCCACCACTAGCAGTAAACCTATTTTTGTTCATCAATGCTATGCAAGACATGCAGACAAGTTAAAAACATGCACAAAACATTCTAGCGGTGTACAACTATTTCCATCAACTATAATATTTAAGACATTCCCATTTGTACTGACCATTTCTTTCCCTACCCATCATCTATTATCTTTTCTAAGAATATTAGGTCTTTTTTGTCCACATCCAAGACTGCTGTGTTTTCACAGAACAGATAATTGAAATAAAAATAATTGAACCAAAAATAATTGAAAAAGAGTAGGTTTTCTATTCATTCATCTGACCAATGTTTTTTAGTCTTCAAGAATTTCCTTGGGTGCTTAGAGGTAATATGAATGACATTATGAAGGGTTGATAATACACATAATTTTATGGAAAAAATCTAAGATCAAAAAAGTTTTTGGTCAAAATGATCATGTCTGGGAAAATTTAACAGTTTTTTAACTAATAATATTTGTTCAACAACTTAGAATCTTTTCTCAATATCCTTTCTCTTACGTAATTCTTTATTTGAGAAATCCCAAGAGATGCCTTACTTATAGTTCATGAACTTGGGGAGAAGAATAAGCAGATTAAATTGATGCATCTGAAATTGAAGTGTGAGTATCCAAAAAATATATTATATCCTGAAGTTATTTTTTAAAAACAGGTGAAGGAAACAGAGACTTACAAAATTAAATTTAGTTGAGTTATTTTTTCTTTCAGATGACTGATGGTAAAAATTGACTTTAGTCTAATTTTTAAAAAAAGATGTTTACAGAACAATATAAAGAACGCTAAAAATAGTTACTAGACTCTAAATTAGAGTTATAAGTTATAGAGATTTTTGTCCATGAATTATTTCTCATTAAACAGTTAAACAAGAACAGAAATTCATTGATTGAAGAAACACGATAATCACATTTATATCTTTCAAAATGCCTTGCATTTAATAGTTACTCCAAAAATGTTAATTAAATTAATAAATGAAAAAAATAGATGAAAAGTAATGACTAAAGAATACTAAATAACACAATAAAGCCATATTCATTCAAAATTTTTGTTAAGCACTTGCAAGCTACAAGTTACTCTTCTAAGCACTACAGGACACACAAAGAATAAAATAGTCCCTGGATTCAAAGATCTTACAGTGTATTAAGAAACTAGGAATGTACACAGATAAGTATTATGTATATTAGAGTTTAGGTGTATGTAAAAATACAAAGTTCTTTGAGAATAAGTAAGCTAAAATTATTTCCAAAGGATTGGAGAAAATTTGAGAATGTGAGATTTTGGCTGGGATTATATGATGAGAATATTAAAATGTCAGGTGAAGATTGCTAACTGCATGTCCTATTCACCAAAGACACAAGTGCCTCATGGCTCACCTCTAATATGGTCTGATCTGAAATATGGTAGAGTAAGGGAATGAATGATATTTCTCAGATGACTCTACTTATGGCATCTATTTCCAAATTCAAAAACAATTTCCATTTTTAAAGCTCCTTGTTCCTGTTAATGACATCATAATTCAGACAGTCATTCATGCTTGAAGCACAAACACTAACTTTTAGAATTTCAGAGTTGGAGGGGATCTTAGTGACTATCTTGTTCAATCCATACTTGAAAAAGAATCCCCTCTATAATATACCTGAAAAGTGGTATTAGAGCCTCTGTTGGAATGTGGGGAATTCCCATGACTCCCTGATATAGATTAGATAGATTAGATAGGTCTAATTGTTACAAATTTTTTTCTATGTAAAGTTTGAATTTGTGTCTTCACAAGTATCATCTTCCATTCTTTTTTTTTTTTTTTAATTTTTTTTAAACCCTTGTACTTCAGTGTATTGTCTCATAGGTAGAAGATTGGTAAGGGTGGGCAATGGGGGTCAAGTGACTTGCCCAGGGTCACACAGCTGGGAAGTGGCTGAGGCCGGGTTTGAACCTAGGACCTCCTGTCTCTAGGCCTGGCTCTCACTCCACTGAGCTACCCAGCTGCCCCCTCATCTTCCATTCTTAGCTCTGTTCTCTAGAGCCCGACACGCAAAATTTTCCATGTAACAATCTTTTCATACACTTGATAAATACCGTATCTCCATTAAATCTTTTCTTCTTTAGGCTAAATACCCCAAGTTCACTCAACAGATTCTCATGGGAGATGAATTTGAGTCACTTCTCTATCCTGGTTGATATCCTTTGAATACGCTATAATTTATCAAAGTCTTTCCTCAAATGGGCTCAGAAAACCATTGTGAACTCTTCATTTCCCCCCAGATGTACTCTTTGGATTCTACTCCACTACCATCATCCCATCCTACCCTCTCCTGTCACCCTTTCCAAAAGAAGCACATCATCAGGAAACTCATCATCATGAAGATTGCTTCAACTTTGGTTTTCATACCATATCAGAATACTCAGTAGCCTGTGTCCCTCTGATTGGAGATCTAGAGGGTAGAAGAAAAGACTCCTAAAAGCCTCCCTATAAAGAGAGCTCAGAAGCACATTGAGCTTATTTCATTTCCTATCAGATTCACTCTTTAGATTCCATTTTGCTATCTTCTCCATCCCCTTCCTACCATACCCTTTTAATTCCCTTTTGTATGTTGTCTTTTCCCATTAGAGCATAAGCTCATTAAGGGTAGTAAATATCTTTCCTTTTCTTATTTGTATCCCTAATGCTTTGCTCACTACCAAGTACCTAAAAGATGCTCAATAAATGTTTATTGCATTATTTTATTGTATGTGTATCCTTGATCTAAAAAAGATAGTCAATATGTATTTTTACTGGTACCATTTGCAGGGGACTAGTACTCCTTTATTTCTGGCCTCTCTTGGGGCAGCCCAAAATCTCATTAGATTTCCTGACTACCAAATCATATTGATGATTCATATCAAGTTTTCATCCCGCTAAAATCACCTGATTTTCCCTTTAGATAAACTACTAATTAGCCTTACCTCTTCTGCTTGGTATTTCTGAATGTTATTTTTTACACTGAATTATAAGATTTTACATTTACTCTTATTTTACATCATATTATTCAATGAATCCCTAATAGATTCAATCAGTAGTCATGTTATGCTGATTCAATCACCATATCTCTTGTACTGATTCTACATCCATTCTCCCTGATTCAGTCATTTGGAGGCCATTTGAATACTATAAGAATCCTATCTGGTCTTCCCATTGACTACTTCACTCTCTATACAACTCTTACACATTATTTTTTCCCAAAGAAATGTTCTAATCTTTTTTCTTTCCTTTTTCAAAAACCTTCAGTGACTTCTTGTTGCCTAAAAAACAAAGTTCTTAGCCTCAGTTCCAGATCCTTCACACCTGTTTCCAATCTACTTTGCCAGCTTTGTCTCCCATTAGTTACCTTTACAAACTCTTCTATTCCCTACCCAAACTAGACCATTCATTTTTCTCCCAGGTATTTCCTATGACTTTCATGACTTTAACTATGTTTTTACCTATACACATAGTTCCTATTTCCTACTTGTCCTTCAAGAACCAGTACAAATGCTACCTCCTTGCTCTGGTTCTCTTAACTAGAAGTTATCTCTTGAGCTCTTAACATTATATATACTCCTCTCATAAACATTATATTGAATTTTAAAAGTTAAGTTCCCTGAAAGTCTTGCCTCTTCCATTACTTTATCTTCAGTGGGCTCTAGCATGGTGCCTTTCACAAAACACGGGCAGAATATATTTTCATTGTTCTTTTTAAAACTTTGAATTATTTTGAATTCAAGAACTTCTAGTGAAAATTCTTGCTTTTTATCCCACATACTTTGGTTTCTGCCATATTTTTATTGTGTAACTAGGAGTGCACAAAGTGTGAGGTGGGCCCATATAGTGTGTTTTAGCCCTAAAAGTGTGAAAAGCAAAGGCAGATTAATTTCCTTTCATTGAAAACAAGCACCTCCTTCTACACACTCTCAAGGGAACTAATCCTGAGAGATGCTCCTCTGCTTCATCTTGCATCTTCCCAAAAGACTTGGCTTTTACTCTTTATTTCCTGACTTGTTGTCTGCTAGACTCAAGTGTTATCTTCAAATCTGAGTTTTGTTCTTAATAATGTTGGCAGATCAACAATATTTTTTAAAAAAACATACAAGAGAGTTTAAATTTTTAACTTTCTGAATCCAGCCATTGAGTATACATATCTTCCCATGTTTTCCAAACTGGACAATGAAATGACCACCTGTAAACTCCTAACAATGTTTTCATGCCTTTTTAAAAGTAATTTTGGCTTTATCTCTCCATAATCCTGGCAACAATACTTGTGCGAAGATTGAGGGCATGGGAAGCCAAAGGCAGCAAACTGACAATAAAGTTTGTGCTCAGACTACTAATAAGGATGTGAATAGTCTGATTCTCTAATTCCACATAATTATTTAATCTCAAGGGGATGAAATCAATCCAAATGCATGTTTTAAGAAATCTAAACTAGGGTAGTTAAATATAGTCTTAAGTTCAGAAAGATTTCACACAGCATACATAACACTCTTAAAATATTTTATAGAACATCAAAAATGAAACATGCCAATCACCATTTCAAAAAGCACAGTCCAATTTGATATCATATGGGTGGGTCATTTTTATGCCTCCTAAATGAAAATGAATACATTAAAATAGAACAAATTCTATCCAAAGTAATATATGAATATTAACTATATCTACTTACAACAGATAATTCTTGGCATTAAAAAGTGCTTAAAACAGTAAGACTACCAAAAACATAAGAAATAACTATTTCCTAAAAATAGATCTTACTTTAAAGATAAATGGAAATTACTTTAAAAATCAAAGATGGGCCAAGAAAGAGAATTTAGTTTTAATTATATTCCTGGTAATATGTCAGTGTTCTATTGGATGATCTGCGCCTTGGTTCCATGATTTGTAAATAACTCTTAAGGCTAATGCTCAGACAACACATTTTTTTTAAACTCTTAACTTCTGTGTATTGGCTCCTAGGTGGAAGAGTGGTAAGGGTAGGCAATGGGGGTCAAGTGACTTGCCCAGGGTCACACAGCTGGGAAGTGTCTGAGGCCAGATTTGAACCTAGGACCTCCCGTCTCTAGGCCTGACTCTCAATTCACTGAACTACCCAGCTGCCCCCTCAGACAACACATTTTTGACAAGCTAAGTTGTCCTTGCATTTTGCAACTTTCTATACATTATATGGGTCCGGTGCCAAACAATACAGTGTGAGAGCCATTATATGGCTCACGATACTCCTCAGTATAATCTGAACCAGATTAAAATTTAATTAAAAATATTTTATAAAATAAAAAATTAAATAAAGCACAGTTAGCATTATAGTTTAAAACTGATATGCAAACTGTAAAGATAATTTTGGACAGAATAATGGTTCCTATTTCTATTTGAGTTTGTTATGCCTGGGTTATAAGGGAAACTGAGTTCATAGTGATGGAAGTAATCAGTCATTATTCCAGTGCTTCATCGTGCCATGGAATTGACCCTGAGTTCTCAGCTATACCAGAAGAGTGCAAAAGCACGTAATTGATAATACTAAGAGAGAAAGATTTTATTATTTTTTATTTAAAAAATTGTTTTTAAACCCTTAACTTCTGTGTATTGGCTCCTAGGTGGAAGAGTGGTAAGGGTGGGCAATGGGTGTTAAGTGACTTGCCCAGGGTCATACAGCTGGGAAGTGTCTGAGGCCAGATTTGAACCTTGGACCTCCTGTCTCTAGGCCTGACTCTCAATCCACTGAGCTACCCAGCTGCCCAGATAGAAAGACTTTAAATATTTGGCTAGTAATGATTTAATTTTAATCAACCTGACTCTATTTGAATGTAGAATAAATGTCACTGTGAGGAAACTGCTGACCAAATGATGAGATTTTTGATCATGACAATTTTTTAGGGAATCCTACAATACAGACATAGGTAAACTCTTAAAGGGTTTTTGTCTATCTCTTTGTCTCTAGTGAGGGTTAATTTTAAGCCCATCAAAGACCAATGTCTTTCTTTCCTGCTAAAAAATTTAAGAATTCATTAATTGCATGTCATTGTTTAAGAATTATGCTACTTAAACTAAAGCCTTTCAGGTGGACTATTATTAAATACACACACAAACACACATTTATGTATATACACACACACCTGTGTGTATTTCCCATGCTTTCCAAATTAGAAAATAAAATGATCAAAAACATTCTCATGCCCTTTTAACAGCAATTTTAACTTTATCTCTCCATAATTCTAGCAACATATACATGCATATGTCAGTATTTGTGGGTATGTGAGCATTAGTGTATGATAGATCTCAAATAATTTTGCCAAACTTTGTATATCTTGGTAAAATTACTTCTTTTGATCCTGAACACACTTTCATTCCCCTCCTACCCATCCTTCTTTTTCTCCCCCATATATACACACACACACATAAGTTTATTTATTGTTATACATATATATTTAGTATATGTGATGTGACTACATACACCTGTATGTATTATATTTGTATATAAATACATACCATTTTCTGTATGATCACACAGATAAGCACACACATATATAGAACTGAAATAATGTTTGTCAGTAGATCTAAGAGATATGTGTTGTTATAAGGACTTCAATATGAATCAGATAAAGAAAGATGAGATAAGCAAGTGGTATTAACTGTGTTCCTTGGTGGTTTACAGTGAAACAATTTTGAGAATCATAATAAAAATACATTTTTTTGAAAAGTGATTATTTGAAGGTGCTTCCTAGATTATAAACCTGGGTGAACAAAAGGGTAGTTATTTCCTTGACAGAAATAAAGAAATGAGGAGGAAGGGTGCTTTAAAGGGAAAGATAAGGAATTTGAGACCCTGTGAGGAAACTGGATCTGATTGGGATTATGACAGAAATGGAAACAGAAGACAGAAGATAATGAGATGTGTTAAGTTAGCAATATCTGCCAGCTCCCTGCCATACAGGCTAGTTTTATCCCCTAAAAGGCAAATGAGTTATCTCTCAAACCTAGTTGGTCCAGAGTGCTAAGGCTTGGGCTTTGGGAGTTATCTGGGTAACTTCCTCAAAGTAATCCATTTGAGTTTGAGGCATGGGCAAAAGGTCCAACTAGATACTGCTCCACTACAAGAAGGTATATGTTTATACTTAGGAGGTATTGTCTTAAATAGGTTGGGAAAGGATAAACATTGAGTTTGGAGCCTAGAATACGGGTTTTCCTCATTACCTGAATATACTATATATACTGTTGAAGCTACTCTTTATATGAGGGTAAGGAGGGGGTGGGAAGCCATGGCTACAGAAGCAACAGAGTTAGTGCATAAATATTTCTTTTAAAAATCAAAAACAAATAACCCATAGATGAACTAAAAGTGGGAAGAAGTAAAGCATGTTTGTTACGAAAATATACAAATGTATCACAACAAAAACCTTTAAAGACTCATATGAAGTTATGCAAAGTAAAATGAACAGAACCATGAGAATGTTGTATACAGTATCAGCAATATGTATGATGGATCAATTGTGAATGACTTAACTATTATCAGCAATGCAAGGATTCAAGACAACTCCAAGAGATTTATGACAAGAATAGTTATCCACTGGTATAGAAGGAACTGACAAAGTCTAAACACAGATTGAAGCATGCCATTCTTCATTTTATTTGCTCCATGAATTTTTTTCTAGTATAAGCAAAATATGACTTCTTTTGCAATGTGATGAATATGGCAATATATATTGTATTATAAAACACATATATAATGTGTTATGTTATATATTTTATTATTTCCTGCTATCTTGGGAAAGTATGAGGAGTGGGAAGGAGGGAGAGAATATAGTTCGAAAATGTCAAAAAATGATTTTTGAAAATTACACTAATGTAATCTGGAAAAAATTAAAACATAAGGAAAATATACAAACATGAGGAAATCCATTACCTGGAGTGTGAAAGAAGGGTAGAAATATTTGGTATTGAAAAGTGGGGAAGAAAGGGAAATGATATTTTCATGGAGTGATATCATAGACCACATGGATAGAGAGAATCTCTAATTGCATTGTTTGTAGTGTCATCTTCCACCTGTATGTTGTATTCACCTTTGTGTTTTGGAAAGGCTATAACTCTTTAATATTCACCTTTACTGTCATCTCCTACAATAATCCTGATTCTACAACTTGTATCAAAAAATGAGTTTGCATTTATTTTATGTAAAATATATGTATACATCTACATGCCTTCTTTCCTTCCTTCCTTTTTTCCTTTCTTCCTTCTTTCCTTCCCTACATCTCTCTCTGTAAACATGTTGTATTCACTTAGCTCTTTGTAGGCAGGGATTGTCTTGTTTCTGACTTCTTATCTCCAGTGCCTACCATATGCATCAAACATTTTATTGCTGCTCAGTTTCAGTTGTTTCTTACTCTTTGTGATCTTATGTTGGAGTTTTCTTGGCAAGGATGCTGGAGTGGTTTGCCTTTTTCTTCTCCCAGCTTATTTTACAGATGAGGAACTAAGACAAATAGGGTTGAGTGACTTGCCTAGGGTTAAATAGCTAGTAAGAGCCTGAGGCTAGATTTGAACTTATGAAGATTAGTGTTCCTGATTCCAAGCCTAGTATTCCATCCACTGTGCCACCTAATTACCTGGAACATAGGGATGACTTAATAAGTGCTTGTTGTATTGAAATAAATGGAAAAAACAAATAAATAGGGAGTTTGGGAAATATCCCTCCAATTTGGCATGGAGGCATGAGAGAGTAGAAAGAAAGAATTTCAAATATTTGTACATCTTTTGAAGTGTACCCTGTACCAAAAAAAGAGAAACTAAATGATTCCTGTCTTTAATGGTAATCTTATCATCTAAAATATTAAAAAGTCACAAGGGTAACTTCTGTTCTGGATCTTATTTTGACTATTGTAGCTTAGCTGGTTATTGAAGTAGAAACTGTTAGGAATTTTGGGGGGAATCATCTTACCATTTTAGACCTTTTGATAGATGTGAAACCCTAGTGACAAGGCATGAAAGACATTTTGTAATTGTACAGAATGTATTTCAAAAGGTTTGGAGATACATTGGGTATAGGCTACCACCATCTTATATTCTATAAAGGAAGTCATTTTGGGGACAATATAAAGCTCGTAAGAAAAAAATTCATGAGATGCAAAGAGTTTCAATCCTAATGAGACTGAAATAAAGGAAGAGCATATGAATTCAAAGAAAACAATGCAAACTTTTAAAGATAAAACAGAACAAAAACATACATAAAGTTTAGAAACAAGGGGAGGTAACTCAAGAGGAAAAAAAACCCTTCAAGAGGTAAAGATTGTTAGATCAGGATAATGGTAAAAAGAGTTTGTCTAATTCAGTACACCATTTGTCAAAACAAATCCTATTTTCTGAGCAATATAGAGATATATAAGCAAGAGAACAGCATACTTAGCTTGATTCACAATTAGTTAATTGACTGAACTGGAAAATAGTCATTTGTCATTTAATCTAGGATGCATGTGAGATCCAAAAAAAACCATTGACTCTTGATAAGGGTGAAACTCTTTGGTAGTCCAGCTGAAAAGCCCAGAGATCTGACTTTGGTTTTATCAGATCTGATGCAGGAAATCTGACTTTGACCTAACATTTTTATTAACGTCTTCCATGAAGGCATACATAGTGTGCATCAAAAAATTATAGATGGCACAAAATTAGAAGAGATAATTAACCTGTTGGAGTCAGAATCCAAAAATATCCTTGTCTTCTATTTGGAGGCTGTCATGTGGAAGAGGGATTAGGCTTGTTTAGAAGTTAGAATTAGGACCAATGTTTCAAAGACGAAGATTGCAGTTCAATAAAAGTAAGAAATTGCTTCCTGACAATTATAGCTACCCCAAAATGGAATAGGCTATCCTGGGAGGTAGTATGTTGTTAATCAATTCAAGTCTTTAAGATAAAAGCTTTTTGATAATTTGTTAGTAATGTTGAGGTCATTTTATAGGGGTCGGCTTAGGTAACCTCTACAATTCTTTCTGAGATTCTGTGAAGATCCTGCCTTTGTGATAATTATCAGAGAATAAGATTCAGATGCCATTTGTGAAGTTCCTCTGTAGCCCATAAGACTTGGGTTGTAGCCTAGGAATTTTACCATTAGCTTTTTATGGTCTCATTGTCCTAACCTTAAATATCAAGAGATCAGAATGGATGATCTCTAGAGCTGATATAACCATATCACTTGAAAATAGTCTTTCTTTTTTCACTTTGTCACATTCTACCTTTATCCTATATAATCCTCCACCTCCATCCCACCAATTTGACCCTTGGTAGCATCACTTAGTTCCCTACAATTCTAACAGACTTATACCTAGAATGTCTGACTAGTGGTCTGATAAATTCCTTACCATTCTGGTCTTAGACTGCTCACCTCAGGCTTTTACACATATATCTTTATAAGGATACAAATCAGCTTTAGCCCACAGATGTTAGCTGATGATTGACATTTCCCACTTTGAGAATAAATCACAGACTTGTACAGTGTGGCTATCATTTAGAGAATCAGAGATTTTCTTTAAGCAGGGACCATGACCTTGCAACATATTTTCTCAGTTGGTGCTACCATCCAGCCACAAGCAAAGCAGAGACAACTGTTCTCCAGTGAGTGAAGGGCTTTTCAAGGAATTGCTAAAAATCTTAGGTGCATAGAATGTCTTTGGCCCAAAGCCTCATTTTGATGGATTTGTTTTTCATAAGCACTACTTTAGAATTAACTGAAATGGAAAAATAAAAGGAAATATACTTACTTAAAGATTTTCTGTGTTCAGGTTTTTGTTCCTTTACTTCTCTGCCAAAATGATCTAGCAATTCAGCACTAGAAGACCTCTGGATTTTGAATAGCTCCAAATTTCTGGATGTACAACTTTGATCCTTTGGCTAGAATCAAAACAAAACAAAACCACTTAGGTTTGTTATAGACAGAATTTGTCTGTTTCAGCACAGCATTTGTTAAAGCTTCTTATCCTATTTTGTGGACAATATGGAAAAATAGGCTAAGTATGCCTGATGGAGGAAAAAAAACAGAATTAATTTAATGTTCTGTTGTATGGTATTTCATTTTAATTTTGAAAAGATAATTTCAAATGGAAAAATAGGTGGAGACAGAGCCCACATACAAACCCCATGCCTGAATTTATTTTTCAGATGTTTTTGTGTTTATTATACCATATCAAGAGTTATGAAGATCTAATTCATTATAAAGTTTTATCTTTTCCCTCCAACCCAAATTGGATAAGATTGAAAGCAAATAAATTTCAGTAAAATGTTACAAGAAGTATTTAATTCCACCTTCCCACAATTTCCCAATAAATACATTTTTATTATTATTTTTCTACACTCTTAGAAGGTTTTGTAGAAATGAGTATCTTGTCAAATATTTTTGCTTCAGTAAAAAATCGATTTATTTTGAAGGAATCACCCTACTAAACTGAAAGCTATATCTGGTCGGGTAATTAAAAATAGGTTTCTTGAAATATGACATACTTACTTTCAAAAAAAATCAGGCTCAATAAGAAAATAATAGTAATCAATTACAAAGGAATATTATTTGCTAGTGCAATTCTTGTAAATTGGTGCCATGAAAATGCATAAAGAGCTTAAATATATTAATATTTCTTTTTGAGGATATATATTATAGGCTACATAAACTGAAAATGTAAAAATTCATTAGTTATTAAGCGCTTGTGTGCTTTTTACAACCACCAGTAAACCAATGTCCTTGTTATTCTAGAGGAATGAATTGCACCATTCTTTTTAAAGGGAAGAATAAAATGACATTTAGTCCCACAGTACTTTCTGCTGGACCTATTCCCCTCCTCTGGAATAGATAAGTTCAAAATAAATTAATATCTGTCAATCTACAGCAACTATTTTAAATGTATGTGGTTTGTATCCCTAAGCAAGGAGATTTAAATGACTATATTTTAATTAATAAAGTAACAGCCAAAACAAATACACACCAATCTGTCAATTGCATTTTTGATTGCATGGAACCAATCCAATATGATGAAGTCGATATCTGACTGAAGAAGGAACTCATTTCCTGATACTGTTGTGATCTAGGGGAAAAATTGACAGGTAAGCAAACCATATAAGACAGATCTTTTATACTTAAATGTGATTTTCTTTTTCTTTTCTTTTTCTTTTCTTTTCTTTTCTTTTTTTTTTTTGCAATGTACACACTTTTATATTCTGAAATGCTTTCTCATGTTCCAGTCATTATTTCTCTAGAAACAAGGAGGAGGAGATCATTTTGAACCACTTTCTACAAATTATTTGTTCATGTAATAACAACTATTAACTGACACCTCCCCCCTTCCTCTCTGAATAGCATCCTTCTGACACAAGCAGCCTCCATCCTAGGAAGTTCAGAAACAGTTAAGTCCCTAAAATCATGACTCCAAAATAAGCCAATGCACTTGAGTGGGGTAGATTCATTCTGAGGATTCTGACTCTTCTGTTTGTCTTTTTAAAAATCTAATAATATATTTCTGTTTGATTTCAGTTTATGTAAGATTCCAAAATATATTACTTATCACAGAGACTAATGAAAACTTTGCCAATAATGTGGTCAAATGAACACCATCTGATTATTTCTATTTCCCTTGTCATAGTGGGAAATAATAGGCAACTCATAAAGAATCAAATTACCAAGAAAGGACTTTAGTAGACTAAAATTCGTTTATATTTTGACCCTCACATAGGGGATATTTATCAAATGAACAGTTATTCCCCTGATAGTAAACTCTGTTGTGTTCTTGGATGTTTCCAGTGTGAAAATATGCATTCCTTTATCACGCTGAACTTCCCATTCCCACCCATCCCCACCCCTTGACTCATATTTGTGGTGAGAAGCATCAGCTTCATAGAAACAGACAAATATCCTTGCTTTCACACATAAAAGGCCACTCAGAACAGAATCTGATTAGAACGGATATGCAAACATTCCATTAGACCATCAGCCTGAAATGTGAAGCTATTTTCTTCATGATATCAGCTTTGGGCTTCCTCACTAAAGTGAACCTTTCTGCACACCATTTCTCCACTGGTGTGACACAACCACTGAGGACTGAAGGTTCTTGTTTTCTAACTTTTGAAAATATTCCAGGAAAAATCTGTCATCTTTTCATATTCTGGAAAGGGAGACACTAAAACGTGGTATTGATTTTCAGCATCATAAACCGTGTGCTAACATGTCAGTGTGCATCTATCTATCATCCAGATGATCATCACTGATCAAAATTAGTCATGCCACATAGCTCTACAATTCATGGGACAAATCTCAACCATAGTGATCTCCAGATATTTAAGAGAATTCCAAGTGTATTTGGAATTAATAAAAACACTCTTCTGCAATCACCTTCCTTTATGATGAGACAGTCTCCAGTAGGTTTTGATTGTTTATCAATGGAGTGCTCTTCAAAGCAGAAAAAAAGTATCCTCATACTATGTGCACTTGTAAGAAAGAGAGATTTGAGGAGTAGAAGGCATTTACTTTCCAAAATTAGAATTTAGATATATTTTTTGGAATCAACTCTCCTTTTCTTTATCTTTCTTCTCCACTCCCTCAAAGGAATGTGGCTTTGGGATGACCAGAAGCAACTGGACCCTTTATTTTATATATCTTCTGCAAGACTGTGAAACTGATGGCTGTCTGATGTTTTAAACTGTCACAGTAAGGTCCCTCACTTAAAGTCAGTTTCAAGTAGTCATTTAATAAAGCAGAGCTATACAGTATATCTAAAAATGAGGTAATTGCTTACTAGTGGTAGGCAGATAGCCAGTGAGTTTATAGAATACAGGGTTAACTATTTATATAGCATACTTTTAAATTTGATCCTTAAAAATGAACTTACACTATAATATTTGGGGGATATAAATGAGTTCTGTAACAGCACAATTTATTAATATACATATGGAGAAACAAATTAAACTAAATCTAATGTAAGATCCCATTTACTATATCTTGGCCACTATAAATAGGTAACTTAAAATTATTTATTTTAAAAGAATACCATTTGTATAATAGGAGTTGCAAACATAAATAGCCTTATTGGATTCTAAAGACTTGGGAAAGATGTAATAAAGTTTAGAATTCAGTTTGCCAATATTTAAAATCTTTATAAAATGCAAGTAATTCATCAGAGCATCAGTATTTCTGTTGCATGCTATACAAAGTATCTTTTACTGCTAACACAACCAAAAGCAAATTGCATTTGTAAGTTGCTTTGTCTGAATATCTCACTTTAATAATCATACATAATCAGTGATTTATGAATAACAGTTTTAAAAGATAGAAGAGAGAAAGGGGTGAATGAGATTTCATTCAAAACATAGTCTCAGTGAGTTACAGTTCATATCCCTCCCTTTCTTCCTTCATACTAATCTTCAGAGTAACTAGACAGTTTCAAGAAGACTGCTACTGCTCTCTACAGTTTAAATGCATCCACTTCTTAATTACAGTCAATAATTGACTTTGTTCTGCTCCATTCCAGTCATTCAGAGGAAAGCATTTCCAAAGGCTTTGGCTGGCAAATCCCATTTAATGTGTAGGTTTCCTAACCCACTCATATATTACCTCTTTAGAATTTCTGATAAATAGTTCTTGGAAGGGCTTGCTGAACCATATTTGCACACTGAACAATCGAATTTTCAACACCCTTGGGAAAAGATATCAATAAAGCTGCCAGGTTTGACTAAATCTTATGATTGAACAATTTATGATCATTATCTAAAGGCATATATATTTTTAAAATAGGCTTAAATTACTCCATATTAAGCTTGCTAATATACCCTCTTTAAGTTAGATTTTGTTGAAATAACCATAGAAGCTTGGAGGGGAAAAATGAAAGAAGAATTTACAGTAAACACAAAGGTCTCTGGTAAGAGCTGCCAGTTACTATTTTGCTTAGTCTTCCAATTTCGATAAATGTCTTTTGAAATCCCTACTCTCCACTAAATCATAGTTGGAGATATGTATCCTGTGACAAGTAAGCTGTCCTAATGAAGTGTGCCAGTGTTGTCAATAATACATATGTCTAAGTAATGGTAATCCCCTTGAATTGTCTAAAGTAATGTGCTCAAACTTTTTCAGGAAATAAGAATCAATTTGAATACCTGCTGGCAATACATTTATGCTTGGGAAATTTCAGGTATGTTGACTGAGCAGCACCCAGAACAGAAATATTCTCGAAGACATCTCTGTATAATACTAATTTAGCAATTTTATCCTCTTGTTCTGGGAAGTTGGGTCCCATTTTCTCACTGAGATTCCTTTGAGAATGATAGCAAGAGAATATGATTTCAAAGCTCTCTAAACCAAAAGACACATCTGGTCCAGAAGTGTGCTTTGGCTTTTCACTAAGCAAAGGCTATTTTATTAATAATCTTATTTAACTTAAGACCGATTTGGTTTTAAGCTTGGCATTTCTGTATTCTTGCTAAATATCACTATTTTTTCTGTATTTATATCAAAGTTCATTTTTCAGCTCCCTGTGGACAGGAAATGTAACTCATTTTTTTTGAGTTTCTCTCATAGAGTTGGCTATAAGTGGGAGTCAAAATAGAGTTTATAGCTGTATGTCGGATTTATACCAGGAAGCATCAGCAACCATTTCAACAATGAGGTTTCATTGTGTTGTCTTATGAGAAACAATGGTGAAACATGACAGCTTATCACAATTCTAAATTTTTCCTTATCTCATTTGCCAGAATAGAAGACATTTAGGAGAGCTTATAATTTACCTATAACCATAAGCACTTTGTAAATACAGCCCATTTTCTTTATATGTCGAACTGTATTTCCCTTCAATAAGTCTAAAAAAGCAAATTGAGGAAATATCAAAAATGTATGTTATCAATAGTTTACTGGGTTATACCTATTTTTAGATGGGACTACCCTTTCCATAATAAAGCAGATCCATCAGTGAGCAAGTATTTAGGTTTAAAAGCCCATTATGTACAAGCACTAGATACAGGTCCTCAAAATAGGTAGAATTAAATACCATTAGCCAAAGAGTGCAATTAATGCTGAGATGATCATTGAAAGTCGTCTCATTTGTTTCTCAAATCCAAGAAAATAGTGTCAATATAATGTTGAAAAGTTCCCCCCAAAAAACTTATTTAATTTCACCTGTAACAACTCTATGGAGGCAAATGATGCAGTAATGATCATTTACATTTTCTCTATGGGAAAACTGAAGATCAAAGAGAGTAAGAGACTTGTCACACAGCAAATAAGTGCTTTAGTTGGGATTTGAATCCAAGACTTTTGATTCTAAATCAATTATTTTACTACCACTGCTTTATTATTAGCATCAATTTATTTGGCATCCACTGTATGTAAGGCAGAAGGGAGCGTATATGCCGAGGATGTATACTCTTTGTGTGAGACATGGAATATGTGTATTATACAAAAAAGTAATATATTATAGAACGAGATATAGATCTACTAGCAGATCAGATGAAGTAGGAAAGGAGAGGAAGGAGAGAAAGGAGGAGAGAAACAAAGAGAAGAGTGGTGAGAGAGAGAGAGACAAAGAAACAGAGAGAGAGAGACATAGAGAGAGAAAGAAGGTGAATATAGAATAGAAGCTTGCTACATTGTCCTTCAAAATTGCATCAATCACATCTCTGATATAACAATATAAACAATAAAACAGGGCATTTAAATTTTTTTTCTCCTGGATCTCAAAGCATATAAAGAATATTTACTTCTCTAATCTTCCTAACATTCTTGGGTATAGAACAGCCATAAAAAAAGGAGGGAGTTGGGGCATCATGGAGGCTACTGTCAATAACAATAATAGGAACAACATACTTATATGAGGCTTTGAAGTTTATAATGATCTTTCCTTATTACCTCTGTGTGGTAGACACTGCAAGTATTATCCATTTTCACAGATGAGAAAACAGAGACTCAGACAAGTGAAACTTGAACCAAATCATCATCATATTAAAGTGACATAATTTTGAGAATCTAAAGATCCTGACTTAAAATTCAGAAACCTGATAGAACATTAGGCTGTAAAATCAAGAAGACCTGAGTTCAAGACCTACCTCAGACACTTACTAGCTATGTGACCCTGAGTAAGTCACATAATATCTCTCAGTCTCTTTTCCTTACCTGTAAAACAAAGATTTTTAGACTCAAAAGCCTATAAGATTCCTTTCATTTCTAAATTTGAGATCCTATGAGTCAGACTTCTAGTAACATAATTTCCTTCTTAATCAAAAGTTTACCAGAATATAAACATATCAAAACAACAAAAGTTTAGCATATATGAGTCGGTATGACTTTTTTCTCAATTATATTTTAAAACATTCAAGTCATAAGTCATTTTCCCAAAAATTATTTCTTCTTCCTGAACCTTGACTGTCACTACTTCAATTATATTTATATAGTCATATAAAAACTCTCTAAAAACTTACATGTATGTAAATACATGTGACATGTTTTACATGTATACAAGTACATATATGCATGTAAGTTTGTAAAATGATGTAGCCTGGCAAAATAGATATAGGCAACCCTTACATTTCAAAAACCCTAGATATCACTCATACATCTGAGAAAAACTGGTTGTGTGGCCTTGGTTAAGTCATTTACCTCACAGTATCCCAAAGCACCTGTCTAGAATTAAAATGCAGAATGGCTATTGATCTGCATTTGTGGCAAGAATCTATATCAATGAAATCATAGGCCTATAAGTCACTGTGTATATCCTTCTGTCTAACTATCCATCCACTCACCGACTCTATCTGTTCATTAGAGAGAAAAATTAAGGTCCCCAACTTCAGCAATGAAAAAGAAAGAGTGTGTGTGTGTGTGTGTGTGTGTGTGTGTGTGAGAGAGAGAGAGAGAGACAGACAGACAGACAGACAGACAGACAGAGACAGACAGAAAGAGAGAATTATAGGATTTAGTTGCATTTTCTTCATCTTACCTCATAAATTGCAAACATGATACAGATGATCAAATGAAGGTTGCCATGGTTATACTAATAGTTAAATTACTTAGTGGGCTCAAAGGTGTTTATGGCCACCAAAGAAATTAAATTATCAAGGCTGCATGTCTGTCTCAAATTACAGTCTGGCATAAGTATCTCCTAACATTTCTTTCTGACCAATAGAGCAAAGTTCTAAAAGTAAGGTTGAAATATCAGTTCAGAGGAAAAGGTCTTCAACTTGTCTTTCCAAAAATGTTACTTGTTAAAACATTTTGTGAGAAAGTATTTGCCTTGTGTTCCCAATGTTGCTAGATGTTAAGTAAATATATGCTAATTGCAAAAAAAGAGGTTGTTTTGGCAACTCTCTTATTAAAATGCATTTGTAACCCCCATCTGTCATGAAAGTTTTGAAAAGTTTGTTTACTTTGGATAGCAGCCTTATCCAGGGTTACCCTAGCAAACAATGATAGCAGTCTTCAGAAGTTGTGTGAGGAAC
This sequence comes from Gracilinanus agilis, assembly GCF_016433145.1. Lineage (NCBI taxonomy): Eukaryota > Metazoa > Chordata > Mammalia > Didelphimorphia > Didelphidae > Gracilinanus > Gracilinanus agilis. The sequence goes on from NC_058132.1 coordinate 287,266,133, forward strand.
AAGCCACTGGGGAACCATTTTTGTTTTAATTGGCACACACAAACACTTTTCTGGTCTGTCAAGAAGATCAAGCTAATATGCATGGAGGGTGTTATATTCTGAGCTTTGGGGAGCAGTAAAGCTCCCTTTATTTAAGTAATTTAAATGATAGACTGCAAAAACTTTGCAAGTCAGAAAAATGTTTTATCCTTTCTTAGGGAATATTTGTTTTAAGCAACAGAAAATGTTCTACATATCTAAAGATGTTGAACCTTATGTTATAATCACTCGGCTTCTTCTGACTCTGTGAAATGTTACTAAATCGACTTGCTGCTAAATAAAGACGACAACCCGTAGCTCCCGCCTTTCTACAACTTCCCCGGAATGAACAAGTCCAAATTTATTAGTTTCCAGATGATTATTAGCTAAATTTTCTATGTGTTTGGGTATTATCTATTTGCATATATATCTACATCTACATATTTATATATACATTCATTAGAGGCACGAGTAGTGTCCTCATATCAAAATAACCTAATCTTCTAAAGTAATTTGTCATTTAAAGAAAGGAAACATTTCTTTGGGTTACACATATCAACAGATCTGAAGTGGATTATAAAATTTAAAATATAAGGTCAACTTTTTAAGGACCAATGCTTTCTTATGGGAAATTGTGTTTTATATTTGATATTCAAACAGTTTAGAACCTGCTTTCTCACAATGCAAGACTTGATCTGTATTTACAACAAAGAAAATAAAAATCTTCTTTGTTGTAAATAGTCACAATGTCAAAAAGGCAAAAACAGGTCCATGCTGCTGATTTCTTTTAATTTTTAAAATAATTTTCTTTCTTTTATTTTAATAACAACTTTCCACATAAGTTTTCCAAAGTTATATGATTATATTATCTCTTTCTCTTCTTCCCTTCCCCCTCCCAGAGTTGACAAGCAATTCAGTCTGGATTATACAAGAATTATCAAGCAAGCAAAACACATTTCCAATATTACTCATTTTCTTTTAACTATTTGATAAAGAGTAACTAATCCATTCCCACTCCTTGCTTCCTCCAAAGATCACAGATCAAAGGATCATAAATAAAGAGCTAGAAGGGATTCAGAGGTCATATAATTCAACTCATTCACTTTTCAGATGAGGAAACTTATGCCCATGTACTATAAAATAGATAGCAAATATCAGAAGTGGAATTTGAACACACGTGTGACCAATATAGAATCTTTCAGTGTATCAATTAAATAACAAGTGATCAAAAATGTGGAATGGAATTCATTTCTTTGGTCATCAATAACAATACAATATAAAATTATAATTGTTTTATGTACCCAAAGGCTTTTCAATGTTTGATAAAACAGGAAACATGTATACATTCAGAATATATTAAATAATTTGCAGAAAACAAATTCAGCAGTTGGACAATAAATTAAATTGTTTCCTTTGTCTGTATTACTAAAAAAAAGCCATTGAAAAATAGTTGGCAGAAGTCTTTGATGGCTAAAGGCATCAACTTATTTCTATTTACAGTTAATTTTTACACCTGGAGGGGAAGTTTGCTCTAGATAAACTAATCATCCTAGAATTTCTATTCTGTCAATACTCAAAAGCCATGTGTCTCTAAAACGATTGTGTAGCTTAAACTAAATCATTTTAGCCACAGGATTATATCTTGCTCAGTCAATGGTGTTAGAATATCTGCTATCAACTTGACCTACCGTCAATTTAAAATGAAGAGAAATATGATAAATTCAAGTTGATGCAGAGATTCTTTAACTGTGTAGTTATAGAGTTTGGGTATGATTTATGATTCCAATTGCATATGTAGTAGCCATTTTACCTATAACAATGTTTAGTAGTTGAATTTTCAATTAAAAAAAATCTTGATGTCTTCCCAAGTTCACATTATTAGTCTGAGTACAGGAACATAGACATCCTATCTTCAGTGTGCACAAGTGGATATACATTTTATATAATTTTCATGACTTCCATAAATCCATCCCCTTAAGGTGGTGTTAAGTCTCTCCTCTTCTTTTTCACCATATTATTTTTATTTACTGTGTATATAATTTGTATTTACTTCTTTGTTTATATGTTGTGTCTCCAGACCAGAATGTAAGGGCTCTTGGCTGCAAAGATAATCTCTGTATCCTTAGCGCTTGATGCCTAGCAGGTGCTTAATAAATGCCCACTGAACAAAGTCCTAGGATCCTTGAAAATAAGACAAAATTTTGTAAGACTTCGAATGAAGAACAAAGGTATAGTCATATCTTAATGATAACTTTTGTCTGATTACAACCTAATGTCATGTACAAATTATTTTTGAACTCTTTTTGTGGAGCAAATCATGGTATCACTGGATCACAGGCCATACACAACTATTTCTTTATCTTTATGAACATAGTTCTAATTTGTTTTCCAAAACAGTTGACAGTCCAGCAATAGGTACATTAATGTCTTTTCCCTACCCCAGCTTTTGTAATATTTGTCACTTTCAATTTTTGCCATCTTTCTCAATTTGATGTAGTAATAAATTAAGATATCAGAGTTACTTTCATTTGAATTTCTCTAATTATTAGTGATTTGGAACATTTTGACATATTCAGATAACCTATTATTTTGAGAATGAATTTTATTCTTATGAATTCAAATCAGTTCATCATTTATCTTGGAAATAAAGCCTTTGTCAGAGAAATACTATATATATTTTGAAATCTTTTTAATGTTAATTCCATTAGTTTTGTTTTTTATATAAGCTTTTAATATTATATAATAAAAATTGTCAATTTTATCTTCTATAATTCTTTCTATCCTTTGTCTTTTCATGAACTCTTATTTATAGAGCTGAAAAGTAATTTCTCTTTTGCTTAGCTGTTTATGGTATAAAGTTTGTAACTTAATCACATATTCATTTGAGCATTCTTGGTATATGGTTTGAGATGTTGTCTTAAACCTAACTTCTAAAAAAATGTTTTCTGATTTTCTCCAAAATTTTTGTAGAATGAGTACTTTCTACATTAGTTGGAGATCAAACACTATGCTGTTATGCTCATTTGCTTCTTAAAGTTATATAACTTGGAAGGATGGAATTTGTGTAAGGTGGATGGGACAAAGGGAGACAGAGAAGGAGTTTGTGACAATTGGTGACAGTTGAGACCAGAGAGGATTCTGGGGGGATTCTCTGGAGGAGGAAGGAAAGAAGAAGGGACTTCCAGCAGAGACTGGAAGGAGAAAGGAGGAAACATCCCAGCTCGAATCCAGTCCTGAGGATCTTTCTTTGGACATTGAAACCCTGATTCCCTGGTCAAAGATTCCATCACTTCTCACCCAGCAAGATTTCAATCATCTAGTCAGCTAAGTGTTTGGACACCATTTTGGGAACGATCTCTTAGGCTCCTTCTCCCATTACCCAACCTTGCTGAGAGACCCTTTCCGGTTTGACTTGTAATTATAGAAAAGGATAGAAATAGGGAATAGAAATAGAAACTCAAGGAGAATAGGCGAGGGGAGAAGCTTAGGAGTGGGAACCCCAAAGGTTCCCACCCCAGCGACAGACCACATAGAAATAGAGAAGAGGACACCCAAAAATCCCTCTGTGCTTCATCCCTTTCCCCAATCCCTATATTGATATTAATAAAAGCCATTCATTAGTCAGATAGCGTTCCAGAGTGTCTGAGAGATGAGGGGGAGGGGAATCATAGCTTGGTCTGGCTGCCTCCATCTTGAAGTGGGACCACCTGTTGTGAAGTTGGCTGACCTGGGGGGAGGCTTGCGTGAACCCTGCCCTCATTCAGAATTGGATTGGGGTCCCCCATACCTCATCTTATAGGGAAGCCTTGCCCCCAACTCCTGTGGGGTGGCACAACCATCCAGGTCACCCAGTTTTGGGGTGATACCCCCTCGAAGTCTCTCAGTGTATATTTGGCAGGAGGGGAGAGCTAGAAGAGAGTCTTACCTCATAGACTCTCTATCTCCCCTCTATGAAATATTGGTTATTGGCTCTGTTAATTATAATTTTGGCAGAGCCACCTTAGGTAAAGAACCTAAATAATTCTGAAAAAAAAAAAAGGCTCTATTTGAACCAGACGGCAGCCATTTTTGTCCTATCTACAGCATAGCAAAGGGGACAAACTTAGCAAAGAAAATTTAAAGGCACAGTACCATAGAAATTTTACATTCAAACTAGTACAATGGATCCATCACTGGGGAAAACAATTTGTACCATGATGGGAATCTTTACGTTATTATACAACTTTTCGACTATGATTTATAATTTCTGGATTGTAGTGATCCCAGGCTATATAATGGGAATCATAGAAATACATGATTCCTGCCAATGGTTGAAACTAGAAATAGGTAAGTCTTTGCTTTCATACCAACCACAATTGCAGTTATCATCTCGTTCCTCCACTTCTATTGGTCCTTAAAGAATTTAGTACACAAATTGCTAGGACACAAGGATGCTAGCACTGTATTGATAATGACATTAAGAAAAGAAATAGCAAAGTTACTTGAAGAGAATGTGCAATTGAAAGAGGGAAAAGGGATCTCAGCAGGGAACAAAATAGAAATAACCACTGCAAACAGCTGAGTCACATACAGACACAACAAAGAAAATAGAGGAAGGGGCAACAGCACCAGTAGTACCAATATTACCAATTATTTATCACACGATTTTGCAGCCAGATTCTGGCTCACCAAAAAACTTTAAGAATAATAAGAGCCAGTACCCAAATGTTATGATTATTATTATGTTATGTTATTAATTTGTTTCATTGATCAATCTCTATTTTTTTAATCAGTGCCAAATATTTTGATGATTAATGCTTTATAGTATAGTCTGAGGTCTGATACTTCTCCTCCCACCCTATTTCCCCTTAAATTCTTGATCTTTTGTTCCCCCATATGAATTTCTTTATTATTTTTTCTAACTCAGTTTCCTGAAATAATAATTCAGCACTTTTTGTAGTTATGATAAAGTAAGTCAATTAATTAAAGTAAAATTATCATTTTATTATATTGCCTTAGCCAACCCATCTTTGTAGTGGTATTTGTATATTTTTTCATATGTTTATTTTAGAAGGTAATCTCACAAGTGTTTCATATATTCAGTGGTTATTTTAAATGGAATTTCTCTATCTTTTCCTTCTACATTTTGTTGGTAATATACAAAAATTCTGATGATTTATGTGAATTTATTATATATCTTTCACCTTTGATGATTAGTTGTAATTCAACTAATTTTAGTTGACTAAACTAATTTTGTTTCCTCTTTTCCTGTGTTTGTTCCCTAGGTTTTTTCCTAGTCATAGTGCTATAAGTTTCACTTCAATAGTATACCAAATAGTAGTGGTATATAATCTCATTAGGAAGTCTGACATGTTATTGCAATTATATATAATGGTAGGCATGGGTGTTAAGTAGACACTGCTAATCATAATACAGAATTAAAGATCTATTTATTCCTATACTTTTAAATATTTCCCCCTTTTAACAGAAAGAGGTGGCTTATTTTGTCAAAAAAAGCTTTTGCTACAACTATTCATATAACCATATAATTTTTATTGGTCTTGTTTTGTTTCTTTAAAAATGGTTAATTACATTGTCTGTTTTCCTGATATGGAATCAACTCTGAATTCCTGGTATAAGTCCAAACTGTCCATATTTTATAACTCTTTGATATATTGTCATAGCTTCTTTATTGATATGTTATTAACATTTTTGCATCAACATTCAAAATAGATATTAATGTGTGGTGATTCTTAGTATCACAAAAAGAATTTCATTTTCTTCCCTTCTTTTTCTATTTTTTTCAGAGTTTATATAATATTGGAATTAATTACTCTTTGAATGCTTGAAAGAACATATTTATAAACCTATCAGGTTTGGGAATTTTTTTTCTCCTTTGATACTTCATTTATGACTTGTGCAATTTCTTTCTATGATACTGAATTATTTATGTTCTTCATTTCTTGTTCTGTCTATCTGAGAACTATATTTTGGCAAATAGTCCTCTACATGTCTTACCTTGTTCAGAAGGATAATGTGTAGGATTTGTGAAATATTTTATTTAAAAAATGTTCACAATGTTTGTAGAGTATTTCACTCCATTATGAAGTTGAATGAATGCCTGAATTACAAAAAAATTTTATTAAGCATGTCCTATATATCAAATACTGAGATAAGTATGAGAGATACAAACACACAAGCAAATACAGTGTCTGCTTTTGTGGACCTTATATTCTAATGAGGGAGACAAGAAAAGTCACTGGAATGGTGATTGGGCCATGGTGGAAGAAATTGATAAGTCCTATCCAGGAACAAGGCAGAATAGATTTAACTGAAATTCCTAGTTCTAGAACTTAGCGAGGTGTAGGTGGGGAAAAGATTGACAGGAGAGAGATATTCAAAGCCAGCAGTAAAATGAGGAATGGTTAAGATCTCTGAAATAATGGTTATGGTGAGGTAAAATCATTTCTAGTGTAAGCTTGTTGAAGACAGTCTTTTTTCTTGATGTTTTTGTATGTTCATTACCCAGTACAATACATTACATATGGTGGCTGCTTAATAAAAGTTTGTTAAACTGAACTGAAATAGGTTCATCTGAGCTATCCTACATGATGTCATTCTGACTCTTAAGGATCACTGCTTCCTTTTCTAAATATTTGCAAACCATTTCTGCATGCATCATAGTGAAGGAGGAATTATAAGCTTGGGTTCTTACTTCCATTTAATTTCCACCATGGCTTCTGTTTCTATCTTAATTGACATAATCTGGTCATGGTTTTGACTAGTGGTATAGCTGATCTTACTACCTGATCTCACTACCCGAATCTAGTTGTCTATCTTTTGAAATTAGAAGACATCGCTTTACACACATGCTGGGGGTCAAAAGTCACCTCCCCATCTTTGCAATGCTACATCAAGCTCTACAAAGAGTAGTTTTAGATTTTCAAGGCATTAAAGAAGAGCAGGATTGAAAAAATGTGAGAAAATTATGAATCCTTGTTTAAACACTGTGGTCTAAAAAATCGAGTTTCCTAAGTTCTTTGTAAGCCAGGTAACAATTGAATGTACATTGCATCAGAGATCCTTGACCACCTGAAACTGAGGGGAAAAGAAACAAATCTTACTCAACCTGATTATTAATATAAATATGGCAACTGACAGATTTCCTTGGTGTGGAATATAGATGAGCTCTGTCACCTTTTCTATATCCTTCCTTTCCTCTTATCAAAGTAAACAGTCCAAATTGCTTCATGGCTTACTTTTCTAATTGCAAAGGATAAGAAAAAGGAATTGTAGTTGACTGAAAATAATAGTCTATAGATGATGAAATTAGCTTATTTTTTCTGAAAAAGTATAGGCAAAGCCAGGATTTATTGTGTTTTAATCCCCTCAGCCAAATAAATTTTATTGGAAAAAATAAACATTTGGGATGCTTAAAAATGAAGCATTTAAAGTAGAAGTAAATAGAACTATTTTGAGGGAAAACTTCATTTACATCCTAAAAACCATACCTTGAAGGCTAATATCTACTCTGACTATGTATGTGAAAAGGAAGGTGATCTTCCTGGGTTCAGTGTCTGTGTGCTTCAACTACTGCTGAAATTTTTCCACTATAGTCAGAGAATCTGATTAGGACCAAATGATGTGTGATTCAAACTTCCTTTCCTTATCTTTGAAAAAAATTCTTTTGGTCATTTGTAGATTTTTTTTGTTTCTGAATTGAATTATTAAATTTAACCACCATGTGTCTTGGAGTTTGCAGCCTTAGAGTTGTTTTTTCCCCCTCATAGGCATTTATTTGATTGGAGTTTTGTTTACTGTGTTCAGAAGCCTTGAGAAGTTTTCTCGTACTATTTTGTTCAGGTTTTTTGATTTGTCAGGAACTTCTGGGAGATATAAGTTGCCTCAATGCTTCTTTTCTTTGAGATCAATATGTATTACTTGAATAGAGAGCATATTTTCTTTTAATGATATTGATTTTTATTTCTAGTCTAGATTATCCTTCATTGCTCTGTGTTTACATCTTGAATCAGTTGTTTTCTTTTGGGTGTGTGCGTGTGCATGTGCGTGTGTGCACGTGTGTGTGTGTGTGTGTGTGTGTGTGTGTGAGTATGTGTGTTTGGTGAGACTTGCCATTTCAGATTCAAGTTTTTCTAATCTGCCAATTATTTCTGCTGTGCAGGCTATAAACTCTGCTCTATCAATTCTTATTTTTCTTTGAAACTTAAGAACAACATATTGTGATTCCATATTCTCCTTAAAATTCAGTCTTCAGTCTTAAGTATTGAATATTTTTCCTTTTGTTTTGTAATATTTATTCTTAGATACCTGAACCCTTTTACCAAATCTGGAAGCTCTATTACTTCTACTGTTAATGTTTTACCTATTGTTTTAACTGCTTATACTAGAAATTAACTTTTCCTCCTTAGAACTTTAGTAATTTCAGGGCCCTCCTGCAATCAAGAGTAAAGCATGATGGCCTATTATTACCACTACTGTTCAGGAATCTACTAGGAATGCTAGCTATAGCAGTAAGAGAAGAAAAAAAAGAGGAAATTAGAAGAGGCAATAAGGAAATTAAACTACCACTCTTAGTAGATGATATGATGGTATTTAGAGAATCAACCAAAAAACCCAATTAAAAGAACAATTTTAGCAAAGTTTCAGGATATAAAATAGATCCATTTAAATCATAAGCATTTCTTTACATTTCAGTAAAGTCCAACAGCAAGTGACAGAAAGATAAATCCAATTTCAAATGATTGTAGATAGTAAAAAATACCTAAGTCTACCTGCCAAGACAAATCTAAGAACTATAGGAACATAATTATAAAACACTTTCCACACAAATAAAATCAGACCTAAAAGAACTAGAAAAACCTTTTTTGCTGAACCAATATAATAAAAATGACAATCCTTTCTATAATAATTTACCTATCTGATGTCATTCCAATCATATTTTCCAAAAATGATATCATTGAGCTAGAAAAAACAATAAAATTCATCTAGAAGAACAAAAGGCCAATAATATGAAGGAAGGTGGCCTAACTATGCTGGATCTCAAATTGAATTATCAATTGGCAGCCATTAAAACAATCTGGTAGTGGCCAAGACAAACTAGTAGATCAATGGAATAGGTAAGAAACTCAACATGTAGTACTGTAAATGACCATAGTAACTTTGTATTTGACAATCCCAAAGACCCTAGCTTTTGGAAGAACTCTCTATTTGATGGGCAAACTATAAAACGATATGGCAGAAATTAGGTATAGACCAGTGATGGGCAAACTATGGCCTGTGGGCCAGATGTGGCCCCCTGAAATGTTCTATCACCCAGTGACATTATTCCTAATCTGACGAATAAAAAGAGTAGGATACAATACAATGAAACTTCAAAAAAGTTGCCTCAGAAACAGACTGACAGATGAGCATTTCTTTTCCTTTGGCTCCCCTCTTTAAAAAGTTTGCCCATCACTGGTATAGACCATCATGTCAAACCAAAGTGAGGTCAAAATGAATATATGATTTAGAATTAAAATCTATTACCATAGACAAATGAAGGAAGCACAAAATAGTTTGCCTGACAGACTTATGGTTAAGGAAAGAATTTATTATCAAACAAGACAGAGAGAACATTACAAGTTTAAGATGGATAACTTTGACCAAATTAAATGAAAAATGTTTTGCATAGAAACTAATGCAACCAAAATTACTAGGGAAACAACAAACTGGAAAAAATGATAGCAAGTTTCTCTGACAAAGATCTCATTTCTCAAATATATAGAAAACAGAGTCAACTTTATAAGAATACAAGGCATTTTCCGACTGACAAATGGTCAAAGGATAAGAACACGTAGTTCTCAGATGAAGAAATGAAAACTACCTGTAGTCATATAAAAAATTGCTTCAAATCACTACTAATTAGAGAAATGCAAATTAAAACAATTTTGAGGTACAACCCCATTTGTCATATTAACGCTTGTTAATATGACAAAAATGGAAACAATAATTATTCGAGGAGATGTAGGAAATTTGGGACATTAATCTACTTTTGGTGGAGTTGAGAACCAATTTAACTATTTAGGGAAACAATTTGGAACCATCTCCAAAGAGTCATAAAACTGTTTATGCCCTTTGAATCAAAAATATAATTACTAGGTCTGAATCCCAGAGAGATCAAAGGTAGGGAAATAGGACCTACTTGTGTAAGAATGTAAGAACTGTACATAATTACAGCAATAATGTATAACAATCAACTGTGAATGACTTTATTATCAGCAAAGCAAGGATCCAAGAAAACTCCAAGGGACTCAGGATAAAAAAAAAGTTAAATTTATGTAGCCAGAATGCAGATTGAAGCTTACAATTCTTCAATTTATTTCCTTCATGAATTTTCCTCTAGTATAAACAATATGTGACTTCTTTCACAACCTGACAGAAATGAAAATGTATATTGTATGATAACACATGCACAACCTATATCATATTATCTTAGGAAATAGGGAAAGTAGGAGGAAGAGAGGGAGATAACATGGACCACAAAATGTCAGAAAATTAATATTAAAATTTATCTACATATAATCTGGAAAAAAATTATAATTAAAAAATCAGTTCACTCCCCCTCACTTCATTCTTTCCTATTGCTTACTTTCTGTCTCCTTCTCCCAATGGTAGTTTCACTACAGGTGCTGAAGTTCATAGTATCTTAATTTTCTTCTCTTAGGGGTAGTTCTTGATTTACAATTTAGGTCTCTGTCTCATAACTTTCTTGGGTATAGAAGTCATCCCAGTTGGATGTTAAATTCTTTGCCTCAGGTTTAATGGAGTGCAACACAAATCTTCATATAATAATGTTGTGTCCTATTCCTTTTGTTTGTTCTCTAACATATAAATACACACACACACACATACATATATATATATATATATATATATATATATATATATATATATATATATATATGATTTCTGGAGTTTCAACCCTATGAGACTTTGAGGGAAGATGTGAAGTGGGGTATAGGACTGAGCTTTATTTAAAGGCCAGGCATGAGTTCTGTCCCATTCCCTCTGTTCCTCTACTCTGATAAAGAGCTCTTATATAGCACAGAATGTTGGCATCTTTCCGGCAAATTTCTAAGTCTGGATCTCCATTGCATGGGAAGTGTAGATATGTTCAATAATCATAAAAATTCCTATTCCCCTTTAGTCATCTTCCTAATCCTATATTTATGTTAAGGGAATCACCATTATTCTAGTCACTAAAGATTCATAAAATTAGAAACATTTTGACTCATACATCCTGTTTTCCCTCTCATATCCAAGTCATATAAGAAGCACTCTGATGAAGCCTTTAACATTTCTCTCCTTGATTAATATAATGCATCCCAATTGATCTATCTATGGTCTTTCTTTTCCTTAATTCTATCCTCTAGATAGAGGTTAGTATCTTGATATTCTTAAAGCACAAGTCTGAATATATCACTTCCCTACTCAAGAAATTTCAGGGGTTCTCTAGTCCCTCTAGACCAGTGGTTCCCAAACTTTTTTGGCCTACCACCCCTTTCTAGAAAAAAATATTACTTAGCCCCCTGGAAATTAATTATTTTTTAAATTTTAATAGCAATTAACAGGAAAGATAAATGCACCTGTGGCCATCACTGCCACCCTGGATTGCTGCAGCACCCACCAGGGGGTGGTGGTGCCCACTTTGGGAATAACTGCTCTAGAATAAATTGTAAACTCTTCTATTTGACATTTAAATCCCCTCATTATATCGTGACAAATTGTATTTCTAAATTAATTTCTGATTACTCCCCTGCATATGATCCATGTTCTTGCCACACTGCCCTACATGTTCTTCCTCATGTATGACACCTTATCTCCTAAATGTATACCTTTGTACAGATTCCCCCTTTAGTCTGAATCCATTTCCTCCTCCTTTTGTGATTGTTAGCTCTTTTCAAAAAACAAAGTGTCACATTCTACCTAAGCTTTTTTTTCTGCTTCTTTCAGTTGCTATTGCTTTCCCTTCCATCAAATTATTCTCTCTCTCTCTGTCTCTCTCTGTTTCTGTCTTTGTCTCTGTGTGTGTGTGTGTCTCTCTCTCTCTTACTCTGTCTCTCCCTTTCTCACTCTCTGTTCTCTGTGTGTGTGTGTGTCTCTCTCTCCTCTCTGTCTCTGTCTCTCTTCATCTTTCTGTCTGTCTCTATCATCTAACTATACATACAAGTATATATAAAGTAATTTATAGAAATATGTTATACATAACTAATATGGATTACATATATACATATAATTTGTGTATGTGATATTACATATGCAAAATAAAAATACACATTTATGTTATACAGTTTTTAATTATCCGTGTGCCTATTGTTTGCCTTGAAGAGTATGTAAGTAAGCTGAAGACCAATTCTGTTGCCTTTTCCCCAGTGCCAAGTGCAGAGCCTTGCATAGAGTAGGTACTTAATAAATAACTGTTCACTTGAAATGAATTAAATCACACTGTCCCTTGAGGTTTTAGAGATCGTAGATGCTCACAAAATTTTCATTGGTTGATCAATGGCAAATGGTCTATCAAAGGCAAAAAATATTATATTACTTTAAAAAGGAAAAGAAAGAAAACACAAATACCCCTTGAGGTATGGGCACTGATTTTTCCCAGTAGATTTATTCAGAAGTAGTAGATGATTTCACAGCTTCAGTGCCTTAATGAAATAGGTACTTTTGCGGATACTTTATTACTCGTACATGCCTCCTATTAATAAGTGCTGAGGCTGCACAACAAGGAAAAAAAGATGCTGCAGCATGTATCTTTATGGTATTGTAACATATTTGGCCATGATTATGAGTGTTTATAAAACATTCAAGAATTGTTCCTTGTCTACTTACATTAATGAGAACACCTGTTAACTTTAGCACCATACAGACTTATTTGCATGAGATTCAGGTTTTTGCATACTGTACATCACTTTCTGAAACAATTAGATGCTTATGGAGAAATATAGCCAAACGAAGAACAGCAGCTTGAATGCCTTGCGGCCCAATACAATTCAACTCCAGGTTTCAATGAAGAACAGAAATCTGCTGAATTACAACACTGCCAGTTAGGAGTGAATTTGAGGTGTATTTTATCCTTTTCACATTTAGAGCACAGCAGATACATATAACATTTGTGATTCAATCTTGAAGCAGAATTCTAGCCAAGGAAGAAGAATGTTCCTATTACAAGGAACCCATAAGGGTGGAGTGACAATATGAAATTTCAGCATCTATGAGTCCCTAAACCTAAAACTATTTTGAATTCTAAGTCTCTCAAGGTCTGAACTCAAAATTAATACCTCTGATTGGGTAAGAAATCTAGAAGGATTTTCCTCCTGTCAGTGTTTAGGTCCATCATCAAAGATACCCTTTTACATAGAATCAATTTGATAGGGAAAATATGCCCAGTGAGGAGCAAGGTGTAGTAAACAAGTGAATGAGCAGGACCTCTATAGAGGACAGACTTGGATTTGAATGTTGGCTCTCACTTTTTTGGCTATAAGTGGTAATTGTTCAGATGGTTGAGTCGTATCTGACACTTTAAAAACTCATTTTGGGATTTCTTGCCAAAGATACTGGAATGGTTTACCATTTCATCCTCCAGCTCATTTTACAGATGGGGAAACTGAGGTAAACAATGTTAAGTGATTTGCTCAGAGTTATACAGCTAGTGCCTGAGGCTGGATTTGAACTCAAGTCTTCCTGACTACAGGTCCAGCAATTTATACACTGCACCACCTAGTTGTAGTGGACCATTTGATTAACCTCGATTTCCTTATCTATAAACTAGAGATAATAATGTCCATGGTGAACCTTATTTCACAGTTTTGCCCAGGATTTTTTAAAATCTCAATGTACTATATACACATCAGTAGCTACTATGAGGAGGTTTGCATGAGTTCCATTGTGCTGTTATTCCTTTAGAAGCAGTTAGGTAATATAATGGCCAGAGCCAAAACTTGGATTCAGAAAGACCTCAGTTTAAATCTTGCCTTAGACACTTTCTAAGTGTGTTGGATAAGTCAGCCATCCTCTGTATATCTTTATGACTTCATCTGTAAAATCTATATGTCTCAGTTTCTTCATTTGTGAAATGGTAATTAAATACTCATACCCATCTTCCAAGGTTATAAAAAGTAAATGAGGTAATATTTGTAAAATACTTCATACTCCTGAAAAATAAAACTTTATAAATGCTCGCTGTTCAATTTCTAGTGATAAAAGAATTCTTGAGAATGGCACAGAATTAGTAGAAAATACTCTAGAAACCCCTTATGCAAAGGGGTGAGTTATATTCATTTCTTAGAAAAAATAACTCTTCCTTCCATAGGGCCCACTCTGTTGGCACTTCTGTCTGCCACTTCAAATATCATATTAAAGATGCTGTGATTAAAATATATTCTGTTATTGAAAAGAGAGCACTTGCTCCAGTCTGTGGATTCACAGCCTCTATTATCATCATTATATTTAAGAGGTGCAATATTGACATCCAAATGACTCAGTTGGTGAGATATTCTAAAGATAAATGTGTATTTATGATCCAAAGGAGAAGTGTGATTTATAACTATTTTGTCAGACGACATAAAAACAGTATTTCTGTGCACAGCTAGTAAACATGGATTAGCTGGGGTGTCTCCGGAATATTCCCACAGGGATCAAAAGCAATATATACTGTTAAATGTGGGAATTAGGAAATCACTATTGGAAGGGTGTGGATCATGTGCAGAGACTGACAGTTAATTCTCTCTCTAATGCCCACTGTGTCCAGTCCAAAATGAAATGGAGAGTTGGGGAATAACTGGTAAATTTTAGTAGCAGGGACTGTCAAACTAGGTAATTCAGAAGCAGACCTAATATTTTCCTTCCCACTATTTTAGCTTGGTTATAATTATTGGTGGTTTCTGATAATTTCAGAGCCCTTTCCTAAATCAGAGTTTCAGCTGGCTAAAATTATTACCCTATTTTTAGAAAAAGGTTGTCATTGATGTTGATTGAATGGTCGCATATGTGGTTACAGGGTTTGTGAGTAAGAGGATAACTTTCTTCCCCATTGTCCTTGATAAGTTAAAAAAAAAGGAAATATAATGGAAATGAGTAGAGAGAGGAGAGGAAAATTTTGTTGAAAAGTTTGTATAAAAATCATAACTTGTCTATTAGGAAATTTCCCACCTGTCTTCAAAACTAGAGGGCTTAATCATTAAGAGAAATATTAAAAGTGTCTGAAGTTTCTAAAAACTACAATTTTCTTAACAGTATTTTTAATGAGCCAGCTGTCACTGTAAAATTGACAATGGAATCTGCTGTAGGGCACACACCTAATAACTGGGAAATCTGGAATGACACCCTACTCCATGCAGAATGTGCATAAAAATCTCAACGTCCCTGATTCTCAGAAATCAAATGAAACTTGTATTAGAAATCATATCCTTTGCTGAAAAAAAAAAGAAAAAATTGATTAAGAGTTTGAAAACTGGAGTTAAACTCTGAACCAAATGAGTGACTTGCTGACATATCTTTGGAAAGTCAACCATAAGAAGCTGTTGAGAAGCATTGCAAAACACTGGAAAGACTGCTTGCCTTAGAATCAGGAAGCCCTGGGTTGGAATCTTGCTTTAATTACTCATTAGTTTTATCACTATCAGCAGATCAAATAACCTTTCCAAGCCTCAATTTTCTCATCAACAAAATAGGAATAATAATAACATAGCTCACAGGATTATCGTGAAGGTCAAATCAAATGTATGATGTATATAATATGGTTTGCAAAATTTAAACTCTACATAAAGATCAACTTTTTTAGAGTGAGAGGAGCCCAGTATATGGAGGCAGCAGAAATGTGGGGACTTTCCCGCTGTTGCTAACTGGCTATGTGACTGAGTAAATAATCCAAGGTCTCTGAACTTATTTTCTCATTTGAAAAAGAGGAAATTTAGCAACAGTGGTATATACTTCACAGGAGTTTTCCAAGTATCAGTTTAGATAATGTAAAATACTTTGTCAGCATTGAAGGACCATACAAATGTAAGCAATTATTACTGTTTATATTGCCCGGGGCTTTAAACACCATAGGGGAACAAAAAAGAGATAAATATAAGACATGACCCCTGTTATGGAAGACTTTACTATCTGACTGGGGAGTCAGGACTAACACGTGAACTAGAGAACAAAATAAGACATTATATTATGTTTACTTAATTAAGTGCTAAATGCTGTGGAGCAAACTCTTAAGTGCTATACCAGCTAAGAAGAGGAAATAAATGCAGTGGGAATTGAGTTGGGCCTTGAAGAATGCATAGGATTTTAATAGAAAGAGGATTGAAATTCCAAATAAGAAGAATTTAAGCAAAAGAAATGAGGTGGGAATGAACTCTGTGTGTGTGTGTGTGTGTGTGTGTGTGTGTGTGTGTGTGTGTGTGTGTGTGTGTGTGTGATAGACAGATAGAGGCAGAGAGAGGGAAAGAAGAGAGAGAGAAAGGGGGAGTGAGAGACAGAGAGAGAGAGACAGACACAGAGGCAGACACAGAGTATGGAGGGGAGGGAAAGAGAAAATAGGGAATGGGAAGGGAAGGAAAAGCTGGAGAGGGAGAAAGGAGAAAAAAAGGGGAGGGTGGCAGAAGGGGAGGGAGAGAAGTTAAACTTATTAAATGGGAGGATGTAGATTTATAAAATGGGAAATGGTAAAGTGATATTTTCTCAGGTTAACTGGTGAGATTCAGGATTGAGTAGATCTAGTCACTTGAGTCTATGTTTCAGTTTTGACAATTTGATAGTTTTGAGGGTATCATAACTATCTACTTTGTTATCTTTGATTCTTTCCTAAGAATCCACAATAATCCTTCCAGGGAGGGATAGGATCTTAGGTTCCTAGATCTCTGCTGGCAAGGGACCTCATAGGCCAGCAATGGCAAACCTTTTAGAGAAGGAGTACCATGTCCCACCTACCCCTACCCCCACCCTGCAGACTGAGTACCCTGCTTGCCCCCACAGAAAACGTGCCATGCCCATCTCCCCCACTGAAAACTGGGCGTCCCACCTCCCTTACCCCTCACACTGGGGAGGGAGAAAGCCCTCCCATTTGGGCTGCTGGACAGAGGCATGGGTGAAGTGAGAAATGTCCTCAGGGAGGGTAGAAAGGGGGAGGGGAGTGGCCCCTGAGTGCTCTGCTTCCCTCCAGCTCTGCTGCCTGTGAGCCGCCCACATTACTCCCTGTGAGTTCCCATTGGATTGCTGGGTAGAGGGGCAGAGAATGGGAAGAAATGTCATCAGGCACGGTGGAGAGGGGGGAGGGGAGGAGCTCCCCCCTAGACCCTCTGCCTCTCTAGTAACAAACTTGGGGTGGGGGCAGGTGGTGCCCACAGAGGGTACTCTGCGTGCCATCTTTGGCACCCATGCCATAGGTTTGCCATTACTGTCATAGGCCATGACATTCAACCCTATAATTTTACAGATGAAGATCCTGATGTAGAAAGCAGTTTATTTTCTTAATTAAGGTCAAGTAGTGTGCATTAGAGTAGCAAGCATATAGTCAATAAGCACCAGAAGTGGGATTTGAGCTCACATCCTCTTACTTAGAGCTAGAAACTTCTAATTGGCCCCCAGCTGCTGTTCTCATGGCCCTTGGGTTTTCCCAGTTTGCAGTACACATTGGCAGCATAATCAGCTATTCAGGGACCCCTGATAGCTTCTTCTTCCATGTTCTCTCATCATCCATAGCATACTGTTAATGTTGGTTGCCCTGGGTGAATGCAGGCAGGGTTTAGGAACAAATTCTAATAACTAGGTTCTACCTACTCATGTGCCAAGTGCTGGCCTAAATACTTCAATAAATATTATCATTTGATCCTCACAAAAACCCTGGAATACCTGCACTTTTCTTATCCTCATTTTATAATTGAGAAAACAGAGGTTGAGTGAACTTGCCCATGGTCACACAATTGTTAAGTGTATAAACCCAGACTTGAACTCATCTTCCAACTTCAGGCCCTGTGTTCTATTTACTGCCCCACCAGCTGCCTCTAAGGATGACTGACATACTCAAGTAAAGTTCAGAGAGACTTACAATAAATAGTTGTTCCCCAGGAAATGAATGCTTTTTGACTACCTTATTGCATGAAGCCTAAAATACTAAGGTGTAAGACTGTGTAATCTTGAAAACAGAATCAGGACCATTACTCATGAATCACAGCTCTTGGAAATGTTAAGATAAAGGTAAGTAGGGGCTTTACTACACAAGAAACTGAAGTCCCACCAATACAAATAGTGGCTAGAAGATTATAAAACCTGGAAGCAAATAGTACACTAAAGGTAGAATTCTGTTTAAAACTAGAGACAGACAATAAACAGGAAGTGCAATCTGGAAGTAACAAATGAGGGAATCTGTGCTTGGCTTTCTATTCCTGTTTATAAGACACTTTGAGCTTCTCACTATATAATTCATAGCATGGAAATTTAAACATGTGAGATGATTCTGAAGTGTTTGTCACATTTGTGATGGTTTAGGTTGGGTAATCAATAACTCTTGGATAGAGAATGATGCATCGATAAGTAATTTCCTGCTACTTTAAAGTGGAATTAGGATATGGTTCTTTGGAATTTGGCTTTGTCCCTAGCTTTTCTAAATACAACTAAAAGCTAAAGACTCTTTGTAAAAGAAAAAAACCAAGAGTTGGGAATGATGTGCTGTTTGGAATGCATTTGAGATGCATCTCCATGATCTGAGTTGGTGGGGCAGAGTAGAAATGCAGAGAAGTTAAAAACCTGGCAAACTAGCAGACTCAGAGATAGCTAGTTATTTGTTTTTAAGTCTCTTGTATTGTAACAATGAAAATTGTCCTGTGGCTCCATGGTACATGGTCTGGTTGTAGTTATTAGCATGTGTCTGTGTGGTGGTGGGGAGCAAAAGCTAAACATTTTAATAGTGTAATGGCCACTCCTTCTCAAATTCTCATTAATGCAAATACAACACATGTGGTTTGAGTCCCAGGAGTCTTGTAGGACACAAATCACAGATGTGGAATAAACATTATCAGAGCATATGACTCAGTGGTCTTCTCTTGGCCTTCAACAGATGCCCTTATGTTCCTATTATTATAAGACAGATACCTGATATGGTATCTTGAGGAAATTCACAGTAAATCATAATCCTTACAAGATTTGCAAAAGAAGAATTTTCACATCCACTCCAAAGAAGATTTCACTCAATTAAACCAGGTCAGATCATTTAAAGTCTTTTCAGAAGATTCACCAATATCATCATAAAAGACAGAACTTTTTTTTATCTCCTACATACAATAAAAGCAGCAGGCAACTTGTATGGAAGGAACTTGGAGCTCCTATAACATGACCCAGTCATTTCCATCACACAAACCATATAAAGTGAAATATAATTTATATGTCTAGAGAAATTGTTCTTAAACATCTTAAATCCTGTGAGGGGAATTCTCAAAAGATCAGGACTCAGTTTTACCACATTTGTTCTATGCCTTAACTCCTACATATAACCAATTGCCAAGTTATATTGATTCCACTTCTAAACTATCTCATCTATCCCAACCTTTCTATTCCCAGAGACATTACCCAACTACAAGCCTAATTTATCATCCATCTAGATTATTACATTAGACTCCTATGTGATTTTGCTTTTAGTCTCATTCTCATCTAATCTATCCTTCACATTTCTGCTACATTAATTTACGTCTTTACAGATCTAGACATGCCACTCTTCCATTTGAAAATCAGCTACAGAACTCTTTCAACCTCTGAATAAAATCCATTTTCCCTAATCTGACATTCAAGGCCCTCTAAGTTATCATTCAAATCTTTACCTACTTCCTGAAATGTGTTTTCTATCTGCACCCTCAACTTAGATCATTCCCATATAAATTCCTTACTTTATCAACTTCCCTATGCATTTGCTTATGCCCTATTCTTGAAATGTCTCTCTTGTCTATGCTCTGCCTCATTCTATCTTTGCTTGATACATTTCTACTCATTCTTTAAGGTTAAAATCAAATGCCACACTCTGTGAAATCTTTCATGAGTTGGAATTGATCCTTATTTCCATATACTTCACAGAACTATTTCAACCATTGTTGTGATCTTAGTTTGTTTTATCTTGGACTATAATGATTTGTGTAAACAGTTTAGCTCCTAAAGGCTATTCACCATTATAGAAGTAACTGTTAGAGTCTGAATGCAGATCCATTTTATTTCCTCCATGAATTTTTCTTTAGTGTAAGCAAAACACATTTTTTTCACAACATGCTGAATATGGGCTATTATGTTATAACACATAACAACCTATATTATAATGCTTATTAGCATGTTGGGGATAGGGGAGGTTTAGGAAGAAGGGAGAGAACATAAATTATAACTTGTCAGAAAATGATTATTAAAAATTGTTGACATGTAAAAAAATTAGTTTCTCCTTCACTAGTTTTTGAGTTTTATTAAAGAAGGGATAGGTTCTTACTGACCTCTTCTATTACCCTCAATACTAAGAAGAGGGCTTGGCATATAGGAAATGTTTGATAATTGTCAATTTTGATTGAATTTTCTGAATCCTAGATCTCATGTTCTGTCTTAGATATTGATCTCTCTAATGAATATTCCCATTATGAGCCTTCTTGCCTCACCCCTGTGAACCAGAAAAGCCTTGCTAGCAATGAAGGAAGGATAAAAATAGAAGGGGGGAAAAAGGGAAAAAAGAGAAGAAAGGAAAACAAAAGAGAGTGAAAAGAAGAAAAAAAGGAAGGAGATGAAAAAGATTTTGGTGGAGAAAAAGGAAGTGAAAAAGAGAAACAAAAGGAAGGGAGAGAAAGGGAGAAAAAGAAGAAGGAATCCTTTTCAAATGTTAAATAATATCTGAAATTTCAAATATGTTGATTCCTTTAATTCAAGATACTGTCCTCGTTAAAAATGCAGGTAACTGTAAGGGAAGATAACCAGAATTTCCCTTTCCATTGAAGTCTTTTCCATTTCACATTGACAGATTACGTGGTGGGGTTAGTGTAGGTTAGCGTTTCCTGCCCACACTATTCAGTGGATTACTAAAATAGCAATATTTTTTACCTCTTCTGTCTTCCACAGCCACAGTCCAACAATTTTTTGTGGCTTAGGCATTGGAGACTAGTACATGGGAAAAAAGAGGAAATCAGGATTATAGAGAGAAGAATATCTGTGGAGAAAAATATACATGTTTTCAGTTGGAAAATAATGGTGAAATTGAAAGAGTATTTAACTGTGTTAGAAACCTGCATTCAAGCTCTAGCTCTGCTGTTTACTAACTTTATGACTTTGGGAGTCCTTTATTCTCCTTAAGTCTTACTTTGATTCCTACCTATCAACCCTAGAGTTCTGAAAAAAAGTATTTTCAAAATATACTGCATAAATACAAATTACAGTATTAAATTAATATATTTATAATGTATATATAGATACAGATAATATAGATATAGATCTTATTGCTCCTGAGAGCAAATTTTGATAGTAATAAGCAGATAGCATATGAAAACATAGGGCACTTGAAGGAGGAAGGTAAAGGTAACAGTTTTTGTAGAAGGAGACTGATGATCTTTTTGATAATTCTCATTTCTACATAGCAGGTTCTGATGACCTTACCACAACATCTTTACTTTTCTTAATATTATTTGGCTTCTAGTGACTCCTCACCTACTTTCAGGATAATGCATATGTGTGAATACCAATTCACATTACTAATCAGTACTTAAAAATGTTTATGTGCCAGTAACAAATGGGGATAAAAGTAAGTAAGGTGCATTAACTGATAAGCCAAGGAGAGATCATAACAAGGTTATTAGGCTAAACCAGAACTTGTCATTCTAGTCCAGTAACTGGCAAAATTTGATATTTGTAAGTACACAAGCAATGTTTTGGTTTGCTATTTGTTGGAGACTGGGCTTCCCTGTCTTAACTAAGCTGGAGGTGCCAAAGGCCCATTCTACTATTAAAAGGATCAGAAATTTTGACCTTCTCTGTTTAAAACCTGACCTGGGTGGCCCCTCCTTGGGTATCCACTTCCTTCACTCTTTCACTTCCCCTCATATTTTTGGTGGGCTCACCTTATTGATGCCACACTTAAAGCGAATACTCAACCAAAGGTACCTCTACCATAGTTCAGAATCCCTGAATTAAAGAAATCCACCAGCATCAACCTCCCCAGTAGAAAGGACCACAAGAATGTATCACAACATCTTGGTCAAAAATGTATTTATTAGTTGTTAGTGCAGTTCACTGGAAAAGAACACTGATTTAACTAAGAGGAGCTCCTTGGGTTCAAGTCCCATCTATGCTACTTACTACCTGTGAGAATTTGAAAAACTTCATTAAATCTCTGTGAGCCTCAGTTTTCTCCTCTATAAAATTTAAGAGTTTGAGATCTCTTTTAGCTATGTATCAGCCTTCTTTTCCTGATAGAAAAGACTCCTAATAGAACCCACAAATTTATTCAGAATGACAGTGAAAAAGATATATGAATTTGGAAATAAGGGACATGGGTTTGATTCTTGCTTCAACTACTTGCTAACTATGTAATCTTAGGGAAATCACTTGAGCTCTGTCAAAGTAGAGTATTTGCTCTATTTTTTTTTGTGTGCCAGTTCATTTTTGGAATTCCTTTCCTTCTACCCTTCAGAATCTTAGAATTTCTGACTTCCTTTAAGAGTTAGCTCAAGTCTGGTCTCTTCCAAGAGCCCTTTCATAGTCTTTCAGTAGTACCTATTATTCCTTTTAGATTCCCTACCATCTAATCTGTATTGTCTTACAGGTTATGAACTATATATGTTACATCTCCTATTACAATGTAAGACCTTGTTCTGCTTTGTTTCTTATGTCTCCAATGCTTAGTGTGTCTGGCACATAGGACAATAAATGCTTACTGATTCATTATTCATTTAACTTAATGGTAGCTTAATTCTCAAAAAGTAGATGAAGAAATAAAGAGAAATGCTTTTCTAGCCCTAATTCTGATATTTATACATATATATATAACATTTTTCTATATTATATATATGACAAGCACATGTATGATATGCCACCTGACATAGGGAAATCAGATTTCAGTGGGTTTAGCAAAAGAGTGAGAGAATTCCTGTGGCCTAAATCTCTGAAGGAAAAGTAAGTTAAATAGGCAAGGGAAAGAAATCCTAGAGCCATAGGAAAATAGTTCAGATGAGGATGAAAAGAGGGAACTATCTTAAGATGCAGATATGGATGCATGGGAAACTCATTAGCAAATAGATTAATAGATTTACAGAGGAAAGTGGAGGCTATAGCATATAGGTAAGTATGAATATTAAAAAGTGCCATGGTCCTAAAAATACAGTATCTAGAATACAGAGGTTCAGAATGAACTAAAGTTATTGACAAGTGAGCAGAACAAACAAAAGGTCTTTTAAAAGCTATATTGGAGAAATAATAATCATTAATAATAACACATATATAGCACTTAAAGGTTTGCAAAGTACTTTACAAATATTTTACCTTCACAACAACTCTAGGGGATATATGCTATTATATTACCTATTTGATAAAGATAGAGATAATAAATAAATACAGGCAGACAAAGGTTAAGTGACCAGGGTTGCAGAGGTAAAAAGTATTTAAGGTCCAATTTGACCTTAAGTGTTGCTGACTGTAGGTATAACTCTATTTACTATGTTACCAAGATGCCTCTTTGAAAAGATAAAAAAGGGACACTGTCATTGCTTTGGAAGAATGAGATTACAGTAAAGAACAAAAGTGAAAAGACAAATTAGCCCTATTTTATTCTATTTCTGAATTAGGAAGAAGAAAATAAATACGGTCAGATTAGAAGTGAAACCCAAGATAAGTTTGAAAGGGAAGAATACTTTAGTTCAAGCCTTTAGGACTTAGCACACGACATCCCATGTTACTGACAAGAAGTGGCAGACATGATTGCTGAGATGCCATTAGTATAGTCTGGACAAATGTAGAGAGATATAGTTGAAAGATAAATACCTACATTTCTAAGAATTAAGTTATGGACTCTATAATCTTTAAGCCAAAGAACCTGATTGCAATTCCTGAAAAAATTTGAGATCAGAATGAGCCAAGATGGCTTCATTGAGAACAGATCAAGCTGGACTAGCTTCATTTTCTGGTGATGGGGGTTACTAGACTAATGGATCATAGTAAATATGGTAGAATGGATGCTTGAATTTCAACAAAGCATTTAATGACAACATTCTTTGATACTCATTTGATGGGGAGATATGGAAAAAAATGTTAGTATAGCCAAGTGAACTAAAAATTGGTTAGAAGAATGAACATAAAGAAAAGTCATAACTGAGTCAACATTAACTTTGGAAGAGGTTACTAATAGCATACCTTGGAGATCTATCTTTAGGACCCATATTTTTATGAAAGACTTAGATGAAAGTGTAAGCGACATGCTTATCACATTTGTAAATTAAATTAATCGGAAAGTGTTAAATATTGGATGGCTGAGTTGAAATTCAAAGAGAACTTGGCAGAATAGACTGATGAGTCAAATCTGATAAGATGAAATCATATATTAAATATTTGACAATTAATATGAAATGAAGTTATAAGTTTGGATTAAAATCAACTTTCTAAATTCAGAAGAGACAAGGTAAAAAGACAAAAACAATTCTTATGAAAATGATCCAAAGGTTTTTAGTGGACTGCAAACTCAAAATGAGGCCACACTATATTAGGCTGAGCAGAAAAAAAGAAAAAAAAGTAGATGAGATACTGGGCCATACTCTGAATTCATCTCTAATCAGATGGCATCTGAAGTATTGTTTTTGACTGTAGGCATTACGTTTTTGAAATCATATTGGCAAAATAATGAGTAAAAAGAGAGAAATGAAAAAGATAATGAGAGGTATCATAGGGATGTGATGGAAGATAAAATTACAGGGTCAGACTAGCAGGCCTTGAATGCTAGGCTAAGGAGTTAAGAGTTTTCTGTAGGTTGTAGGAAATCATTGAAGGTTTTCCAGCTGGAAGTGCCACCATTAAAGTATGGTTTTTATAAAAACACCCTGAAAGCATTACAGAGTTTTTGAATTAGAGGTCAATGTGATCAATGAAGTAGAAGGAAGGTTAAAGATAATGGTGCTAGGGACAGCTAGTTGGCTCAGTGGATAGAGATCCAGGAGATCCTGAGTTCAAACCTGGCCTCAGACACTTCCTAGCTGTGTGATCCTTTGCAAGTCATTTAGCCCCAATTGCCTAGTCCTCACTGCTCTGCTGCCTTGGGAACCAATACTAAGTACCAATACTCAAAAATGGAAGGCAAGGATAAAAGAAATGATAATGGTGCTATTAATAGAAACAGTGATGTGAAGATTGGGAATCAGTTCTGGAGAGAAGATAAAGTTGAATTTGTGAAGAAGATAGAACAACTAAGTGGAAACTTCTAATAAGTGATGGGAAATGTGGATCTGTAGCTAAAGAATGCTATCAGAGCTAAAGATAGATTTTTGCCAATAAATGAGAATCTGACTAGCTGATATTTGAAGTAATAGAAAAGGATAAAATCTTGTAGACAGAGAGTGGAGAGGAGAATACAAACAACAAAAACCAACAAAAACAGGCCCAAAGTCTTAATCTTAGAGACTCTCCAACCTGATAGGATTTTTTTTTAATTTTTTTTAAACCCTTAACTTCTGTGTATTGACTTATAGGTGGAAGAGTGGTAAGGGTAGGCAATGGGGGTCAAGTGACTTGCCCAGGGTCACACAGCTGGGAAGTGTCTGAGGCTGGATTTGAACCTAGGACCTCCTGTCTCTAGGCCTGGCTCTCAATCCACTGAATACCCAGCTGCCCCCATGATAGGATTTTACAGGGAAAAAATAAATCAACAAAGTAGACAGAGAAGAGGTTAGATTAGTAGGTGTAGAATCCAGATCATCATAGAAGGGAAAGAATGTTCTTAATGATTCTACTGTAAACAACTTAGTTTTGTTTATGTTAATTTGTAGGTCAGTAATTCACCAAAAGAGTCAAGAAAAAAAAAGAACTATGAAAAAAAAATCAGTATTTGACACAAAGCATGCCTCTTAAAATTTGAATGATAAAAAAATGTATTCACATATTTGAATGTTTCTTGTTGCCATATCATCTCTTGGTTTACTACAGTGGTACTAGGTAATATAATCCTAATATCTGAGCATCACTTTTTTGCACACTAATTCGGGGGGGTACTAAAATTATATTTTATTCATAAATTTTAATTTTGCTATTGCTTATTACTTATAATATATTTTTTTAATTTAAAGAACAAAACAAAACAAAATAAGGATGATTCTTTCAAGAAAAAGCTATAAAACTGTAAAAAAACTTCAAATATCTTTTAACAGGTAGACTAATTATGTTGAAACATAAGGATATATCCAATTCTTCATTAAATATCTGGCAGTAAATTAACTGATGAGAAGAGAAAGCCTATTATTTAAAGATAAAATATCAAAACAAAAGTCTTTCTTATTGAAAAAAGATAATCACAAGGGATTTTTGCTGTCTATATGCTCACTAGGTATGGGCTTATCCTGGTTTGCATGGTGTCTCTCTCAAACTAAATAGAGTAGGGAAAAAAAGATTTCTTCCTTGTGAAAAGAGGACTATACGGACTGTAGTTTAATAAGGTGAACACTGTTTAGTAGAATGAGAAATCCTCTGTCTTAGAGTAACCTTGGGCCACAGAACACAAGAACAAAATTGGTTATTTTATTATTATTCTAAAACTGAATCAGTGTTTGAATTTGGAACTGGCCATGTATGGCAGTGTAAATTAATTGCTACTAAGGAGTTCTAGAACTGAAAGCAGAAACTTCTGGATGTATTTGGGACTTTATAAACTTTGTGTTTTAGCTACTATCATAATGTTGATGTATGCAAAAACAACATGAACTCATTTCTTGCATATTGTTTTATTTGATAAAAATACTTGGCCCATTCAAACCCAAACTAAAAACAACAAAAGAGACCCAAACACCTGGTAGGACTAACTAGAATTTTTGGAGGCAAAGTTATGTCCCAGAAAAGTCAATCAAGATTCAGTAAAAGTTATTCTACTCAATATAAGTGCGAAAACTAAGGTTAGATTAACCAGGGATCATTTAAAAGTTAAATCCCATTGTTATAATTGATGCCTTCTGAAAGGTTTTACTTTAGTTTTTAGAAACATGCCATTTTATAAATCTACTAACAATAGTCCCCATTTTTGCAGCATACTTCCTGTAATTTGCACTAGAATTCAGAAATTAATAAAGGTTAGCCCCAAAGGAATGGCCTAATTCTTTCTCTGATAAGCTATCCATATATACTCTATATATCTTTAAAGAGGCCCGCTTCAGAGATGGCCTATTATATTAATAAAAGGAATATAGAAAACTCAGTACTTGAAACATTGCTGCTAGTTTTATAGAAAGTGAGAAGTAAATTCCATATTAACAACTTCACTAAAAAGCAACATACCTCCTCATAATTACTATTGGTAAAATCAAATAACAGAATAAAAAAATCACTGGTTTAGAGATAAAAGGGACCTCAGAGACTGTATAATCTTACCTCTTCATTTTATAAATGAGGAAACTGAGGTCTAGAGAGGCAAATGATTTACCCAAAGTTGGAAGTTGACAGTAGCCCCAAAGGGGTTTGGATGTAGGTCTCTGTATTCAGTCACTACTCTTTCCATTGAATGAGGCTGCTTATAATAAAATAGATCTAGAAAATACTTCAACTATCATTTAATTCAAATCCTCCATTTTCCAAGTGAAGAAACTGATTTCTAGAAAGATCTATTTGCTAACTGAAGGTTATACAATATTTTAAATTATTTATTCCCCTCAACTTACAGATTCCTGACATTGTAGAATTTCTTACAAGTCTTCAATTATTGTAGAAAAGGATGTTAACTGATTTTTAGAGGACAACAGCTTCATTGTACTAATTATATTTTTGTTTCTATTGTAATGAAATGAAATATGTATATATGCATATATATTTGTATATATACATATATTAACCAAAGATAAGGGAAAATGATCCCTAAATAGGTTGCTAGAATATAAGGGAATAGCTAGAGAGTAGGGAGACACGACGAAGCTAGTCAAATATTAAACATTTGTCATGCATAAACCACAAAATCAATAATTAGCATTTGCCTGGAAGTAACTATATTTAACTATATTAACTATATTTTATACATCAGATCTCTATTATATATATTATCTCGTGGTCTTATATACTGGTGAATTCCTTTATAGAATTGCTCTTGCACTCCCCCCTCTTTGATAGGTTAAACTAAGCTTAGCTTTGCACTGGCTATCAAGTGATTCTGTCTTGGGCTAGTACATCTTCATTTAACTTATCTATATAAATAGGAATAAGAATTTCTTCTTCACATATGCTGTAGTCACTTAAGAGGGTTTAGAGGTTTATGTATATCAGTTTACACTATTAATGTCACTTCCAGGACAGATTCTAAATTGTGGGGGACTAGAGCAATCTACGGTTTGAGGATTTGTGCTAAATTGGCTAAGTGCCAACATAAAGTCATTAAGAGATCTTACAGTTTATTGATGAAAGCATATACTTCAGCAAACTACCCCTCAATGAAAGGCTTTATTGCCCACTAATTCAATCACAAAAATCTTGGATTTTTTAAAAATAAAAAGTGAAGGAATCTTGGAAATTACCTAGGTCAATGTCCTCATTAGATTGATGAGGAAATTAAGACCTGGGTAGGTTGTCATTTACCTGGGAGTATATTCCAGTAGTAACAGTACCATAACTAGAAGCCAACCACCATGACTCTAATTCTGGGGCTCTTCCCACTATGGAAATTGATTTGATGAGTGCTTACAAGGTACTGGATTTATGCCAAACCTAAGAATAAAAATAATCAACATATATTTATTAAACATTTATTTTGTATCAAAGACTAGGGATACAAAAAAAGTGCTGTTATCTTCTCACGAAGACATCTCATTCCATCAAGAAAGTCAATATGTATATAGGTACGTATATACAGAATAAATCCAAGTTAATAATGAGGCGGTTTAGGGAGGGATTAGGAAAGATTGTCTAGAAAGTGGTCCTTGAACTAGGTCTGCAAGGAAGTATGTATTAGATATCATCTATGCTCGTAAGAGGTTATCATACAGTTGGAAAGAGAAGATAAAATCATAGAATCATAAAATTAGAAAGGAACAAGCATTAATAAAAACAGCTACTATGTGCTGGACACTGTATTAAGCACTTCTAGAAATATTTAATTTGTTCTTCACAATTATCCTGTGAGGCAGGTCTGTTATATGCTCATTTCACAGTTGAGGAAAATGAGGGAGACAGAGATTAAATGACTTAGTCAAGGTCACATGTTGTAAGAGGGAGATTTTAGATATTATATAGATATATATATATATATATTTGATGTGTGGCTGCCAGGAATCAACAATTCAGATTGATTCCATAATTAAAATAGACCCAAGTCAGGATTGGGTTTAAGGTAGTTTATTTACAATTAGGAAGGTAAAAGGTAGGGAAATAGAGAGAGGGAGAGGCTAGTTCAGGCCTGCAGAGGCCTGGATGGAGAGAGAAAGTTAAAAGACTAATTAAACTAAATACATGCCACAAGGCCTTAGCAATCAGAGAGGCTAGAAGCCTACTTAAGGTAGAATCTGGAAAAAACCGCCAAGGTAGGCCAAGGAAGTCAGCTTAACTTACCCACGTGACCATTCAGAGTGGAAGCTGTCTGAGGTCTCAGCCCAGAACCTTCAGCACCAAGTTCAAATCGGGAACTGCCCCAACAGGAAGTGACAAACATACTAGAAGAGATAGTGTCTCTCATCACTTCCTGTGGGTCCACCTCTAATTCAAGTGGACAAATGGCAGCCTCTACACTGATTTGGACTGCCCAAAGGGCAGTCCCTTGTTCTTGATTTGTTACTTATTGTCACGTGTGGGTAACTCATCTCCCCTCCCCACTAAGGGAGATGGGGATGACATCATCTCTGGTAGTAGAGTTTTGACTAGGAATGGGCCAGAGCTAATTCCATTTACACAATGTCTAGTAAGTTTTTGAGGTCAGCTCTGAATTCATGTCTTCCTGAGTAGAGGTCCAACATCTCCTTCACTGAAGAACCTAGCTGCCTTGACACATCAGATACCTTGCCTGACAGAGAACTGTCTTTAACATGATGAACAAGTGGTTATCCAGCCTTAGTTTGAAGACTTTCAATAAAGAGGAACCCACTTGCCTTTTGGAGGTATCTCTAAACATTTCATGTTTTGACTTCTATCAAGCCAAGATAGGGATCCTCTCTGGATGGCCTGCAGGATTCTGGAACAGAATCTTAGAAGTCAGTTGTTGTCCTTCATACTTGAAGAGGACCAAAATGACATCAATAAGTTGGGATCAAAGTACAGTTGTATCTGACTGGCCAGTCAGACTAATACAAGTTCAAAACCCTTCTACAGTTAGAAGCAAATAGCCCATATGAACATTTGTAATATAGATGTCTCAAAATTTGCAAATCTCATATTTCTCTTAAGTTTCTGTAATTCTGCTTTGCGCATAGAGCTTAGAATCTTTATAGATATGGGCATGCCATACTAGATGGTGCTGTGCCAATGTTTCCCATGTCTCACAATCAATAACAAAATTCTTCAGAGAAACCATTTTGGTGTCCTTTTGCTTCTCCAGACCTCTGTGTGAATACTTGTTTTGTGTGAGTTTTCTATAAGATAGTTTTTTAGACAAACATGTGTTTGACATTTGAACAACATGGCCAGCTTATCAGAGTTGTACTCTCTGAAGTAGATTCCAAATGCTTTGTGGTTCAGCAGGAGGAAGAACTTCAGTGTCCAGTACGTTAACTTGCCAGATTATCTTCAGAGTCTCTGAAGTAGTGGAAATATTGAGAGAAGAAAATAGAAGGGAAGAGAATGTGTATTTGTATGTGTTGATTCAATAAAGTACTAACATGTAGAGACAATTAGGAAATAGGTAGTATATTAATATGATTATTGTGAAGGTATAGCACCTGTGATGTTGTATGGATATAGCCTTGGAATTAGTTAATCTGGATTCTAGCCTTCTGATCCCCATTCTACTATTAAGGAGGTTTCTATTCTCATTGCTCCTGAGAGCTTCTTACATTGATAAAGCTTTTTTTAAAGCTTTTGAAAAAAGAAAGATGCTTAGAGCACAGAGAATTTGTGCTAGAATAAGACTTAGGTTAAAGTCCTATTCCTGACACATACTGGATATATGATTCTTGGGAAGTCACTTAATCCCTAGTTTCCTCAACAACTCTCTGAAGACTTTAAATTGAAGAATATGTAGTTACATTCGCTGATAGAATATGAGTATTCTGTGCAACAAAATCACTAGTCCAGAATTTAAAAAAAAGTATTGTGCAAGATGAACTGAATGAAGAGGAAAGAAAATGAAGACCAGAAGACAAGTAGAGAGTCATTTCTGGGGCAGCAGTAGAGAAGTAGAGTGGAAAAAGCATGGACTCTACAATAACCAGTCTTGGGTTCAAATCTTATTTCTGAAACTGTTTGACATTGAGCAAGACACTTAAACATCTTGGTTTTCACCTTTTTCTAAGGTAAAATGATGAGTTTGGACTAGGTAGAGTCTGAAGTACTCTTCAGCTGTAGATTTATGGCATCAAGCTATGGTGAAGTAAGAAAGACCTGTGTGAATATAGCAGCACTGGGAAAAAAGAGAAAGGTATTATTCAGAGAAAGGATTTTGGATTGGATTCAGTGACGCATCCAGATTGCATGCATGCAGCTCCCTATGTGTACAAAACTGTTTCTAATCATAGTAAACAAGAGTATTATGGAAGGAACAATGTGTGGTTTGGCTGTCGAGAATCCCTAAGGGCAATAATCACTCCTAAAATGGTTTGTAAATTATGGATTGAGATAATAGTCCTTGTTATCAGTTTTTTCTTCCATAGACTCCTTGTTATCTGTGAATAGTTGCTCTTCTCAGTTAAGTATCTACCTCAGAGGTGGAAAGAAAGCATCTAAAAGTACTGGGCAGCCAGCATAATAAATGAAAAATAAACTAATACTATGCATTAAGGACTGATCACACAGAAATATTAAGAATTTTCATTCAAATCATTCCTTATATTTAATAGTGTAGTCTCTTCACAATAATCCTGAGAGGGAGGGAGTATCTCCTTTGGTGTCAAGTACCTAGATTCAGAAAATAGGTTTATTTTTAAATAAATTGATGAAATAAAATTAATGTTTAAAACTGGCTTAAACATAGGTTGTTTCTTGGCATACTTTGTCCCTGACACATAAGAATCTGGAGGGTGGTACCCAAATTCGAGGATCATTTTGCTTAATTTCATCTCAGTGAAACTATTGCTTGCTATTTTGGTGAGTAGACCCCTAATAGCAAAGGAAAGAATGAATCTGACATGGGATGGACAGGTGTGGTTGGGTTGAGAGTTATTTAATTGAAGACAATACTCACATTATTGAAATCACAGATCTATCAGTGAATTAGAATAAATTAAAATCTGCCAAAGAGTCAACTAGTATATTCTGGCAAATGTATTTACTTGAAAAAATTACAGTAATGATGACTTCCATTTGAATAGTGCTTTATAATGTACAAAAATCTTTCCATTGCAACAAACTTCTGGTATTCACATTCCTATTCCACAGATTGGATAGTTGGAGTTTAAGTATTTTGTCTAAGGTCATGCAACTAATATATGGCAGAGCAAGAACTGACAAGAGATGTCTTACTCTTTCCCTTACGCTTCTCTAATAAAACTTCTACTTGGGGGCAGCTGGGTAGCTCAGTGGAGTGAGAGTCAGGCCTAGAGACAGGAGGTCCTAGGTTCAAACCTGGCCTCAGCCACTTCCCAGCTGTGTGACCCTGGGCAAGTCACTTGACCCCCATTGCCCACCCTTACCAATCTTCCACCTATGAGGCAATACACAGAAGTACAAGGGTTTAAAAAAACAAAACAAAAAAAAACAAAAAAACAAAAAAACAAAAAAAACTTCTACTTATGGAGGAAGGCAAGCTCCATATGGCCTCTTGGTATTATCTATAAGTATGAGGAAATCCAAGGATCTTTGTTACTATCTCAAGCAGGCTACATCAGCAATCCAAAGACCTTCTTTTGGTTATGAGTTATAGTACTTAGTAGGCAGGGATAGCATTGGGAAAAGAAAAAACCAATCTTCTGCTCTAGGTTAAGAATTAGTCCTATTTGTTAGTGCTGTTCCCAAAGAGAGAGAACATTGTCCATGTGCTTCTACCTGTTGATCTACTCTTGACTTTTCCTTCTTATTGTAGCTGGGTTATCTAGACCCAGGCTCACTCTTGCTTGCAGTAATAGGAAAAGCAAGCAAATAGCATTAGCCATGAAAACTGATAAAGATATAATATGTCTGCCCTCTGTAAACATGCTTGGAGATATCTACTGGAGGATGAGTGAACATAGACCTAAGAAGAAGAGAGATTCCCTGTTCCCTGCCATTACCTGATAGTAGCT
Source organism: Gracilinanus agilis (assembly GCF_016433145.1). Classification (NCBI taxonomy): domain Eukaryota; kingdom Metazoa; phylum Chordata; class Mammalia; order Didelphimorphia; family Didelphidae; genus Gracilinanus; species Gracilinanus agilis. The sequence continues at coordinate 287,299,723 of NC_058132.1, forward strand.
ATAGTTAAGATTTTATTTTGTCATGAAAAGAAATTGGATTAAGAAAATGCAATGGAAGCAATATAGCATAATGGAAAGAGTCATGATTTGGAATTTGTTTGAATTTTTATTCTTACCTATCAACTATATGACTGGGCAACTCTCTTAAGTTGTTTGGTCCTCAGTTTCTTCATCTACAAAATGAATGGTTGGAATACATGTTCTCTAAGGTCCTTTCTAGCTCAAAATTTATAATAAAAGTTACAAGGTACAAAATCCTGACCTTTTTATACCACTAGAAAAATGACAAATCCTTTCCCTATAATTCATACACTAGCCAGATACCTCTGAATTCCTGGAATTTTTAATAAATATTACAAAACTCTTGGCAGGAATTTTCAGATACCTTAAAATTTTCCAGCAACAAAATTCCTTAACATAATGTGTTGGTATGGTGCAATTTATTTTTCAATGAGATTTGATGTATGAAATCACATTTTATTTTTACAATAATACCATGAGAATAGTGTTACAACTAATATTTTAGAGATGAAGAAACAGAAATGTAGAAAGCTAATACAATCTTATGTTACATTAAGAGAGGTCTAGTATCCAGAAAAAGGGAGGTGATAGTCCTTCTGTATATTCTTTCATGGTCAGACTACATTGGAATTATTTTGCATGCCCCATATTAGGCAGGACATTGGAAAGAGAGAACACATCTACTGGAGGGCAATCAGGATGGTGAAGGTTTTTCATTTGATGATACTATGAAGGTCCATTAAATGAAATGATGATATTTGGTTAGAATAATAGAAGACACCGGAAACAAAATGCCTATCTTTAGGGATGTGCATGCCTGTCATGTAGAAGAGGGAATGGAATTTTGCTATTTGGCTACAAAAGTTAGAAATTGAAATAATGGGTACAAGTTGCAGAGAAGATCATTGAGGCTTACTGTAAAACAAAACAAAACAAAACTTTCTAATGATTAGAACTATCCAGATGTAGGATGAGCTGCCTTGGGAGTCAGTGAATTTCCTCTGACTTTTAGATGACATTTGTTGGAAATGTCAAAGAGGAATTCTTAAGCAACTTTGCATTGAACTATCTGGCCTCCATGACCCATCTGGTAACTGTGGGTAAACTTTAAAACCTATTCTTGACCATCATTTATTCTTTCTTTACACACACACTCTTGTGAACTTAACCTTTTTTCCTATTGGTTCAATTATCTTCTTTATGAAGATGAGTCTCAAATACAGCGATTTTCCTGAATCTAACAAACCATCTAATTCCCTTTACATCTAAATGTTCCACAGACATCCCAACTTGGCCAAAACAAAATTTATTATCTTTCCTCACTAAACCTATATCTTTTTCTTACCTTTGCTTTTTCTGCCAAAGGCATTATCTTCTATTTGCCTAGATGCCAAACCTATATATTTTCCTCAAGTCAATTTCATTATTGCCCATGGATATCAATTGCTAGTCACTATGTTGTATTGATTCTAATTCTACTGACCATGTAATTTCCTTGCTTAAAAATGTATAGAAGCTGTCTCTTACTCTAAAAAACACAAATTTCCATTTTTCTTTTAAATTTCTTTATAGGGGGACTTCTGGGCTAAGATGGCCTCAGAGTAGAAGGAACTTTATGATTCTCTCTACTACCAGTCACAGCAAAGCATATCAAAAGGGAAAAAAATCAAAATGAGACGTGCGAAGATGCTCTGCCAAGGGGTGTAGCCATGAAGGTAGGCAGGGTATGGGCATTTACATGCTACAAGGGGATAAAATTACACCTACAAAAGCATGAGTTAATCACTCCTCCCCCATACTACCTACCATGCCAGAGTCAGAGTGAGGGCTGGGGCAATCTCTAAATTCTTGGGCGCTGGAGGAGGGTACCACAGTCTTTCCCCTGAGGACAGCAAAGGCCTTGGCAGTGAGACTTAAGACCTGAGCCTGGGGAGCACAGAGCTTGGAGCTTGGATGCAGAGACAGGGCAAACCTGGGCTGGCACAATGGAGAATGGAAAAATAGCCTCAGGGCAAGACTTTTTAATGCACACTACACAAAGAATTGCTTGCCAGGCTCACTCAGATTTCTGGCTGAGAAGTCAAGGTAATAAAGGGAAAAAAGCAAGCACAGCAATGGCTACCAGTCTGAGGGAACTACAATCCACAAGTACCAAAAGAAATAGACTCCAACAGAGAAAGCCTTTGAAACTGGATAACTTATATCTAGAAAAGGAGCAGAATTCCAAGGTTACAGCAGGGAAAGGCCAACAAGCAAACACATTCAAACTTTCCAAAAATAATGTAAATTGGTCACAAGCTCTCAAAGAACTCAAAATGGAGTTTGAGAGCCAAGTAAGAAAGACAGAGGAAAAATGGGCAGAAAAGTGGGAAATAGAAATGCAAGTAATTCAAAAAGAAAATAACAGTTTAAAAGACAGAATCTCCCACTTGAAAAAAGCACAGAAATCACAAGGAGTAATAAGCAAATTGGAGATCAGAATTTACCTGCTGGAAGCCATGAAAAGCAGGATAGACCAAACTGAAAAGGAGAATCAAAAGATCCTAGCTAAAAACCAGTCTTTAAAGACTAGAACTGGGCAAGTAGAAGCTAATGATCTCATAAGACAGCAAGAATTAATAAAGCAAAATCAGAATAATGAAAAAATAGAAGTAATATCTCATTGAAAAGACAATAGACCTGGAAAATAGATCCAGGAGAGAATTTGAGAATCATTGGTCTACCTGAAAATCTAGATAAAAACAGAAGTCTTGACATCATATTACAAAAAATTATCCAAGAAAACTACCCTTATATTCTTGAACAAGAAGGTAAAATAGACATTGAAAGAGTCCATAGATCACCCTCTACATTAAATCCTCAAAAGACGACCCCTGGAATGTTATTGCCAAATTTTAGAGCTTCCAAACCAGGAGAAAATATTGCAAGAAGCCAGAATGAGACAATTAAGATATCAAGGAGCTCCAGTCAGGATTACACAGGATCTGGCAGCCTCCACACTTAAGGACTGAAAGGCTTGAGATAAAATATTAGAAAAGGAAAGAGAATTGGGTCTACAACCAAGGATCACCTACCCATCAAAACTGACTATATACTTCAGGGAAAAGGATGGGCATTTAACAAAATAGAAGATTTCCACGTATTCCTAAAGAAAAAACCAGAACTAAATGGAAAATTTGATGTCCAAATACAAAATTCAAGAGAAACATGAAAAGGTAAACAAGAAAAGGGAAAAAAAAATTAAGGGCTTCAGTAAGGTCAAATTGTTTATATTCATATATGGAAAAATGATATTTGTAACTCTCAAAAATTGTTTTCACTATCATAGTAGATAGAAGAATTATTCATAGGTAGAGGTTGGAGTACTAAGTGCTTTACGATGATACGTAAAAATAAAAGGGGGGAATAGATGGCACCTAGAGAAATTTGAAGGAAGAAGAAAAATAGAATAAATTATACCACATAAAGAGGTGCATGGGAGGGGGAGGGGAAGAATATTATTATAAGAAGGAGAGGAAGAGAGTGGTAATAGGTAATACTTAAACCATACTCTCAGTGGAATCAATTCTGAGAAGGAGAAGCATCTAGATCCATTGAGGGTATCGAATTATATCTTATCCTACAGGGAAGTTGAGAGAAAAAAAAACAAGTTGAGGAGTGGTGCAGGAAGCACCAAAAGGGAGGGAAAGAGAGGGGGGAGGGAATTTAACAGACCTTAACGAAAAATAAGTGGAGAAAAAAGGGAGGGGGTAGAAAGGGAAGTAAAAATAAGGGTGGAGAACTTATTAAAAGAAAAACACTAGTGTAGAAGGAAATAATGAAAGGAGAAATGGCAGGATGAAAAGAGGAAATCAAAATGATGGGGAATACACAGGTGATAATCATAACTTTGAATGAGAATAGGATGAACTCACCCATAAAACAGAAGCAGAATGGATTAGAAACAAAAATCCTACCATATGTTGTTTGTAAGAAACACACATGAGGCAGGTAGACACACATAGGGTAAGGGTAAGAGGCCGAAGCAAAATTTATTGGACATCAACTAAGAAAAAGGCAGGAGTCACAATCATGATATCTGACAAAGTCAGAGTAAAACTAGATCTGATTAAAAGAGATGGGGAAGGTAATTGCATCCTGATGAAAGGCAGTATATATAATTAGGAAACAGTATTCAACATGTATGCAACAAATGGTATAGCATCCATATTTTTAAAGGAGAAACTATTGGAGTTTATGGAGGAAATAGATAGTAAAACTAAACTAGTGAAAGACCTGAAACTTCCTCTATCATATCTAGATAAACCAAAAAATAAATAAGAAAGAGGTAAGAGATGTGAATGAAATCTTAGAAAAATTAGAGTTAATAGATATATGGAGAAAAATAAATAGGGACAAAAAAGAATATACCTTCTTTTCAGCAGCACATGCTACATTCACAAAGAGCATGTACTAGGGCATAAAAATATTATAAACAAATGCAAAAAAGCAGAAATAATAAATGGGACATTTTCAGATCATAATGCAATACAAATAATAATTAGTAAGGTTAAATGGAGAGGCAAATCAAAAATTAATTGGAAATAAAATAGTATGATTCTCCAAAATCAGTTGGTTAAAGAACAAATTATAGAAAAAATTGATAATTTCATTGAAGGAAATGAAAATGAGGAGACATCATATCAAAATCTATGAGATTCAGCCAAAGCATTACTCAGGGTAAAATTTATATCCCTGAGTGCATATATCAACAAATCAGAGAGAGAAGAGGTCAATGAATTGGGTATGCAAATTAAAAAAACTAGAAAGTGAACAAATTAAAAAAACTCAGATGAAAACTAAATTAGAAATCCTAAAAATTAAAGAAGAAATTAATAAAATTGAAAGTAAAAGAACTATTTATTTAATAAATAAGACTAGGAGCTGGTACTTTGAAAAAACAAATAAAATAAATAAAGTACTGGTTAATCTAATAAAAAAAGGAAAGAAGAAAACCAAATTAATAGTATCAAAGATGAAAAGGGTGACCTCACCTCTAATGAAGAGGAAATTAAAGTAATTACTAAGAATTATTTTGTCTAATTAGATGGCAACAAATACTGCAATCTAGTTGATATCGATGAATATTTACAAAAATGTAAATGGCCTAGATTAATGAAAGAGGAAATAGAATAAATAATCCGATAACAGAAATAGAAATAAAACTGTCAAAGAACTCCCAAAGGAAAAATCCCCAGGGCAAGATGCATTCAATAGTGAATTCTATCAAACATTTAAAGAACAACTAATCCCTATAATATACAAACTATTTAACAAAATAAGAAGAGAAGTTTTACCAAATTTCTTTTATGGCACAAATATGGCACTGATTCCAAAGCCAGGCAGATCCAAAACAGAGAAAGAAAACTACAGACCAAACTCCTTAATGAATATAGATGCAAAAATCTTAAATAGAATACTAGCAAAAAGACTCCAGCAAGTTTTCATGAGGATTATTCACTATGATCAGGTAATATTTATACCAGGAATGCAAGGATGGCTTAATATTAGGAAAACCATCCACATAATTGAGTAAATCAACAACCAAACCAACAGAAATCACATGATTATTTCATTACATACAGAAAAAAAATCTTTCCAAAAATACAACACTTATTCCTAATGAAAACACTAGAAAGTATAGGGATAGAAGGGCCTTTCCCAAAATAATAATATTTAAAACCATCAGCAAGCATCATCTGCAATGGGGATAAAACAAAACAAATGCAACCAAAATTAGAAGGGAAGCAACAAATTGGGGAAAAAAATCTTTATAACAAAAACTGCTGACAAAGGTATAATTTCTCAAATATATAAGGAACTAAATCAATTGTACAAAAAAATCAAGCCATTCCCCAATTGATAAATGGGAAGGGACATTAATAGGCAGTTTTCAGATAAAGAAATCAAAACTATCAATAAGCACATGAGAAAGTGTTCTAAATCTCTTATAATTAGAGAAATGCAAATCAAAACAACTCTGAGGTACCACCTCACACTTAGCAGACTGGCTAATATGAGAGTGAAGGAAAGTAATAAATGTTGGAGAGGATGGGGCAAAATTGGGACAGTAATACATTGCTGGTGGAGCTGTGAATTGGTTCAACCATTCTGGAAGGCAATTTGGAAATATGCCCAAAGGGCTTTAAGTGATTGCCTGCCCTTTGATCCAGCCATACCACTGCTAGATTTGAACCTCAAAGAGATAATAAGGAAAAAGACTTGTACAAAAGTATTTATAGCTATGCTCTTTGTGGAGGCAAAAAATTGGAAAATGAGGGGATGCCCTTCAATTGGGGAATGACTGAACAAACTGTGGTATTTGTTGGTGTTGGAATACTATTGTGCTGAAAGGAATAATGAGCTGGAGGAATTCCATGTGAACTGGAATGACCTCCAGGAATTGATATGGAGTGAAAGGAGCAGAACCAGAACATTGTATACAGGGACTGATACATTATGGCACAATGGAATGTAACAAACTTTCTACTAGCAGCAATGCAGTGATAGAAGACAATTCTGCGGGACTCCTGAGAAAGAACACTATCCACATCCAGAAAAAGAACTGTGGGAGTAGAAACACAGAAGAAAAATATTTCCTCGATCACATGGTTTAATGAGAATACGATTGGGGGTGTAGACTCTAAATGATCACTCTATTGCAAATATTAATAATATGGAAATAGGTCTTGATCAATGATACATGTAAAAACCAGTTGAATTGCTCATTGGATATGTGAGGGGGTGGAAGAAGGGGTGGGAAAGAATATGAATCATGTAACCATGGACAAATATTTTAAATTAATTAATTAAATAAATGAATTTTGAAAATAAAAAAAATTATCGTCTTGCTTCAGCCAACATTTCCAGATTTATTATACAATACCCAACTTTAATCACTATATGATCTATCCAATCTTACCTACTTGCTCCTTCTACATTAGAATGCCTTCCTCTCCATCACCTCTTAGAAGTTCAAGTTTCTTTCAAAGATGGATTTAAGTGCTACATCCTAGACTGGGGCGGTCTTGATCATTCTAATTACAAGTCCCTTGCCCCATTCCTACATAATTTGTATTTATTTTTTATTAATATATGTGTGTTAATATTCCCCTGAAGAATTTTAAATTCCAGTGGACAAAAATTTGTATTATTTTTGCTTTCATATTCCTGAGTGCCAGGCATATAGCCTTTTAATAAATGAATGACCAAAGAATATATATTGTGAAATAATGCATATAAAAGACCTAGGACTATTTCCCCTTAAATAAGGGGTCAAAGGCAATCATTTTCAAGAGAGAGATTGCAGATAAACAACAATCCTATGAAAATAAACTTAATACCATTAAGATTATTTAAAATGAAAACTATCTTGAAATTTCAGCTCATATCTAACAAACTGTGAAAGATTCCAAAATACAAAAGCTGTATATGTGTAAGATACATGCATCAATACACTGTGGAATGGTTGAATAAATTATGGTATATCAATAAAATGAACTCTTATTGTGCTATTAAAAAACCCATATATGTAATTCATAAAAACCAAGAAAAATTATTTGAACTGATACAGAATGAAATAAACTGAAACAGAAATATATATTTGTATGCTTTCATAGGTATGTATGCAAGTATATATATATATACATATATATATATATATATAACTACACACAAAATGAAAAATGAAAAGTATCATGAAATAGAGAAAAAATCTTAGTAACCATAATGACTAATCTTTGTTTGGAGAAGAGATATGGGAATGGATTGACTTTCTTTCCTTAGAAATGTGGGCGACACTTGTCAGAGAGTGCTATGTACTCTAATGTGGTCTCTGACTGGGTGGATTGGTTTTACATAACTGTTTTTCTTGTTAAAGGAATAATTCAATTGATGGGAAGAGAGGAGGTGTGATATCTGAAAATGGCTGATGTAAAATTAAGATTCACAAAAACATTTTTAAAATACATTTAAAAAATTGGTGGTTTTCTTAAGTATAGTGTGAAACTCGTGGTGGTCCTCTTGCTGGTATCTTAGAGAATAAATGCATAATAATGCCATTTCTATATTTCTGTTCCTGACATGAATTGATAACTTACTAATGCTATTTGACTCACACAAACATACACACAAACTACCTCATTAATCTCTCATCAAAAACAAATGATCTCATTATCTTTAATGAGATAGGGTTTGTTGTTTTTTCCCCCCAGTGGCAAGTGTGAGTTATGCTTCTTACTTCCTTAGATTAGGGTAGAATATGCAAACGATGCCCTTTAGAGACTGGTTTGACTATTTTTGAAGATAGGCCAATGATTATTGTAGTAACTATACATATATATGCACATATATGTATATGTACACAAATATACACAAACATACATATATATATAGTAAATACATGTGTGTATATATATGTTGAATTTTATTTGAAAGAAGTGACCTACTTTTATATAAACTATTACAAAGAACCCCAAACTATAATTATTTCTCTTCTATATAATGTGAATAAACCAAAGAAGTTCACTTAAGAGCAAGACTTAAAGAAATATCATTTCTTTAAATATGTGCTAGGCATAAATTGTTATCATTCCCTAATTACAATACTAAGTATAATTCAAAGGACCCTTTGTTTTCTTCCAAACTTTAGTTGTAATCTTATACTGTGATCTTTTGTTTTTAATATCAAAGGTACATTTGTATAAACAAAAGTTTATACTGTTATCTGGTCATCCACATTCACTATCTATATTTAGTTGTTTTTTGGTGACTTCTCACTAAGAAATTATCTGACTTCCATCCATACCACTTCATTGAAACCATTCTCTTCAAGGTCACTCAGAATCTCCTAACTATTAAATCCAGTGGTTTTTCTCAACCCACTAGATTCACACACCCTCCTTCTGTATCCTTTCTTATCCCTTAATTTATATGACTACTTTCTTCTGGCTCTCCTCCTTCTATGAATTGGGAAGAGAGGATAATGGGTTATTTCAGTTGTAACTAATAGAGGAATAAGAAGGGGGAGTATAAAGCTGGGGATGTGGTTTTATGTTTTTAAGTTTTATGTTGAGTGCTGCTCTGTGTTCAAAGAGAAATAGGAAATGGGGATTGAGATGGACTGCTTTGGGACAGAATGCTTATGTAAAACATTGATAAAAAGTAGGCATTTTAGGCATTTTCATGTATCTTGTGTATTTTAGGATATCTTAGGTGGGCAGTTTACAGTGAACTGAATGGAATTGAGACTTAGAGAATTTACATGTTGAGTCCTAAATAGTGAAATCTTGTTAGTTGATTGCAAGAAAATAAGTTAAAATTCCATTTTCTCTGACTATGCCTTTCTGTTTTTTCTTTCATTTAAAAAAATTAGGAATTATTATTTTAATTCCACTAAGAAGTTAATATTTATTAATAAACTTACTAAGTGCTTATTGTTAGTTTCAAGACATTAAATATATTCTCTGTGTTAATAGATAATTGAACTGTATCCACCATTCAAAAAGAAATACATGACTGATTATTAACCCTGACTATTCCCTGAAGTAAGTGTAAAACACTACATTTTGCACGGGAGAAACAAAAACATAAAATAAAAGAGGCCTCTATCCTTGAGGATTTTGCATTCTTATTGGAAAACTCAATAAATAGAAACAACAAATAGAAAAATAAGTAGAAAGTGAGAAATTTCAACAGAAGAAAGTGTTAATTAGTACATTACACCTGAGCAATATTTTGATAGAAGCTAGGAATACTATAGTCCAACAGAAATGGAAGGAGATGGAATGTTGTCTATGTAAAAAAAATGATTAGGTTTATCTGGTTATTGAACTATAAGATCTTTGAAAGCAGAGGGTGTTTTTTGCCTTTGTAACTCCAGAACTTTATTACAGTGCCTGGTCCAGACTATAAAACTGGACCTCTGGAAACATAGTGACATTCCCAATATAAATAATGAATTTTAGATGAAGTAATGTTTCGGGGTACAGAGTTCTGTTTTGGACCTATTGAGTTTGAGGTATCTATGTCATATGTAGGTGCAGATGTTCAGGAGATAGTTGCTAATATGTATTGACAAAGAGAGAAAGGATAATTTAGAGATTTAGTAGTTATCTCTGGATAAATATGATACTTGAAAACATGAGAGTTGATATGATCAATTACCAAGGTGGAAAGTATAGTACATGAAAAAGGAGGAGGACATGGGACAGAGCCTTGAGAGGAAGACCACACATATTACATGGAAGCAATATGATTATCCAGCAAAATACACTAAGAAGAAAGAGTTAGAAATATATTTTTCATCATTTTCTTTTTTTGTAATTCTCATCCCAATCAATTTTTAACCCCAGATTTCTCTAATGAAAATCAAAGTTTACCCTGGTTACCATATTAACCAGGCTGTTAATAACGCAGGCCTCTAAGTTTCTCTATTAAGTCATCTGAATCCTTCAGTTCTGCACATTTTCACAATGCTAGCTAGAGCCTATATTTTTCAGAGGGTTCAGATTTTTTTGTATAAAGTTAAATACATATGAACACTATAAAATAAACATTAAAATTACTTGAAAATAAATGGAATATTTATTAAAGTAATAAATAGCAGCTATCTAAAACTGTCAGCAAGCACTATCTGCAAAGAGGATAAGCTAGGAAAATTCTCAGTAAGATCAGGAGGGAAGCAAAGATACTCATTATGACCGCTACAGTTCAATATTGTATTAGAAATATAGCTATAGCAATAAAAGAAGAAACTGAAGGAATTAGAATAGGCAATGAAAAAATAAAGCTATTATTCTTTGCAGATGATATGATGGCATTCTTAGAGAATCCTAGAGAATCATCCAAAAACCGAATCAAATAAACTTTACAAAGTTAAAGGCTAAAAAGTAGACCTACATAAATCATCATCATTTCTTTATATTACCAATAAAGTCTGAAAGCAAAAGTTAGAGAAATTCCATTTAAAATAGCTGTAGACATCATGAAATACCTGGGATTCTACCTCACAAGAGAAATCCAAGAATTATTTGAACAAAACTATAGTACACTTTCCACACAAATAAAATCAAATATAAACAATTGAAAAACATTAGTAGCTCATGGGTAGGAAGAAAGGATATAGAATAAAATTGATGATTCTATTTAAAATTATTTACCTATTCAGAGCCATACCAATCAAACTGCCCACAAATTATTTTATTACTAGAAAAAAAGTTAAATTCATGTGGAAGAACCCAAGTCCAACAATATGAGAACTAATAAAAAATTTTTGAAAGAATTTAGTCTAGCTCTACTCATCTCAAAGTGTATTATAAAGTGGCAACTATCAAAATCATCTGGAACTGGCTAAGAAATAGATTAGTGGATCAATGGAATAGATTAGGCACTAAACATATAGCTGTAAATGACCATAGTAGAGTGTGTGAAAAACCCAAAGACACAAACTTTTGGAAAAATATTTTACTATTCAACAAAAATTGCTGGGAAAACTAGAAAAGAGCATGACAGAAAACCAAGCAAAGACCAACAGCTCATGCCATATACCAGTGGTGGTGAATTTATGGCATGGGTGCCAAAGATGGAATAGAGAGCTCTCTGTGGGGACTTGACTGCCACTCTGCAGTTCATTACTAGAAAGGCAGAGGGACTCAGGCAGAGCTGCTCCCCTCCCCTTCTCCACTGTGCCTGATGACATTTTTTCACATTCCCCACCCCTCTGCCCAGCAGCCAAAGGGAGTGCACAGTGGGTAAGGTGGATGGCTCATAGGTGGCAGAGCTGGAGGGGAGCAGAATGCTCAGGCCACTCCTCTCCCTCTCTCTACCTTTGCTGAGCTCATTCCTCACTTCCCTAAATGGCAGCTAAATGGGAGCACTTTCTCCCTCCCCTGTGTGGGGTAAGGAGGAAAGGCAGGGCATGTCTGGATCTCGATAGGGGGAGGGGCATGGCACTTGGTCTGGGGCAGGGGTCAGCAACCTTTTTGGCCGTGAGAGCCATAAACACCACATTTTTTAAAATGTAATTTCGTGAGAGCTGTACAATGCTCACAGTGCACACTCCTGTAACAGTGTGAGCTCCTGTAACAGCACCTGAAAAAAATTCATTTTATGGCTCCTGCAGAAAGAGCCATATCTGGTCCTCAAAAGAGCCAGATATGGCTCGAGAGCCATACGTTGCTGACCCCTGGTCTGGGGGGTGGCAGCAAGGCCCAGCACTCTTGTCTCTAAAAAGTTTGCTATTACTGCCACATACCAAGGTAAAGTCAAAATAGATACCAGATGTAAAACTAAAGGATGGCATCATAAGCAAATTAGGGGAACCCAAAATAATTTACCTGTCAGACTTATGGATAAGGGAATAATTTTTTATTTATTTTAAAGATATTTTATTTTACCAATTACATGTAATAATTTTCCATATAAATTTCCTAAGGTTATATGATCCAAATTGTCTCCCTACCTCCCTTCCCTAACCCTTCCTGGAGCTTTTAAGCAATTTGATCTGGGTTATACACATGTTATCATGTAAAACATATTTCCATATTTTTCATTTCTATAAGAGAGTACCCATATAAGACCACAACATAAGGGAAGACTTTATGACCAAAAAGACAAAAAGAACATTATGAGATGTAAAATAGATAATTCTGACTACATTAAATTAAAAAGGTTTTGCACAAACAAAATCAATGCAACTAAGATTAGTTGTAAAAGGGAATTCTTAATCCCTTGTTGTAATTTAACTGAGGAAAGAGCTAGCTGGTTCAGTAGTCAGAGAGCTCTTCAGGCCCAAAGATAAGAGACTCTGTTACCAGGGAGACCAGCCCACAGTTAAAGGAAATAGGAACTGCTCTCAGAGAGGAAGTGATGTAAGAATGACATTTGGACAGTGAGAGATAAATGAAAGCAGGAAGTGTGAGAAGGGCCTTTTGCTCTAAGTTTTCCTGAGGGCAGTTGCTAGTGACAGTTGGTTGCTGTAAAATCTGATTGAAGGAGAGTGTGTGGGCTGGTAGCTATCTGTTGTTTAGTGAGTTAGCATATGTGTGTGTGTGTGTGTGTGTGTGTGTGTGTGTGTGTGTGTGTGTGTGTATAATGTAGGTTCAGCCTGGTTAGCTAGGCTGAAGAGTTATTAGTGAGACCCTCTTAAACCAGTGATGGGGCAAACTATGGGCCACAGGCCAGATGCAGCCCCCTGAAATGTTCTATCTGGCTGCCCAACATTAATCCTAATCTGAAGAATACATGAGTAGGATACAATACAATGAAACTTCGAAAGAGTTGCCTTAGAAACAGATGAACAGATGAACATTTCCTTTCCTTTGGCCCTCTCTTTAAAAAGTTTGCCCATCGCTGTCTTAAACTATAGTTTTTAGGTAGTTTATAGGTTGATATAAGATTTAGGTAGTTTTTAGGTAGTACTAGGGTAGATAGTTAAATTTCTCTCTCTCTCTTTCCTATCTTTCCATCTTTATTAATTTTTCTCAGTTAAAAAAAATTTGATAAACAGCTCTCCTATCTTTTTTCAGGCTCCTAATTTTAACCATTACAAAGGGAGACAATAAGCAAGGAGAAAAATTAAAGAAATTGTCTCTGACAAAGGTCTAATTTCTCAAATATACAGAGAACTAAGTGAAATTTATAAGAGTCAAGGTATTCCCCAATTGACAAATTGTCAAATGATATGAACAGGAAGTTCTCAGATAAATTAAAACTATTTTTAGTCATATGAAAAAATGCTCCAAATCATTATGAGTTAGAAAAATGCAAATTAAGACAACTCTGAGGTACCATCACATACCTATCAGACTAGCTAATATAACTGAAAAGAAAATGATACATGTTAGCAGGAATGTAGAAAATTTGGGACACGAAAACACTATCGGTCGAACTGTGAACCAATCCAACCATTCTCGGGGCAAATTTGAAACCATGTCCAAAGGGCCATAAAACTGTGCATAACCTTTGATATGTTAATACCATTCCTAGATTTGAATCCCACATCAGCCAAAGACAGAGGAAAAGGACCTACTTGTACAAAATGTTTATAGTAGCTTTTTTGTGGTGGAAAAGAATTGGAAATGGAAGGGATGTACATCAATTGGGGAAAGGCTGAATAAGCTGTATTATATATCTGTAATGGAATATTATTTTGCCGCAAGAAATGACAAAAAGGATGATGATAAAAAATCTTGAAAGACTTTTATGAAGTAATGCAAAGTGAAGTGAGCAGAACCAGGAGAATGTTGTACATTGTAACAACAATAATGCATGATGATCAACTATGAATGACAACTATTATCACCAATGCAAGTACCCTAGACAACTCTTAAGGGATTCATGACAGAAAAGGCTATCCACAGTCATAGAAGAAAATGATGGAGTATAAAAGCAAATTGAATCAAACCCTTCTTCACTTTATTTCCTTCATGAATTTTATTTGTCTTCTTTCACAACTTGAACATGGAAATACATATTTTATGATAATATATGTATGACCTATACTGTGTTTGTATGTATTCACTCAGTGTAAGGGGAGGGTTGGGAGGAAGGGAGGGAACATGGATTTCAAAATTGCCAAAAGTGATTATTAAAATTATATACATGTAACCTGGAAAAATAATAACAGGTACTTAATGGTAAGTTAATCAACTAGTTGAAAATTTTGTTGACTGAAAGTTTTATGAGGAAAAAGTATACCATTGGCATAATGTGATTAAATTCAAGTCACAAATGTTTATTAAGTAATTACTAGGTGCCATGCACTATGCTAAGTGATAGGGCACTAGTAAACTGTTGGTGGAGCTATGAACTAATACAACCATTCTGGAGAGCAATGTGGAACCATGCCCCAAAGGGTTCATACCTTTGATCCAGCATGAGCAAAACTAGTTCTCTATCCCAAAGAAATTAAAGATAGGGGAAAAGTATGTACTAGTACAAAAATATATATAGCAGTTATTTTTGTGTGTTATGATTAAAAATGATAAAGACATACAGTATAAGAGAAATTAATATTTTAAGAGCCATGGCTTTGTTAGTGAAATATCTATGACCTCGCTTGACTATCTTTTAAATTTACCGCTGGTGCCCATCCTCTTTCTCTTGTACGCCAGCCAGCTAACCAGGAAACCCAAGAGCCTTTCTGTAGGCCCTCCTCCGAATTTAAGCTGCCCTATTGTGGGGATGTTTGACGTCCCCACGCCCAAAGACTGGAAACCCATTGGAATCATGGGAAATGTAGTCTGATAGTCCCCACATGCCCATAGGAAATTTGTAACATACTTTTAAATGGCATCTCCTCAATTCCAAACATACATGTGGTGGTAAAGAACTCAAAACTGAATGGCGTCCATCAATTAGGGAATGGCTGACTTAGTCGTGGTATAAGATTGTAATACTATTTTGCCATAATAAATGACAATCAAGATGATGACAAGAAATCCTCAAAGTAGTTAAGTGATGTAAAGTGAAATGAGCAGAACCAGAACATTGAACATAGTCACAGAAACAGTGTACAATATCCAACTATGAATGATTTAAACTATTATCAATATGACAAAGATCCAGGACAACTTCAAGGGACTCATAATGAAAAATGTTATCCACCATAGAAGAAAACAAAGGAGTCAATGAAGATTAAAGCATACAGTTCTTCACTTTATCTCCTTCATGAATTTTTCCCTAATGTAAGCAATATGTGCCTTGTTTCACAACATGACTAACATAGAAATATGTCTTGTATGATAACATATGTACAACTTATATCATATTACCTGCCATTTGGGGGATAGGAGAAAGGGAACATGGATTACAAAATGTCAGAAAAAATTATTAAAAATATATTTATGTGTAATCTTAAAAAAATTTTTTAAAGGCACAGAAACAAAAACTTTCCTGCTCTCTAGGAGTTCAATCTAAGAAGTGAGACAAGGTGAAAACAATTGTGTGTGGAAATTAACACATTTGCTCTGTCTGTCAAGGAATCTCTTTCTCTCACATCTACCAAAATATAGAAAGCATCTTTCATTAAATCCTATTTGATCACTTCATTGATAAGAGGTTAAACTCACTCAGAGTTGTTTTCCTTTTAATTATTGTGGCCATCATATATATTATTCTCTTATTTTTGCTTCCCCTTTCCATATCAATCTGGACAATATTCTCTGAAAATATTTCTCTGATCATGAAAGCATAATCATCATTTTTTTCTTCCAGCATATAAACTTGCAATGATTTATTCAGCCATTCCCTAATTAACAAATACTTTATAGATTTTTGCTACATGAAAGGCGAATGTGTAAATACTTTTGGACATATGGATCCTTTCTCTCTATCTTTGACATCTTTGGTGTATATCACAAGTATGGCAATATTGTTGGATAAAAGGAGATCACTTAGTTTTCACACACTTCCTTTTAGACCATATCCTAGAAAGTTTTAGAAATTTAAATCAAGCACTTTGGCCTACATTTTACAGATTTAATTTTCTTCCTTTTTTGGGGGGAAAATAGACATATTTGCCATTTTTGTACACTGGTGCTTTTTTTGTTCTCCATAAGCATTCAAAATCACTGGCAAAGTGTCAGTAATCATACAAGATTTTTTATGTACCCAAAGATGTAATAATTAATTTGGGTTAGTCTAGTTAAACCCACCAAAGGCATCTGAGTACTCTCTTACTATCTATTTATCTTGCATATATATTCCATTTGGGTATTTTTGTGTGTATCACATACCATTTTGCAAGGCAGGGCAAAGCTCTTATTAAGATTACTATGTGCCAGTTACTGTGTTGAATTCTCTATTTGCCTTCTGAGAATTTCTTCAATTTATCCTATCTGTATCTTATTTAGATACAATTATTTGCTTGTTGTCTTTATCTTCTCTATTAGCCTGTGATCTCCTTGAGCTCAGAGACTGTTTTTGCCTGTCCTTGTATCACCAGAACTTGGCACAGTACCTAGTACACAGTAAACACCTAATACATCCTTGTGTACTTGACTCAATTAACCATATTTCATGAAGGCAGTGTTTGAATCTTATAAAACTTTAGAAAAAAGTCTTCGTAAGAAAGTAATCATTTAATATATTTTGGTTCATTTTATTGAATTGAAAAATCCCTCGTTTTCTTCCTTAGGAAAATATTGCTTGTTTTATAGAGTAAAGAACATTGTGCCTAATAGAATCATAAGACTTGGGTTTTGTTCTTATCTCTAGCAACCCAAACTCTTCCACAGGGGCTCTGCTGAACTTTCAAGCTATCATAGTCTTCCTCTGAATATTACCTGATATTTATTTTATATATTAATATGTGGATATGGTTTCTTTACTAGTAGAATATATGGTCCTTGAGGACAGAGGCTGCTTCATTTTTTGTTTTTATATCCTCTGGAATTTAGAATAGTGACTGGCACATGATGTCTAATAAATGCTTTTTGAGTCATTGATTTACTAGCTATGAAGATTTAAGAAAATGACTGGACCTGTTTGTATAGTACTTAGCTTCCAGAGTTATGAGGATCAGATAGCTAGTCTTTCTATAGCCCTTTAAGGTTTGCAAGGTGCTTCACATATATTATCCCATTTGACACACACAATAGTTCTGAAAAGTAGGTGCTACTATTATACCCATGTTATTGGTGAGGAAATTGAGACACAGAGAGTTTGGATGATGTACCCAGGGACACTCAGTTGCTAGACTTTTATTTAGGTCTTCCTGATTTCAGTATCCTATCTACTACTCTACCTACATGTCCATTTTAATATACTACCATTTATATAGAGCTTGGAGGTTTGCAAAGTGTTTTATGTGTTATCTCATTTAATCCTTATAACACACCTGTGGACCTGGTCCTGTTATTAACCTCATTTTACAGATGAGGAAATTTAATAATGAGATAAAGCGACTTGCCGAGGGTTATACATGTGGGGACAAGATATGAACTTTGGTCTTCCTTTGTCTAGTTTTCAATGTGCTGTGCCAAAATTATAAATTTTTACTCTATGTAGCAGGAAAAGACTTTCATTTTTGCTTGTGTATCTAGCAAAGTGCCTGACACTTAGTAGGCTCTTGATAAATACCTTTGGAATTGATTTAATTATATAAATATGTGATATTCAATGTGAATGAATCAATGATAAAATGAGATCATGTATATAATGTGCTTTGTAACTAGAAAGTAGCATATAAAGGTGAGTCATTATATTAGACTGATTCAATTCATTTAACCTTTTTTCATTATGGCTTTTCCCTCTTGTCTCATTCTGGTTATCTTTTGTCAGGTCTTCTCTAAGTGGTCCATATATCATTTCAGATGAACCAAAATTAGACATTAATAAAACACTGAAAGCTCTGGCCAATGGGGACTATAGAAAGATTAAATATTTTCCTTTCTTTTTAAATATATTTTCTATTGATTCCACTTGTCTTTATTCACAGTAATTTGAACTACTGTTGCTATTCTCTCCTCTCATTCCAGTAGAAGGTGGAGGGTTGGAGGGTTTGTTTGCTGGACCCAAAATGAGAACTATATCAAGAATATTTTGAGAGCAGGCACATAGCAGAAGAAAAGGAAGTGCTAGTAAGCAGAAGCTTGGAAAAAGTGAGAGCTTAAGGCAGCTGCAAAAGGCAACTGGTCTTGGGTTCAAGAAGTCAAGAACAGAATTATTTCACATTGCTGCATTGCTCTCAAGATCCTTCTGAATTCACTGGACAACTTGGAAGCAAATGAAGAAGGCCATATACCATGAGGAAGACCAAGTCTACCAAGACTTGCCTCTTTAAGTTATTGTGAGTAAATTATTTTGTGAACCATAAAGTACTATATCAAGATCCACTGAAATCCTTTCTATTTTATGACTCTTTGGGACCTGCAAAGAATCTCCTCTTGATTTTTCATTTTTGTGAATAGTATCATTCATTATTCTAGACACTCTAGGTAGAGGAGAAAAAAAAAACACAACCCTTTAAATTATTCTTCTCAGTCCTTGTTCTTCACATTCATATTCATTCATTCAGTCAACAAACTCTCACATTCACCACTCATTCAAGCCATTGTGCCTCATGCCTGGACTAGTAAAATAGTATTTTGTTTTGTTTTCCAAATCATGTATCTGCCTCCTATTTCTATGAGTGATTTCTCATTTACTACATGGCATAGCTGAAATAAAAGAGCACTGGGTTTGAATCCTAGCTCTGGCATATGAGCAAATCATTTCATCTCAAAAGGGGTCTCTGTTTTCCCGCTTGCAAAATGAAGGGTTTGATCTAGATATTATATGAAGGACTGTTCAGATCTAAGTCATATGAGCTGAATGTAAAGACTCTATACTCGTTAGCCAACAATCAAAGCCCTTTACAATCTGGCACTGATCTGCCTTTCCAGTTTCTGTTCACTACTGCTTCCTTCCAAGGACTCTTTTTCAATTGCATTTATTTATCCACTCTCTATAAAATAGACTTTGTATATCCTTGTCTGCCTTCAGATTTGCCTCCTATAAAATATCACATAATGCTTAAAAGATGGAGTTACTATAAAATAACTATATATTACCACCTGAGATAGATAATAAGCTGCTTGAAGGAAGGGATGCCTTATATTTATCTATATCATCCCCACAATCTAGGGCAGTCCTTTGTATATGAGTATCCAATAACAATTTATAAATAGATTGAACCCCTGACCACTGCCTTCCAATCTGAGTTCTTCTCCTATTTTTTGGTAAGTAGTAGTTGTTGCTTCTTTAGTTGTGTATTAGTTGTGCCTGACTCTTTGTGACACCATTCAGGGCTTTTGTGGTAAAGATACTGGAGTGGTTTGCCATTTCTGCCTCCAGCTCAATTGACAGATAGGGAAACTGAAGCAAACAGTGTTAAGTAACTTGCCCAAGGCCACTCAGCTGATAAGTTCCTAAGGCCAGATTTAAACAAACAAAAATGAGTCTTCCTGACTCCAGGATTAGCACTTTATCCACTTCATCATCTAACTGCACTGGGTAGCAAGTAGACATTTGGTTCACTTTTTCAGTTACAAGAGAGCAGGGACTGTATTTTATTTGTTAGGGTTTGGGTTTTTTTTGTCCTCAAGGACTAGAATAGTGTCTTGTATATAGTTACCTTTATTAAAAATTTGTTGAATTGAATATCTGGTTTCCTCAATAAGATTATAAAGCCCTTGTGGGCTGAGACCCTCATATACTTCTTTCTGGAAACTACTACAACAGCATTAACAATTGGCATTTATAGAGTATTTTCATATTTGTAAAGCATTTCACACACAGGATTTCCTCTGATCCAGGTGAGAGGTGAGATCTTTTGCCTCTTTCTGGGATCCCCAGTGCATGGCATAATGCCTTTCAAACAGTAGAAGCTTAATAAATATTTATTTATTGATTGATCCTCATTGATTAATCTTTGGTTGCCTGAATTTAATTGTAGGGTGTGTGGAGAGGCTATAGTCCAAGGCAGTATTTTAAAAAAAACTAAGAAGCTGTGGGCAAGTACTGTGGGCCAGAGTTGGACTGAAATGCAAATTTGCTACAAGACTTTAAATAGGAGGCAGAAAGAGGACTTTTAAAGATGATGGTATCATCATCAGACTTAAATTTGAAGTCTGAGTTTGAGGCATGGGTCTGCATTCTTAAATAGGATTCCTGCCCTCATTTCAGTGAGGGAGCCCTAATGGAAACCAAAGGGTCATCTATATACCATGATTGGGGGAAAATCCTCAGACTTTTCCTGAAGAGAGAGAAGGTAAATTTATTTACTTTTTTCCCCTTAAGAACTGATATATTCTTCTTCTGCATAGAGCCTTTCACAATTATAGTTTTGTTTTCCTTAGTTAAGTTAATCTATGTTAAGTTTATCTGTTTGGTGGCATTGTTAAAGATTAAATTTTTATCCTTAGTAACAAGGTTTTATATCCTTAGTTTTATGAGCAAAACTGGTTAACTTTAATTCTTTTTCTTCCAGAAAAAGCCCATTGAAGTTGGCTTCTGAACAATACTCCTAGCCAGGTAATTTAGACTAGACAAAGATAGGCAGATACATTATTTTGAATGAGGTCCCAAGATGGCCTTCAATTAAGAAAAACAATTGACTGATGTTTCTCTAGTTACTGCCAGGAAGCCCTATGTAGTATTTCTGGAGCTTTCCCTTCACTCAGCCCAACATGTGGGCTCAGCCTCAAGCTGTGAGTTTGTAAATCTTCTTCAGCACTTATCTGAGCACCCCAGGAGTTATGGTATCTCCATATCTGCATTGTGCAGCCTTTTAGGAAGAAAAAAAAACATTTTAAAATTGCACACATAACAGAAAGAAACGGACAATTTTACAATTTTACTTCTCAAAAAAAATTTTCCCCTAGTTTTTATCAGCTTGGTAGTAAAATTAGCTGTGTGAATGATATGGCCTCAGGAGAAATCTCTCCTCTTGCCCTCAATTAGGAAATATGAGTTTTTTGAGTTCTCTTCAGGGATAATTCTTTTGTTTGAACCTTACTAATAAATCATTAGGTTGTTGTTTTGCATCTGATAGAGGCTAAAATTTATCACTAATTTCATAGTTTTCCTCCCAAATTTAGACTAATACACTAATACAACAAACTAATACTAATACGACCAAATACTTCCCTTTCTTCCTCCCTCTCTTCTTCCTTCCTTCCGTCTTTCCTTTCTTCTTTTCTTCTTTTTTCCCTCCCTACTTCCTCCCTCCCTTTCTTCTTTCTCCCGCCCTCCCTTTCTTCTTCCTCCCTCCCTTCTTTCCTCCCTTTCTTCTTCCCTTCCTTCCTTCCTTCCTTCCTTCCTTCCTTCCTTCCTTCCTTCCTTCCTTCTTTCCTTCTTTCCTTCTTTCCTTCTTTCCTTCCTTCTTCATATGCTGATTCTACTGGGCCTGGTTAATAAGTCAGCCCTTTTGTTGGGATCCATTAAACTTATCTTGTTGGTTTTTTTATATTATTGCAATAATATTATATGGCATGCAAAAATATAATGATAAATGATAATTTGCCAAAAAGATTAAAAAAACCCTGAGGTGTTACCTATCAAAAGTTCTCCTTCTGTCTGTGATACAGCACAGATTGCAATCGTGACAGTAAATCTGGTGCTATTGTTAATGCCATGGCACTTTGGTTTTTGGCTTGCTTTAGTCCAATCTGTGACATGCTTGTGAATATCTTTCTTCTGTTCTGTCTGTATGGCATATGGATTTCTGGGATACAACGTCAGACCTATCCACATAACAAGTGTTCAGAGCACCTTATCATTTTAAAAAGCCAATTACTCAAAAAGACAAATGTGAAATGTTTCACATTTAATGATGAGCAAATCTGCAAAACAAATGCAATTTTGCTCGATTGAAAAAAGTTTAGTTTAACTGTAAATATTGCAATGGAGTCCTGCGTGATACACACCACTGATAGGGACGAGCTTATTTCATACATATTGTATATCATCACTGTCAATTACATCTGCATGGTATTTAAAACTAGGATGGGATAAGTAATTAGAAATAAAGCAGATAGAAAATTCTAAACTACAAGCCTCAGAATACACTGAAGAAATGTCACTGTTAACATGGAACACTTAAAAAAAATATTTTGAAAGTCTCACCCAAAAAAATGAAAACTGCATATGTCTACAGAGGTAAAGGTCACTCATGAAACACTCGACAACAAAAATACCAATTCATTTTTTAGAAATATTTGTCAATATGTAAAGAATGTTTTGTACATAAGTTCTCAGTTACTGTTGAATCAGTTGCTGTATGTAATATCCCCACATGGAACGATGTCCTTCCAAATACCTTCAAACAGAGGTTCAAGGAAGATTTGACTGGAACATCTTGATTTCCACAATTGTAAGTATGGACTTGGGTGTGACAGAGCAGAACAAAGTAGGTCTTTTGGGGTTGATTTATATATTTAAACTTCAAATTGTTTTTGGTCTTGAACACATTAACTTAAGTCATTGGTTTTCAAATCATATTCTATTCCACCCCCAGAAGCCCACATGATATAAATAAGGGTTCCATGAGAAATGTCAGTGCTAGTGATATTTTCTACTCAAAAATATTAAGTATAAAATTAGATATGTTACTTAAAAGAATTATTTCATTTTATAAATTATTCCATGTTTAATATTTCAGAGAAGAAAATCAATCAATCAAAAAGAATCTATATAGCACTTTTGTCAGGCACCATGTTAAGCACTAGCATTGAACTTAATAATTATAGCAAAGTTTTGGTATGCAAACGGGTTTAATTACCTCTATTTTACCACCAAACTTCTATGTTCCTTGATTATTCCAGGGTATCTAATACCCCTCCCCCACCTGAATTGGAATTAATGGTGCTACTATTATAGTTAAAACACAAAACCTGTTCTTTGGCCAAATTTGTTTGGAAAATATTGGCTCATGTTAAATACAAGAATTTTTTTAATGACACTGTCTTACATGGCAGTTCTGTCTATGAAAAATCCATAATACTATGCAAATATTATCTTTAATTCATTTTTGTTAAATACCTAAATTCTTTTAAAATTGAGATTATTGGTAACAAAATATTATCTGGCATGAGAAATGGAATGCACCTGGCACTGGTAATTTGAGAAGAAGATCCTAATCTTGATATTTATAACATCATGGAGCAAGTGGAACAGTTTTATCAGGCTTGGAATGTGGAGATATGAAGTTCACCTTTCATGTGTAGGGCTTTCATTCTGCATTAGTGTAGTTCCAATCAGCTGTTGCAGAGCACATGTACTGTGTTTACTATATACATCTATCAGCAATTGTGATTCTTAAACATGTTCTTTATTATATTTTATGTTAAATTATTATAATCCAGCTTAAGATCCAAACATGAACAGCTGGACAGCCAGTTCATAAATTAAATATAGAAAGATGCAAATTGGACACTAAATTTTTATATGATTTTCTAGTTCTTCCTATATTTTATATTTATCAGGTACGATTTCAACATGAAGACAGCTTGGCACTTTTTAACTTCATGAAGGTATTTCTTAGATTAATGTTGGTTTAATTCATAATAGGATATTTTGATTTTACAAAAGGAACAGTTTCCCACCATTTTCTGCTCTGAACTATAATAAATAATATTCACTGGGTGATCTAAGTGAAATCACTAAATAAAAATGAAACCTCTTTTACTTCCTTACCTCTAGGATACAAGTCAATTTTACCAGATTTATAGACAGAGGATCTGAGAAACAAAATATCAGAAAACTTGTCCCATGCTGAATGGCTCTATAAGAGCCATTCTCTTTGAGAGTAGGGACTATCTTTTACCTTTCTTTATATTCTCAGTTCTTAGGCCAGTGTCTAGCACCTAGTCAGCACTTGATAAATATTTATTTACTAGAACACCCTTTCCATTCTTCAGTTTTAAATACAGAATCATATGCTTTCTTTATACCGAACCTAAGAACTCAGACCTGAAAAGAAGTAGAATCTATCCAGTTTTTCATAGACATAATTAAATTTCTAAAAGTTTGGATTTTATAAATCTAATGATAATCACCAACCTTTTACCAATATTTTTGTTAATGGATTCTACCAAAATAAATATACAAAATCATATGATGCCTCTAATTAAAATGTTTGAGAAGAAATAAACCAACACAATGAATACTGCCTTCAAAAAGAATAGAGTAACTTTAAAATAATATACCTTTAGAATAAGCTGACTGATTCCTTAGCATAGGATCTTGTATATAATTGCTCAATAGGCAAGAGATTTAGTCCATTGTACTAACTATGGATCTATTGAATTATAAAATTATACATTTCTAGAGCTAGACAAGATCTTAGAAATCATAGGATCCACTTTGTTATTTTGACAGTGTGGACTTTTTGGCCCAGGCATATTAAATGATTTCTCTAAGGGTCACATAATAAGTTACAGAACAGACTGCAGCTAAGGTCTCCTGGCTCCAAGTTTGGTTCTTTTTGACCTAGTTACTATTTACTAAAATATCTTCCTCTAGTATACTTCACATTTTACTTCAGACATTTCTTCTATCCCAAGATATGGATAATTCAAATTTAAACAGGAAGGAAACGAATAAATCATGTGGCAATAAAATTCAGGTTTTACCAATAAAAGCAAAGCATACTTCATGGGATGCTTTCAGGGAGAATTTTCTCTCCTTTTTTCCTCCTCGCCACCCCTAATTTACTTGGCATTTAACCTGAAGTGACTTAATATCTCTTATTCTTAAAATGATATTCTAAAAGGAAAAAAATGAAGCAATAATAGTATATAGAATAATTACAACAGCTGCAGACTCCCATGGTCAGCCTCCACATAATAATATTATGTGAAATCCTAGCTGGGCAGTACCTGAGTCAATAGAGTGTCAGGTGACCATTTGGTAAGGGAAAAAGAAAAGAATCAGATCAACATTTTATAAGTGGTTTGCATTTTTTTTGCACCTGTTATTCTACAATTTCTTTCAGTTACATTTCAAAACACTACAGTTGAGATCTCCTTGCCAACCTGAGATGGCATAAGCCTGGATAACAGAACAAAATGTGAGAAGGTCCTTCTGTCTTTAACGCCTGTTCACCAGTGAATCAGCCTCCAATTAATCTGTTTCTTCAGTAGGAGTTTAATAAAAGTCAAGCACACACATGTTCAGTCTTGTTTAGTATCGAGGCTGTGTTAACATTATCTGTCTAGCCAGGTCAAAAATCTTGTGTAGTAATTAAATGCCAGTAACTATTTCAGAATTTTAAAGATTTTCCCCTCCTATTTACTATCAGTAATTGATTATCTAAAGCATTGCAATTTAAATCTAAAATGGGAGTAATGCTTCTCATTAAATGTTTCAGGGAAAGAAAGAAAGAAGAAAGGAAGGAAGGAAGAAAGAAGGAAAGAATGAAAGAGAGAAAGAAAGAAAAGAATAAAGAGAGAAAGAAAAGAAAGGGATAAACAAAAAGAGAAAGAAAATGAGAGATAAAAAGAGAAAGAGTAAGAGAGAGAGAAAGAGAAAAAGAGAAATAAAAAGGAAAGAAACAACAATTTTCTCTATACCAAAATTTGAATAAAATTCAATTTTATTATGTTTTTTAATCTTCTATTTTTTCAAAAACCAGAAAATACATGATCATTCAGCATTTCTCATTTCCATTCCATTGTGTGGGCAATGGTCAGAGTAGGTGGTGTATATTCAACCACATACAGTACTAGCCCTTCTAAGAAGGTTTTAATCTAGTCATCTGTGCTGAAGAACTGAATATGTCTCAGTTTTCTAGGGGAAATCAACAACACTACAGATGGAAAGACAGGTCAGATACACTTATGACAAGTACTACTGCATTGAAAATTTCATGACAAAAAGATTATCTAGTCCCTACAGTTGACAAGGCAGCCTCTCAATACAAATCAGATATTCTCTGGTAAGGGAGTTGACCTATGGCAACGAAAAGATGGATTTTTCTTGCACAAACAGTAGCAGAACTATCACCTGAGTGGAGGTCCTTAGAGTATACAATGAATACTAACTGCTCAGCCTAAGGATCCCCAAAAC
Organism: Gracilinanus agilis; assembly: GCF_016433145.1. NCBI lineage: Eukaryota > Metazoa > Chordata > Mammalia > Didelphimorphia > Didelphidae > Gracilinanus > Gracilinanus agilis. The sequence continues at coordinate 287,326,333 of NC_058132.1, forward strand.
TAAGCCTCCTGTGTCTGTTGCAATGGGAGCACAATAGAAAAAGCAATTCATGAATGATTTTCCTTAAAATGACATCTGCCAAAAGAGAATCATAAACATTTTAAAAGGCAGTTGATAGACTCAGACATAGTTCAAGTCAATGTAGGGGAAAAAAAAGTAAGAAAAGGTTAGAGAGCTTGTATTCAGTTTCAGTATGCATATGTGTTCCAAGGAATCATTTACACCATTGCCTTTTGCCTGGAGAGTTGTGAAACCATATCTGTAATAAACTCTTCTAAAAGATGGGACTATCTTTTAGGTATCTGAGATGATTCTATAGGAAAACTCTAGAGATGGTAAACAAAACAAATTACTGGAAAGCAACCAGAAGAAGTGATTAAAATAGTGAAATAACTCCAGACTATACTATATTGGGATGAGGGGATAGCTAAAAAGAACAAGGGAGAAGCTAAGACATAGAAAAATCATGGTAACCGACTTTCACTATTGGACAAACAACACTTAGAAGAGCGATTAGACTTGTTATACTGTCTCAGAGGACAGTCCTAGGACCAATGAGTAAAAGTAGAAGAAATTTAGATTAGTTCTCTATGTAAAGAAAAAGTGGAATTCCATCATTATATAGTGAGATCTCTGTCAAAGAAGTGATCCAGAAGAATCTAGATAATTTTTCATCAGGAAAATTATGGGGAAAATTCTGCTTTAAGAACTACTTTGTTTAGAGACTGGACTCTTGTTTTCCTTCAAACTTTCACATGCTGTGATTCTGATTCAAGGATCATCGCTTGAGAGTTTTAAAGGGCCAAAGAAATCATCTAGTCCAAACCTTCATTTTGCAGTTGATGGAACTGAGGATCTGAAAGGATAAGTAATTTATCCAAAGTCAAAAGTGTTGTTAAGTGAAATAGCATAAATTCAAATCAGATCACTGAACTTTAAATCCACCATTCTTTCTATTGCAATATATTCTATTGCAATTATATACATTATCAAAACCAATTGAGAAATTATGACCATATCATTTAAAATAAGTTCAGAAACTAATGTGAAATAAATTTAATAAGCATTAACAAGTACCTATTATGTATCCAGTGTTGTACCAAGGAAAGTACGTGGGAAAGTAGCTAACATAAATTCTATCCACTATCAAAACATTTTTTCTATAGAAAGAAAACTGAAAGACTTTTAAGAAAGAATAATAGATGCTTAGAATTTGTCTTTATGATTAGCCATAATTATAGTTAAACCTTAAAATCAAGAACTACTGATACTTTTAGATACAGCAAGTATTGTTACACTAACATTTTTGATGACTCCAAAAAGGATGAGTTGGACTGCAGTAATTTAAAATTTATCCTTGCAAAATATTCAGAGTGGGTGGTATCAGGCATGTTTTTCTTCCAACAATTACACACATTTCCTGTTAGCAGACCTCCACCCAGCCTAGAGTAATGGCCAGAAACCTAAGAATTATTTCCATTTCAACCAATGACTCATTGAGAAACGTTAGGAGAGCTGGTTAAACATTCTCTTTCATCATCTGCAATCAGAGGCAGTCAAGGACAAATGTTTTATAGCTAAATTATTAATTGCCATTTAATTGCTACTAATTAACTAACCATAGTTAACAAAATCAATATTGATTCCACTAGAAGTTGGATAATTTGAATCATGTATTTACAAACAGTATTTTGTTGAGTGAGTTAGAATAGAATTTCCCAAAAAATTACAAATGACAGGTAGGTAGGTGTTGCAGTTGATAGAGTGCCACACTTGAAGTAAAGAAGATCTGAGTTGAAATATGTCCTCAAACACTAACTAGCTGTGTGAACCTGAGCAAATCTCTTAACTCTATTTACCCCCTCTTATATAAAAATGAACTAGAGAAGGAAATAATAATCGACTTAATTTTCTTTGTCAAGAAAACCCCAAATGGGATCATGAAGAGTTGGGAAAGATTGAAATGACTAAATATATGATTCCATGATTTTTTTGCACTTTATTCACTTAGTAGAAATTAGTTTGTTGTATTAGTTTTGAAATGCCCGGATATTGATGGGAGAGTCACATCAGATTCTACTGCTTATGTAGTATTCCCACTGCCTAGTTAAAGTGAAAACCCAACATCTAATTAGAAGAAAGGATAATTATGAGAGGATAACCCATTAAAGACAACCCAGCCAACAATTTTAACAACTCTAACCATATCTATTCTAACTAGTTCTCAACCTTGATCAATCTGACATGGGAATTTATTGGCATTATTAAATATTTCCTTCAAAAATTTAATCAATGTAAAATAATCACAATGAAGAAGTTGAGTACCCAGAAACTATCTTATCTAGCAAATCCTTGATCTTTTTTTTTTTTTTTTGGTTAAAGCACCATGTTTAGATCTTGCCTCTGATCCTTACTACTTTTGTGTCCAGTAGACAAGTCATTTATCTTCCTTTAACCTCAGTTTCCTTAGGTGTAAAAATATGGAGAGGGTGGAGAGAGACCAGATGGTCTCTGAGTTCTCTTCTAAATCTATATGTCTGATGCTATGATTTGGAATGAGAGATATCATTCTGCAGTGGTGTCTTCTCTTGGCATTTGGGGTAAAATAGGGGAGGGAAAAGATTCTATCACCACCTAACATATGTCTCACTCATGAAATTTAATTTTTTTTCTATTAAGCTCCTTTTAGGTTATATTCTGTTCAAGGGCAGAGATTATTTTGCTTTTATACTTTATTTATACACTGACCTAACTCTGCTAAATAATCACAATAGATATGGTGATAAAAATAGTTTTTAATGACATTAGCATCTATAGATAATGAGAGAGAGATAGAGAGAGAAAGAAGGAAGAGAGAGGGGGGAGGAAGAGAGGGAGAGAGGGAGAGAGAGACAGAGACAGAGAGAGACAGAGACAGAGAAACAGAGACAGAGAGAGAGAGAGAGAGAGAGAGAGAGAGAGAGAGAGAGAGAGAGAGAGAGAGATGTCCAAAGGCAACATCAGTCTAGGACATTTATCTGAGTGGTAGAGGCTTTACAAAGAGTTTTACCTTTAAGAGAAAGAGAACACAAAACAATAAAAATGAAAGTAAATATACAGAAAAGACTATCAACCCAGGAGAATTCATAAATTAAACTGGAGAAGAAAAATTGATAGAAAATTAAACACATTTTTCAAGGTTCTTATAAATTTCTATTGAGCAAAATGTAGCTTCCTTCAACAAGAAGTCTCTTGTGCACATGTTAAGATTCCTTTAAAAATGCAATCACAGATGTAGTTCTCTGTTCAATGACACTCTAATCATTAATATCAAGAATTGCATTAAAAGTTTTTGTTATGATCCTGTGGCAAGTCCTATGCAGAGTCAAAATTAAAGAGAGTTTGATTCTCTTAATGATACTTTACTGATCACAGCAATCTCTAGAACATTATAATAAGATCCATGATTATTCAAAGAGAAGCTAAATTTACAACTAGTTATTTTCTAGACTATGATATACAATGAGATGGGCAGTTCATTGAGTTACTACATTAATACTTGTATCTTGGATGAGGACTGTAATTGGACCCAGAATTAAAAAGGGAGGAAAGTGGCCTGGATTGCATTTGATAAATTCTAGAGCTCTTTTGATTGTCCCTGGTTGTTCCTTGGCATGGAGACTCATATTTTAACATAAACATAGGTCTGGTGATGGGGATGGTTATAAATTTTGGATTATGACAATATGGTATGGATAATGCTGTCAATAACCCAAAGCAACAATGATGAACTCTTGTAGGATATTGTACATTTTCAGTGTAGATTCTATACCCAAGAAATAGAATAAAGGTTATCATTGAAAGAATGTATAATTTGGAAGATATCATGGGCTGGTCATCTATATAAAGTGAAATATAACTGTTGGACAATATAATAATACACCAAAAAGATTAAAAAATACCCATAAATTCTCAGAATCATTGGGTAGATCATCTGTGGAAAACATGAATAAGAATCATGGGATAAGGAGTGGAAGATATACTGTCTGCACAGATTGAAGTGATATTCACCTTGACGAGATTGCAGAACTACTAAAGTATTGAGAATGTTAATTTTAGCCTGTTTGGACTTTAGTTATAACATGCAAATGCATGCATGCATATTCATGTAAGTATATACATATTCTTCATGTTCAAAGGCAATTGCTGTGGAAAGTTCTACTATGCATGTATGACAATATGCTGGAAAATTTTGATCTAAGATTCTATGTTTAAATCACAATCTTCTTGAAAAAAGGAGGTACATCTAATATCTACTTAATACTTTCTCACACTGACTTATCATCAACATCATCAAACAATAACAACAACAAGCATTAATTAAGCACTGTCTATATATGTCAAAGAAGTGAGCAAACAAAGAAAGGCAAAATATGGTTCCTGCTCTCAAAGAGCCTATATTCTAATGGGAAAGAAAACCTGTGAACAACTATGTACAACTATGTATGTGTAAGACAAATATAGTATAAATGAGATATAATCTCTTAGCGAAAGTACTTGCAGTGGGGATAATAGGAAAGGCTCCTTGTAGAAGGTAGAATTTAAGTTGAGTTTCTAAGGAAGCCCAGAAAAGGAGATGAGAAGTATTCTTGGCATTTAGGATAGTCAGTGCAAGGCACCAATTTTGGGAATGGAGTGCCATGTACAAAGAAAGAGAACAAGCCCAATTTTGCTAGATGATAGTGTGCTTGGAAGAGATTAGAAGTAAGATATATAGAGATAAGAAGACTACACATTTAGAAAAGGCCAGGTTCTCAAGAGGTTTAAAAGCCAAACAGATGGGCACAGCTGGGTAGCTCAGTTGATTGAGAGCCAGACCTAGAAACAGGAGGTCCTAGGTTCAAATCTAGCCTCAGACAATTCCCAACTTTGTGACCCTGGGCAAGTCACTTAACCCCCATTGGCCTAGCCTTTACTACTCTTCTGCCTTGGAACCAATACACAGTATTGATTTCAAGATAGAAGGTAAGGGTTTTTAAAAAAAGCCAAACATATGATTATATAACTGTTCTTGGAGGTAGCAAGGTGGAACATTGGAATTTATTTGTTAATCTATTTTTAAAGAGTTTATATATTTATTTATTGTGTATCACTCACTTTTATTTTTCCTCTTTTATAAAGATATTTTATTTTATCAATTACATGTAATAATTTTCCACCTAAGTTTTCTGAAGTAATATGATCCAAAATGTCTTACTTCCTCCTTTCCTTCCCCTTCCCAGAGATGGTAAGTAATTTGATCTGGGTTATACATGAATTATCATGTAAAACATATTTCTATATTATTCATTTTTATAAGAGAATAATCACATAAAACAGAAATCCCCAAATTAAAAGAAAATTAACTAAAGTAAAAAAATACTCTGCTTTGATCTGGATTCTAACTCCAAAAATCCTTACTCTGGAGGTAAATCACATTCTTTGTCATAAGTCCTTCATAAATGGCCTGGATCATTGTGTTGCTGAGAGGAGCTAAGTCTTTCTCAGCTGATCCTTCCACAATATTGCTGTTACTGTGTTCAGTCTTCTAGTTTCTTCTTAAATCACTCTGCATCAGCTCATGCAGATCTTTCCAGCTTTTTCTGAAATAATGTTGATCATTATTTCTTATAGCACAAAAGTATTCCATCATCATCATATTCCATCATCAGTCATTCCCCAATTGATAGAAATTCCTCAATTTCCAATTCTTTGCCACCACAAAAAGAGCTGCTATAAATATTTTTGTACAAGTAGATTTTTCCCCTTTTCTGGATCTCTTTGGAACTAGTAATACTATTAGAGGATCAAAGAGTGCGCACTGTTTTATAGCCCTTTGAGCATAGTTACAAATTGCCTCCAATGGTTGGATCAGTCCACAACTCCATCAACAATGCATTAATGTCCCAATTTTGCCATATCTCTCCAACACTTATCACTTTCCTTTATTGTCATATTTGTCAACATGATAGATTTGAGGTGGTACCTCAGAGTTGTTTTAATTTGCATTTCTCTAATCAAGAGTTATTTGGAAATTTAAAAAATATAATTATTGATAGTTTTAATTTCTTCATCTGAAAACTACTAACAGAATTTTTTTAGTAAGAGGTGGGGGTATCATGGTCAGATATATGTTACAGGAAGATCACACTGGCATTTGAATGGAGAATGACCTGGAGTAGGGAGAGAACTGAGTCAAGAAGACGAACCAGAAGGTTATTACAACAGTCCAGATATAAGGTGATAAGGGCTTATAACAAAGTAAGGCTATGTGACTATATAAAAGGGTATATAAGAGATGTTGGGAAAGTAGGAATGACAAGACATAGCAAGAAACTGAAGAAGAAGGGTAAATTATGAGTGAAAATGAGAAGTCAAATTTAACACTGCTATTGGGGGCCAAGATGGCTGGGATAATGGAGGTGTCCTCAACAATGATGTGTAAATTTGGAAAAGGAAAGTTTGATGGAAAAGATATAGAATTCTGTTTCAGACATATTGAAATGCTTCAAGACAATCATTTCAAAACGTCCAATAGACAGTTAGTAATGAAAAATTAGAGGTTAGGAGAGAGGATAAGGCTGCATAAAGAGATGTGAGAAAAATCTTTGCAGAGAAGATAACTGAATTCATTAGAATAAACAAGGTCATAAAGTAAGATAGCTTAGAAGTATAATTAAAAGGACCAAGGATTAAATGTTGGGCATTATTCAAAGAGAGTATAGCTTGGATCAAGCACTAGAAAAGAGACTGAAAAGATATGGTTAGATAAACAGGAAAACAAGGAGAGAGAAGAGTAACAAAGATTGGGAGAATTTAGTGTTCCAGGAAAAGAAGGTGACAAATAACATCAAAGGTCACAAAGAGGTTAAGGATGAGGATTGAGAGATAGCCAGATTTACCAATTAAGAGGTCGTTGATGACTTAAGAGAATAATGAATTCAGAAGCCAAAACTGTATTAAGTTTAGAAGAGAGTAAGAATAAAGGAAATGGAAGTTATCAACTGTAGACAGTTTTTTTTTCCAAGCAGATTAGCCACAAAGGGAAGAAATATAAGGTAATAGCTAGTGAGGATGGAAAGACCAAGTGACATTAAGGATAACATACCCTGTTTACAAATTATTATTAGCAGTCAACAAAAATCTGTTTAGTGACAAATTATACGAGAAGTTGGCCCTCTGATTTGTGGGTGCCCATTCAAATATGACTACATTCCTTTAGGATGGTCATTAATCCATAGATAGAATTGACTACTCAGATCAGTACCTAATCCATTAAAAGTTACCCATGAAGTACATGACATGTTAAAAAATCCCATACAATTATCTTACATACCTTTGATTTAAACTACTAAACTGAACAAATTCTCTGGACATAATATTCAATTTGAAGATCTTTAGAATCTGAATGAAATAATTTTGGGGTAAGAATTAACCTGCTCAGCAACCTAATTTTATACCATTGATAACAAATTAATTAAGCAGATAACCATGGTGGGGATGATTTAAAAATCTTGGTGAATTTTGGTGAGTCAACTTGCTTGTTACATGTTTCTGTCTAGATCTTACTAATGGAGCCCTCTACATCAATAAGAGCATGAATATAGAATAGTTTTATCCCATTTCCTGAGCTTTCTCCTCATTTATTGTGAAACAAATATATGATTGCTCTATAATGTGGTCAATGTTGTTATAAAAATGTATCCATGAGAATTAATTTGATAACTATTAAGACTAATATGATTACATATTTACAAGTTTTCTTTATCATGAGAAGTACTTTTCATTATGAATGCAAATATCCCATGTTCTAAAATTCAATTGCAAATTCTATGAGCTATAGTTGGCAGTGATGTAAGCCAATTCAGAAAGATTCTAGCTATCTTTCTGGAAATGTAGAACTATGTAATAGCCATAAGCTCCTGCAATCAAGTTGATGGAATCTTTCAGATATGTGATATTTACTTTACTCTTCATATCTGGCTCATTCCTCTGCTTGTAAATGTCAACAAATATGCCTATGTACTAGGTCTTCACCATCCTTCCTGGTGACCATTCCTGATGTTGAAGAAAATCTTACGTTTTTTTATGGTAATTTCTCCTTATTTCGTAGATTCTCGGCTGTTATTCTAAATAATGCACATTTCTGAAACATTATTGCTTTCTTCTCAGGCTTCTTTTCAAATGATTATGATATATGAAGCTGTATTTTCAGGAGATTAGTGTATTAAGGTTTAAATGGAGAAGGTACCTTAGAGGTCATCTAATCAGTGGTGTAAAACTCAAATACAAATGATCGTACAGGGTCATTTTAAACTTGGAGAAAACCACAAATTGTCATTATTTATATTATTATTGTATTTTTGTCAAAAGTTCTCCAATTATATTTTAATCTGGTTCAGACCATACTGGAGTTTTTTGGTAGGGCAGGGGATTTCTGATGGGCCACAAGTCGAATAATTCTGATTGGTTCAACCCCCTCATTTTTGAGATGGGAAAGCTGAGACCCTGAGAGGCTATAAGGCTTTCCTAAGGTTAGATAGATTATAAATAAAGGAGAGAGTTTGTGAACAAAAGTAAAGATCTCATCCATTAAGTCATGTTGGAATTTAGGATCGATCTTTCTATATTTAAATTGACATAAAATTATAACATGGGATGATAGATTTAGATCTGGAAACTATCTTAAAGATCATTGGTTCCAGTCATATCATTTTTCTGATAAAGAAACTGAGAGCAGAGAGGTTAAGGGACCTGCTCAGGTCAATTTATTCAAGTAGAAGTGGATTTAAATTTTACTCAAATTCCTCAAGTTCTCTGGATTCAAGAAAATTATATAGATCATTCACTAAATAGAATATGGTACTTGCTGGTTTTTTTTTCTGATTCCATGAGGAATCCTCTATTCAGGAATCGCCTTTGTCCATGACAGTTAACTTGCCAAAAACTGCTGCTTCTTGCATTAAAACTAACCAGATGCTTTTACTCAACATTTTCTTTCTCCTCAAGTTCCCATTAAGGCATAGTATCAGTAAGCCAATTACTACTGCTGGATAATGGTAGGAACTTTAAGTCAAGTAGTTGCCAAATTCATTCTCAATTACTTTCTTTTTAAAGAGCCAAGACTCTTCATGACAAATTGTGACTTACTACTCTCTTTGAGGGAGCAAAAAAAATTGCCTCTGCTTGGTGCTTTGTTCTTGATTTTCTTCCTGGAAAGTTCAAAAGGGATACATTATCTATTCTATGTTTGGGAAAGAAATGTTTCCTCACAATCTCACAACATCCTGATGTTTGCTTCATGTAAGGCAGCACTCTCAGCAATGGACCATGTCTGCTTTCCATGGCCCAGTCTGGCTTAAAAAAGAGAGGTTCATCATCAAGAACCAAGATGTATTAATTATTATCTGTCCAGGGTAACCCATGAAACAACCTTTGAAGTTGTCCTAGGATAATTTTTCTCCTGTATTTGATTGACAACCCTGATCACAACATTGCCCTGGATACGCTTGTTGATTTTGAGTGTATTGCTAAAAGTAATAAGTGAAATTCACAGATGCAAATTTAGCCTTGATATAAGGAAAAACTTTCCAGCAATTAGTCAACCCAAAGTGGAAAAATTTTGCCTTTGGATGCCCTTTTTCTTTTTCCCCGCCATCACAATGACCACTGTAGGTCTTCTACCAAAAGGGTAGAGGGATCATCTATAGATTGTGTGGTAGAGCAATTAAATTTTCAAAAGTGGGTTAGAATAAATGGTCACTGAGGTTCCTTCCATCTATGAATTTTGGGAATTTTGAAAAAGGAAGGCCACTAGAATGGTCTTAAAATTCTCTTCCAGGTCTAAAAAGTTTTGATTTTTAATGAGATGATAATACAGATATGACTTGGAGAAATAGTAAAGATGTTGAATTTTTTTTACATGAGAAAAGAGATTCATATAAGATCATTGACTATCTGGTCATTTTACTATATACACAGGACAAAGTTGTTGAATAATGATGGAGATATAAAAATAGAAACACCTATGGTCTTTCACTTAATTTCAAAACTGCAGATAGTCACTTGAATAAATCAGCCACTAAGAAGTGTTGAAGGATGCATATTCATCACTTCATTAGCTCCTTACACTATTGAGTTTTTCAGTGCTGTTACTGACAACAGAACCAACACTATCTTGGTAGACAATGGTTGGTTCTTATTTTTCTGCTACCACCATCATATTAATTTTACTGAAACATCAATTTAGCATATACCAAAATAGAAATGTTTAGAAACCATCCATAAATTGCTGTAATTGGTGCATAATACACATATTATGTTTTTATCCCTACATTTAATTTAAAGCGTTTGTTGGATTATTGACTAGCTAAATAGAAAACTCAGGCAAATATATAATTTTAAAACTCTGGCAACTGAGTCACAAGATATTAAGTTGGCAGGCAAAGGGAGAAGTTCTCAGCTATGTCTGCATGGAATTTTGTACATTGAGATTTTCATAAATCTGTAACTGAAAGTAGGATTATAGTGTCAAAAGACCATGAGAATTCAACATGTTAGAAGTATAGTCTCCTTGGGTGAAGATGCATTCATTTTCCCAATTGTGATTGTGAACATTATTTTTAAAATAAATTTTGTGGATAACCAAAACTATATCTAAAATAAATTCATCATAGTTTCTTTTTCATTGTTACAGACACACACATATAATACACACACATCTATACATGTATTTAAATACATGCTTACTTTTTAGATAAATGGCTTTATATATTAAATAATATTTATAATTTTTTTTCTACCCTGGGAGACATAACCACAATGTTAGGTAAAGAATGCCACATTTATTATATTACTGAAGAGTTCTCAAATGACAACTTTTGTTGAATGTTGAGTAACTAGGTAGGCCAATCTAAGGTCAAAAGTCTCGATGGTAAAGAACCTAATTCCCTTAACCATTCATTTCTTATACAGAGCAAACTTTAAGAAGCATTTACTTTTTTCCTATTTACGTTCCTAGTTCATTTCCACTTTCATTATGAGATAACCAGGGTTATAATCTATGTTGATTTCATAACTTTATCTACTGAGATTTCTACATTCAAAGAAAGTAACAAACAAGGTATCTTTTAATTAAACCCTGGACTTGCATGCAGCCAGCATTATTCTGAATGATACACTCACAAAACCTACCCAGTTTAATGTAAGGGGGCAAGGGCATAACTATTCAAATCTCTAAATCTGCTTTAAAAGTGTATGTGAGACTACAATACACAGATTAAAAAGATAATGTGTTGTGCTATGAATCTGCTCATCCATAAAGTCCTTATAAACAGAACACAGAATTTTTGAAACTCTAAGCAAAAGAGCTGTCAGATTCTGATTTGTTTGCTGATATTTGCTTGTTTGTGTTTTTGGCAAAAGAGGAAATTAGTTGGTGTACAGATAGCCAGAATACACAGCACTTCATTTCTTTGTGAATATTTGAACTTTACTTTGGGGTTGCAGTAAATAACAGTTTCATAAATATGTACCCCTAATATTTGACAGAACTTGGAAAACTATAAAGTGGATTAGATATTTTCCCATGCTTACATGAAAGTTGTACAAAATAATTAAAAGGCATTTCAAAATTAACTCATTTAAGCCTCAAAAACAACCTGAGAGAAAAGCACTGTTATTTTCTTCATTTTGCAGATGAGGAAATTGAGGAAAACAGAAATTAGATGACTAGACCACGGTCATACAGCTAGCAAGGGTCTAAGGTTGGGTACAGAAAAAAAAATTGATCTTTCAGAGTTCACTTGGCTTGGTCTTCTATCCACCATACCATCTATCTGCTTTCTACATGTATTCATCTCCTCTACTCTAAGAAAGTGGATGTACTATTTTCAGATAAGATGATTTCCTTCTTGTATAAAGTACCAAAAGAATTTTTTTTACATTTTAATGATAATATAACAAATACCTTCAAATAACAGTAAATAATGTCTGAAATGTAAATTAATGCAGTATTTCCTCATAGTGTGTTTTCTTCCTTTCTCCCCATACCTCTTCTTCTTCTCCCTTCTATTTTCCTAATATACATGTGAGATTGTTCTTTGCCTATTGTTTCTCCTTCTGTTTTCATTACACTGATCTCTCTTGGTTTTCCTTTTACTTACTTGTCCATTCCTTCTTAGTTGACTTCGTATTTTGAGAGTCCTT
>NC_058132.1:287343557-287370987 GCF_016433145.1 Gracilinanus agilis
CTGATGATCCAGTCTTAATAAAGTTAAATTGAATCTCTATTAAGCAAATAAAAATTCAATTTTTAAAAATCCTGATGTTTTATTTTACTAATGTAAGAGAAAACGCCAGTGTATAAACTTTCACTGATGCAGATGGTCATTTACAGAAGTTATTTCCTTCTCTTAAAGTCTTAAAGAGAGTTTCCTGGGGTCCCCGAGAGTTAAGTGGCATATCCAACTTCATAAAACTAGCAAGGAAAAGAAGGATTTTGAACCCAGATCTCATATAGAGGTCATATGCTATCAACAACTGAATCATATTGAATTGAATGATGATTGTGGTTCAGGTGTCTGAACTGGGAAAGTGGTGTTAAGTGAATGAAAAGTATCTCTAATTCTCTCTACAAATTAAGCACCTTCCAAAAGCAGACTCTAGTTAAGAATAATCACTACTTTACCAAAGGTCCTAAAGGCTTTCATCTCCATCCATGGACTGCTTCCATTCATATTATTTTTTTTCCTCTCCCACCATCCTATTTCTTATTTACTTTTCTTGCTATTTTAATGATTTGCAACTCTTTCTGAGGTGAACTTACATTAAAGGAAATGCAAATATATTTTATTTTTCCTTACAGTAGATCTGGATTTCATAAGAAAATAACTGAAATGTCCCAAAGATTTTAAAGCTTTTTAATGGGAAGGGAACGGACATTCATAATTTGGAAATTCTTATATGTCACTCATGAGAATTCTTTGCCCTTCAAGAGAATTTTGTGGTGGTTCTTTCTGTTTTGAAAAGATAGCATTGAACTGAAACCTTACATTTTTTAAAAATTCTTACCTTTTTAAACCCTTACCAGTACTGTGTATTGGTTCCAAGGCAGAAGAGCAACAAGGGCTAGCCATGGGGTTAAGTGACTTGTTCAGAATTACACAGCTAGACCTCAAATCCTAGTCCATATTTGAACTTGGGACTTCCTATCTCTAGAGATCGCTTTCAATTCACTTAGCCACTTAGCTGCCCCTGAGAACTACATTCTTAACAAAATAAGAATCCAGTTTAAAATCGGTATTCACTTTTTTCTTATCTGTTCCTTTGCTCTCTGGTTGCTAATCAGAGAGAGTGTTTTTGAGTGATTATTGATGAGAATTACTTAACACCTCCAATTTCCCCTCAGTTTACAAGATCTTCCTAATACATATCTTGGACTTTTTTTAAGTCAGTGAATATTCAGAATAAGAGACAATGGCATTATCATCATCCCATTTTTCAGATAAAGATATTGAGACAGCAAGGATAAGAGTCTAACCTACTGTAGAAAAAAAAAGTTAAAGGCCTATCTGGATTTGAAATTTGAGAGCTTTCACAATTGGTCATTATCTCAGACTACTGGACCATACCTCTCTCTATTTATAAAAAACAGATATTACCTTATCTAACATAGCTCCTGGATGCTAGAGCATGATACCCCAGGGAGGAAAGAGCCTTTGATAAAGGGAGTTTGCAACCCTAACTGTATAGCATGTAATGTCTTATTGTAAGCGGTTAAGCTTCATCAACCAAAAATATTAAATGACTATGTAACTGAAGATATTATGTATGAATATGTGCATTGAAACTGATGGCCTCTATGCAATATTGGAAATTCACTTTGCCTTTTAAAACAAAGACTATATTTCACTAAAAGTAGACATTCTCATTGTCTTGTTTTTCTATGGATGCTTCTTGACTACATCATAAAACTAAAACGAACAAACAAAAAAACAATCACAGAGATCCAGTTTCTCGACCTATCCCTTTGAAAAATGTGGTTTCTTCTTTGCTTCCTGAGGATCATCTTTATGTCCTCTTTGCATTTTCTGTCCTTGATCATATTTTTTTCCTTAAGCAAGGATTATCTATTGATTTCAAATTAAAACTCAAATTTTGACTTTATCTTACTTCAAAATACTGTGTAATTATTCCATTTCTTAAGTATGGGCCAAGATACACTTGAGAAGCTATTTAATATACACCTATCAGTGTCTCTTCTGAGCATTTTTCTATATTTCAGGGAATATACAATTATGTATTGTAGCCCAAACTAATTTTCCTTATAAAAACAAGACTAACAGAAAATATTTTCTCAATGATCATTTCATTTCAATTATAGGATGCCTCTTGTGATGAACTATATCCTCTGTTCTAGAGACATTTTAAAGAATGCATGCAGTCCACATGCAGTTCTTCTGCATTTCTTTCCTTTATTAATAATGTAAATGACATCATATATGTTTTAAGGAAACCATTTATTTTTATGTTTAGCTATAAACCAGTTTATGAAAATGATGGGAGTCAAACATGATCATTAAGAATCCTAAGAAACAATGGAAAGGAAGTCTTTATTTATGTATTTCATATCATTAGGTACTCTGGCCATTGTCGGACATGAATGCAGGGGCTTCAAGTGCCACCAACCTCATGTTTTATAATCATCTGCCATGTACTTCTGTTTACATTAATATAGATATGGAATGGAGTAGCTAAGAAAGCCAGATCAATATTTGCATGAGGATCTGTCCAGTATCTAAGCCAAAAGTGGCTTTGTTTGATAAGTTCCTTAATCTGCCACTTTAAAAAAAACTGGCCCAAGCTATCATAATTAGGAGGACAATAGTGGCCCCCCAAAACTATACCAGTAAAGTTTGGCAATCTCAGAGTGCTGAAGTTATTATACAAAGATACAGCTGCCTAATTTTATCTCACAGGGAAGATAACAGTTATGCTGACCGTCCAATGATTTCCAACGTGAAAATATTACTGCATCTCCACCTCCCCTAGTGACTGAAGAAATATTGAGACACATCTTGAATACATTCAGGTAATTTTAGTAATCAGTACGCTGTTTGGTGAAAAGCCTACTAAAGGAGAGCATACAATGAAGCTGTTCCAAACTCTATAGACAAGTACTTGGCACATATGCCTTCACTTATAGGCTTGAGCTATTACATTCAGCAATTCACTGAAATAATGTGAATTTTAACATAAATCATATAAAAATGGAATTCAGGCGCCCTTCATTTAGCCCTGCTGGGTGTAACATCCATATGTCAGCAAACAAGGTGGTTGGCTATCTTTCATTCTTCTGAACTGAAGCTTTCCTACAAATCTGATTTTTTTTTGTCTTGGGGGTCATGTATGGAACCTGATATTCTCAATCATTGTGAATAATTGCACTTGTCAGTTTAAAGTAGACCTGGACGATGAAGTGACTTCTTTATCCTACATATGGTTAGAAAAGACATACTTGAGGTTAAAGCACTCACTTCTCTCATTCTAATTTATATAAAAGCTAAGACTTAAAACATACACCAATTTTATATGGTACATTTATAAGAAGTTCCTCTCTAGGTAAAAGATGATAGCCCAGGGTTTCCATCTCAAATCTTGAGCTTATTTACACTTAATGAAAAAAAAATAAAACTCCAAGTATAAAAAACCTTGTGTCTTTCAATTACATATTTGCTATTAGAAATCAAATATTTTTTCTTTGAAGGTTTCTTTTTTATTGGAGGAGGTTAATTCAGTGTATATTTTACCCTCCTTGGAAAACAAAGCCTAGATGAGATGACCTCAAGTATGGTATTAAAAGGAAACCTGGAGGCTGGGCAAGTCACATAACCTCTCTGAGCCTCAGTTTCCTTATTTGTAAAATTAGAAAGTTTGAACTGGATAGCCTTTAAAATCCCTTTCAGCTCAAAATCTATGATCCTATGAATTTTTCAAGGTGCCTTCCAGCCTGTGATCCCAAGTTTACTTATAAACATATCCAGCTGGCAATATGCACCAGAAGTATGCTTCAGACATGGGTGATTCCTGAATGACGCCAGGAAAGGAGACAGCTATTTTGGAATTTTAAAACCCTTTTTACAAATTCCACTTCTGCAGGTGGGTTATACTCCCCTACTATGTACTTAGCAACATTTTGTAAAACCCTAGAACGGAGAGGCCTTTTTGACGGAGTTAAATTTATTTCCTTAGCTGGTAAAGCTTTTCCTTTCCATATGGTCAGGATAGCTAATTTAGTTTGTCTCTGAGGTGGCCAACATTATAGTGTGGTATCATAGAATATAAAAATAAAAGAAGGTATGAAAACCTTATTCTAAAAATGAAATAAAAGCAGATGGGACATACGTTTCTAACGTATTTAATTTGCATCGTCTTTTTTTTTTCTTTTAAAGTTCTTGTGGACCAATCTTGCAAAAAGGCAAAACAAAACCTAAACACTCTAGTTCCCTGCCAGCAAGCTGCCAAGCTGATCTTTTTATCTCCATCATCTATAAAAAAAATCATAACCAATAACCATAAGATTAAACACCCTGAACACTGGATTTTAAAGATTAACTTTTAACATCCTTTTTACTTAAATACAAAGGCTAACTTTTTTTCCAAGTTGTAAATTAACTACTTCATGTTTGAAATACCTTAGAGAGGGTTATGGGTCTTGGGGCTCAAGATGGAGAGCTTGTTCATTTTGGAAAAGCATCAGATGATATCTGATGATGATGTTTATTTTCTATCCCAATATCCTTTTCTTATGCTATATATGTATCAATCACCCAAAGATATAAGCTTAGAAAAGCTGTCCCAAAAGATCCATTAGTGGTCCTGCTATCATATGAATTAAGGATTACTATCATATGGAAGTACTCTAAGTAGTAATATATTGAATGGTTCTAAAGGGTCAAAATAATTTAATGCAGCTACAAAAGAGTATTTGTTTTAGTCATAGTGATATCAAAGCGATTGGATTAGAAACAAACCAAAACTTAAAACAGTTGTTATTTAGTGAATGATTTTTTTTACAAAGGTGAATTTTTGGTTTATCAGAATTTTTAAAATTCAGTCCAATGCCTTAACTGACAATTGAATCAGAATCCAATGTACAAAGACTAACCTATAACCTGAGTGTTAGAAGACTCTTGCATAGCACTATGCATTTTCCAGACTACTTTCAGACACATTATCTCAGATGTTCACAATGACCATGTTAAAGTTCTTATTTTGCTGACAAAAGAACTCAAGTTTAGGGAAGTTTAATTATTTGGCTCAGGTCACAAAGCTAATATTAAAATTAGTCCTGAAAATCAAATGTGATATCTTCCCTTAGTTCTTTCTACACATAGTCTGATGTAATAATTTTGCATACTTTCTACTTAGCACCTTTTTAATTTTAATGAAAACACTTGAAAGGAAGTAGTCAAATTCATTTAGGAGGAGTATCTACAGATACAGCAAGAACATATTCATAGGAAAAGATTTTACACACTTTGAAAAAATTTGAAAAAAATTTTTTAAAGTGTGATCTAGGAAGTTTACTAAAATGCTACATCAAATTTCTATGGAATATTTTTGGTTGGTTTTATGGTGCTGACCACCTATGGTGTGGAAATTCCTACCGCCAACGAAGACTGACAACTCATTAGGAATTTGTAGCCAATTGGGTTGCCTATTGCATAGGGAAGATGATTATCTTACCTTAAACCAAACAGCTAGTTGAGGGTAGAATTTGAACCTTAGTTGATCTTGGATCTAAGGTGAGTCTACATTACATATGCCACATTGCCTCTTTATAGAAATAAATATATATATATATATATATTTATATACATATATATACACATATAATTGTGTAAAATATATCTTTAATGTAGATGGCAAGAGAAATCTTATTTTATTTGTAACTAATAACTAGTTCAATAAACAAATATTTATTAAGCATCATCTAATGTTTTAGGCATTGTCATAAGTACTAATTATATAATGGAAAAATGAAAGTCCTAGACAAAGTTATATGAGAACTTAGAAAATGTCTGTGGGCTAAAATCCAATACTTTTAAATCAAAGAGGTTATTTCTACTTAAATTAATTTTGCTCCCTTTTCTCCTCAGAATTAATTATTTTTTTTCTGATTAGGTTAATTGATAACTGAAAAGGGAGCAACCAAAAAGGTAGGCCGATTGAAGATTTTTTCCATTCTTTGAATAATATATTTAAATAAATAGTAACATTTAAGGAAAGAAAACAATATTATTAACTATTATACTCCATGATTATCTTATTCATGATTATATTATTCTTCCTTAAAACACTTGATATTTTTCTTATTTACCAAATCAATTTTATGTAATCCTTTAAAGTGCTACTTATACAGCATGTTTTTCCAATGAGGAAATTCAGGCAAATGTCCTTTGATCAGTGTCAGTGGTCTCTCCAGTTCTCTCCTCCTTACTTCTTTCCCACTGCATCTTATAGAAGAAGAAAGCAAGTGAACAATATATAGTGCTAAAAAAGTAGAATTCATACGAAGACAGCAGCAGTCAGTGGCACTTCTAGCCTCATGGGATGCTTCCAATTGCTAAAAGCTGTCACCATTTTCTTCAGAATCAAGTGTGAGGAGCATTCTATTCTTTGTAGTGAGAGCTCGTGCCACAGTAACACGGAGGCCCTACTCATGCAAACACCACCACCCCCTTCTTTCCCCCACCCCTTGGCAGAAAAAAAAGTCTCCATGGAGTAACAAGTTGCCTAAATGCAAATACTTATGAGTGTCTTTGAAAGCATGAGGAAAAAATAGCAAAGTCGGCAACCACAGAGGCTGATCGTCTGACTTGTTGAGATTGAAAATGTTCTCTTATTTGTGAGTGCGTGTGTGTGTGTATGTGTTTCTCATTTTACAGCTCAAGATGTTTCAGAATGATTAGCTCTGGGAAAAAGACTCAATTGCTGGGGCAGAACAAGGTTGAGAGACTTGGTAAGGTGCTGAGTTGATAGCAATGTCAGTCACTTTCAGGGGAAATTGTGAATGGAAACAAGAGGGTGGTCAGAATCCATAGTAAGAAGGTGTCTGTAAATCACTGTGTAAACACATAGGAACTGCTTCCCTAAAGTCAAGAACTAGTCAAGCAGGACCAGCTGTAAAAATGGAAGTGTGCAGGAAGTCTAGGAATCCTCCAACATCTGCTGGTGCCATTAAAAATGAAAAGTAAATCCATGCTGGCAATATATGAGATTTATTGTCCTACATTAGCTCTGACAGCAACTGCCAATTTTTCTCTCTCTTTTGCCACACAAGTATCTTTCAAGGGGCACAGAAATAAGAGCCAACTGCAAAAGCACCAATAGGTGGAAAAATTGGGATTAGGACAATTTAATATTTATGGCAAAGAGCCAAGAAGATGAGGGCAAAGAAGTGAAAGTGAGAAGTTAAAACAGGAGGGAATGTCTTAAGATTCCACTGTAAAATATTATCATGCAAGGAAGTTATAAATCTTGAGTATCACTAAAAATTCCAGTATGCCCAGTGTCATAATTCTTGGCAGACAATCATTCTTTCAATACAAACGAGAGTAAGAAAAGTCTTATTAATAACGGAAATTATAGGTAGTTTGTTTTAAATGATGCAAATTATCCAAAATAATATTTGAAATTAATTTGATTTAATCATCAAATATTTCTTCATAAATTTAAAGACAACGTTGGCATTCTAATTTATCTTCTATTCCACAAAACAATCAGTGAACAAATAGGCAAGATGTATTATATTTCCAGGATTACTTAAACATCATCTAAGACTGATGCCTTTTGCTGGACATCCTGTTCTCTTTAAACATTTTGGGTTAGAGTAATACGATTATGTTTTCCAAGTCTAAAATTCATGTTATCATTGTTATACTAACATTGATGTGCTTCCTTTGTATAATTAATTTTGGGGAAACACAACTTCTCTTTATCTTTTTTTCCTTATCTCTTATGTGAGGGTAATAGTATTTGTATAGTGTAGCTTACTGGGTCATTTTAAGACTTAAATCATATAACAAATATGTTAAAGTTGTTTGTACCTCTAAAGGAGGGTAGAAAGAGAATAAGACTCAGAATCAGAAATTATGTGACCATGGACAAGTCCAAGTTTTGGTTTATTTATCTGTAAAATGTAGATAATGAAACAAAAGGAATTAAATTATATGGCAGTTATGAGGATCAGATAAGATATTCTATATAAGTAACTGTAGATTCTAAAAGATCATGTCATTACCTCATACCTATTAATTGGCTAATATAACAAAAAAGGAAAAATGATAAATGTTGGAGGGGATGTGGGAACATTGGGACACTAATACACTGTTTGTGGAGCTGTGGACTAATCCAATATTCTGCAGAGCAATTTGGAAACCATGTCCAAAAGGCCATAAAACTGTTAATATCCTTTATCCCAAGCAATACCACTACTAGGCCTGTGTCCCAAGGAGATCAAAGGTAGTGGAAAAGGACCTCCTTTGTATAAGAATTTTATAACAGCTCTTTTTGTGGTGGCAAAAATTTGGAAACTAGAGGGATTTCCATCAATTGGGGAATGGCTGAACTAGTTGTGGATATAATTGTAATAAACTGCTCTTGTGCTATAAAAAAAATAGCAGACAGGATAATAATAAAAAACCTGGAAAGACATGTGAAATGATGCAAAATAAAGTGAGTAGAACCAGGAGAACGTTGTATACGGTAAGAGCAATAATGTATGATGATCAGTTGTGAATAATTTAACTATTATCAGCAATGCAAGTATATAAGACAACTCCAAGAGACTCATGATGAAAAAAAGCTTTCCTCCATAAAATAATGCAATGATGGAATACAGACTGAAGCATACCACTTTTCACTTTATCTCCTTCATGAGTTTTTTCTTATGTTATATTTTACTATTTCTATTACTATTATTTATTATTATTATAATCCTAATATCTCCCTTGCTGTTCTATATTCCTCATGGTGATAACAATATCCAAAATGGATAACAAGGTCCAAAATGGCTTAAACTACATATATGGCTAAAGGGATTGGTCATATAGGGAAAATTGGACAAGATATATGGACAGAATATGAGAAGTAATATTGCATGAACAAGCAGAAACAAAAGAAAACGCTCTAGAACACTGGCTGAATTTTCTATATAGTCTTTGTGGCAAAAGAAGAATAAGAATTTTATAAAATGAAAAGTCCTGGAGTGTTTGTAATTTATCCATGTGGAAAGTGGACACATGCTAAAGACAACACACATCCCCTCAAAAAAATTCTTACACTATGCTTTCTCATCACTTTCATGTCAAGTTTGTATTCATATATCTTGTACTTAAAAGTATGGTTCTTGGTAGACAGAATCATAGATTCACAGAATGTGAGGTCTGGAAAGGACCTGAGAGATAAGTTAATCCAATCTGATTATTTTACAGTTAAATAAACAAACAAAAATAGAGGTTCAGAAGTTGTGACTTGTAAAACTACATAACTTATTGTAGTAGCTTCAGAGAAAAACTTCAGTCAATCTGACAAGCTTTCCTAAATACCATTCTAGTCTTCCTTTCTTCTCTAAAATCCAGCAGATTAGTGAGTTTAATAAGAGTTGTAATAGCAGCACATTTTAATATGAATACCTTCCCACGACTCTGTATATATCTCATGGGTACATATTTGTGTAGATAGTATCTCCTCCACTAGAATTTAAACTCCTAGAGGACAAAAATTCTTTTTTGCCTCTGTGTATCTCAAGGGCTTGGAAAGATATCTGGTATATAAGTGATTAATAAATACTTTCTGATTGACTTAAGTTAGCTATTGCATGGCTATGATAATGCTCTGCCAAATATAATTACAAAGTTTGACTAAATAGTTGGCCTACAAAGAGAATGCTAATTCTGTTTCATAAGCTGTTTACACATCGTGTTGGCTCCAACCAATTGTAATCTCCACAAGAGCAGGAAACCTGTCTTCTAATTATCTTGTCCTCATTCCCCTCTCCATTTACACATTTTGTGGTCCTCAGTCCTTGATATCCCTTCCCATCTACATCCCCACTTAGTATCCCCCCTAGCTGGAATAATACACTACAATAATACCATACTGTGGATACACTGGATTTTAAATAAATACTTGGTGAATTTTCTGCTTAGTATCATAGGATATATTTTGCAGATTGTAACTGGGAATACTTTAAACACAATTTCTGTTCTCTAAGAGGTTCCCATATAGTCTCTTTAACAAGGTAAAGTTACCCTCCTTTTTGATATTTAACTCCTTCCTTAAAAGGTAAATCTCAACTCAAGTTCTCTGAGATGCAGGAAAATTTTGATAACTATTTTTGTTTGTTTGATATTTCTTGGTAGAGAACAATATGTTTCTTCAATACTGAAATTATGAAAATAAATATCAAAATTGAAAACTAATATTTGAAAAAAAGACCTGAAAATGCATTTTTATAATAGTCACTCCTAAGAGTTAGACCTATATTCATGCAAATAAGATGATCATTTCATTCCTCTTTTAATGGATAATATGGATCACCTCATGACTGATTCAGCTGAAATAGTGATCAGTACTTTGTCAAAATTAATAAAATTACTGTTTAAATTGCCCACTATGGGTACAAATGGTCTAAGTCTTCCAACCTCTAGTCTAGTTCATTAAGTTATTTAAATAAAAGACCTGTATTCACAAAAGAACATGCTGTTTTGTACATGCCATATAATAGAGAGGAAAGGTTATTATTATTCAATTGATCTTCCATTTTTGTTAACCTGTTATAGTAATTTTAAACTTGAAAAATATTTAATTATGTAGTTATTATTCCAATTGCAAAAATGCTCCTAATTGAACATAAAGATTGAACCCATTTTACTGTAACTTCCTCCTCGAAGGTTACTAGTACTGTATTAGGCGCTAAATTCAATGGGACATTTTTATTTGTTTCTTCTTTCTCAACTTTTTTTGGGTAATTTTTATTTATTCATTATTTATTTATTTATTTATATTTTTAGTATTTTATTTTTAGAAACATTTTCCATAGTTACATGATTCTTGTTTTTACTTTCCCCTTCACCCCCCCCCATATCTAACGCATTTCCACTAATCTTAACATGTGTGATCAATCAATACTTATTTACATATTATTGATAGTTACATTGGTATGGTTGTTTAGTGTCATACCCCCATCAACTCATGTGTCCAAGCAGTGCATGGCCATTCTTAGTTGGGTAATTTTTAACACAACTAAGAGACTACCTACATCTCAGAAATTCTTTCCTAATGTGGGCACTATGACATTGCTCTTTTCTGGTTCATTTCTAGACTTCTGACTTTTTTTTCTGTCTTTATTGACTCTTTAAGTCTCCACCAAAGACTATTCTGGGCTGTCCATCCTTCTCTCCTTAAAAACTCTTGTTTGGTAGATATGTTTCCATGGGTTAAATTATAAATAACTTGAAAAATCTATTTCTTTAGCCATACTATCTATCTCTTCTACACTTGAATTGTCCTTCCTGTTCGCTCATTCACACACCTTACCCAAAATGGATTTTTTTTGCCATATTTGACAAAACATTTCTTACTTCTGTGCATTCCCACAAGGTATATAACTCCTTTGGAATGCATGAATTCACCTAGGGTTTTCAGCTTTCTTGACTTCTTTTTAACTTATATGTGACATTTTCCCATATAGTAGTACTAGAACTTTTTGGACTCCCTTTTGACTCCAAGACCAATGTCCTTGTCATTGTATCATACTGCAGCCACATATCTTGGAAATGTTAGAACTAATTTTCTTCTTAGAGCAGTTTTTAGCTTCATAAGTTACATTCAGCAGTAGACCTGGGATTTGATTCTAGTTCCCATTAAATTCCACTAAAGTATGTTATTGCCATGCATCTTGGAAATGTTATTAACTCATCCACTATTTGCTACTTGAGATGGATATTATAAGCTTTTCATCACCAGACACAGTTTTGAGTTAAGTAGTACAGTTAAATCAGGAAGAGAGAGAAGCAGATCCAATTTTTTTTAAATTAAAGCTTCTTTAAGGATAGCAAAGAATTTTGTCACTTGAATTGGATACTTTCAAATTTTAACTTGATCAATTTCACCTTTCGTGTCTGTTTAGATTGTTAGAACATTCATACAAAAATATATATTGAACTTTAGTGTGATAAAATGGCTAAAAGCCAGTCTGATCTTACAATGCATCATGAGAGGCAGGGTCTAGCACAAGTAAGGTGAGAGCCTTTCTAACTATTACCTGATATGACCACATTGGAAGTATTCAGTTATGTTCCCAGTGTCACCATTTATGAAAGTCACCAATAACAGCTGGCCTGAATTCAAAGGAAGGTACTGCTGTTGGTGAAGTGTCTTGAGTTCATGCTACATGAGGAATAGTCGAAGAAATTACAAAAATCTAGCCCAGAGGGGGCAGCTGGGCAGCTCAGTGGATTGAGAGTCAGGCCTAGAGATGAGAGGTCCTAGGTTCAAATCTGGCCTCAGACACTTCCCAGCTGTGTGACCCTGGGCAAGTCACTTGACCCCCATTGCCCACCCTTACCACTCTTCCACCTATGAGCCAATGCACAGAAGTTAAGGGTTTAAAAATGCAAAATAAATAAATAAATCTAGCCCAGAGAAAAGAAGACTTGGAGGGGACATGGCCATTTTCACCAACTATTTGAACACTCATATGGAGGGAGTAGGATTGGATTTATTCTGCTAAGCCTGGAAGACAAGATTAGGATAATAATTGGAAGACACAAAGAAACAGATTTTTATTTGATGTAAGAAAAGCAAGTTGCTCACAACTAGTACTACCCCAAAATAGTTTTGGGCTGCTTCTTATTAATTAAACCCAATGGTTCTTAAAGACCTTATTAACTCTTGACATTTTGTCATTTGAGCCAAAATAGTAACTAGGTAAGTCATCTTTAGGAAGAAATGAGTGATATGTGATGAAAGGATAAATATTTTAATGCCAAGCTGGTTTTTGACAAAACATATCTGTTGTTATTTTAAATTTTGTTATGAGAAGGAAGTACCTTAGGTAATACATAAAATATGATTACCTCTGCCTCCTAAAACCCATGAGAGTAGTTTTGGGGAATGTTGAAGGAAAAGGAGATTGACGTCTTAATAATCTTAGAAACTGTGTTTTAAAACTACCTTTTGAAATGATAATTCTAGGAGATTTTTAGGGTAAGAAATCGAGGTGAAAGATGAGTATAGCTGCAGAATAAAGTATTAAATTCAGTTCCTTCATGTTTGACACTAAAATAATTCATAATTTCCCCTTTATATTGTTGTTGATGAGGCATTTTCTTAAGCTAATATAATTTTCTATTCATGACATCTGATGGCAATTTAAAAATATTTGTATTAATTGATAATTAATATTTGACAAATTAATGTTTTGGTAAATTGGGTTCCTTGGACCTGTAAGCATAAGTCATGAGAAAGTGCTTTCTATTGCATAACAGATGAGTTGTTTAAAATCTACATAATTCAAGGAAATAGCCTTAGAATAGTACATATTAGAAGAATTAAATGTAAACATATTACCCACAAAAAGTGATGATGATTTTTAAAAATTTAGCACAATCACAGTGTTTGATAAATCAAAGAACATTTATCCGTTAGGAAAGAACACTCCATTTCCAACAAATTATTGGGAAACTAATAGTGGCAGACTGAAATCAGACAGAAAATTATGTTTAGACCAACATTTAATACCAGATATTATGATAAGTTCAAAGTTGATATATGACCTTATGATAAAAGGTCACATACACTTTATAAAAAAAGTAACCAGATCAGATACCTTTAACAAATTTGGGAATGAATAGATTTCTTAGCCAAAAGAGGAACAGAAGTACTAAAACAATTATTCAATGACTGCAAATCAAATTGTTTTGGTATGAATGAAATCTGTGCTACCAGAGTCATAATGATTTCTTTAAAAAATTCAATCAACAAGCATACTTTTATTATGTGCCAAGAAGATGTGTTAATTGGTGGAATATTTGCATCAGATAACTTTGTTAAAGATCTAGTATTCAAATGCACAGGTAACTAATGCAAATTAGTAAGAATAATATTATTTTTCCAGTCGATAAATAATGAATTCATATTAATAATCAATTATTCAAACATATTAATTCACAGGTAGGGGGTACAGTGGATAGAATTCTGTGCCTGGAGGCAGGCAGACCTCAATTTCCTAAGTTCAAATCTGTCCTCATATACTTACTAGTTATATGACCCTAAGCAAGTCATTTAACTCTGTTTGCCTCAGTTTCTTCATCTGTTAAAATGAGTTGGAGAAGAAAATGTCAAACTACTTCAGTATCTTTGTCAAAAAAACAAACAAATCCAAAAGAGATCACAAAAAGTCAGAGCTAATTGAAATGACTGAATAACAACAACAGCAATCATTCATTACATACGATTTCTCCTGACCTCTAACAATGAAATAATACAAATAAAAAATGCTCTGAGATTTTACCTCCCTTTCAGTAAATTGACAAAAAGGAATAAAGAAATAGTTAACTTTGAAGGATTTGGAAATGTAGGCCTATTAGTGCATGTTGGTAGAGCTATGGACAGGTCCAGTGGACCAATTCTGGAAATTAATTTGGAATTATGAAAAAAAGTAAATTTTGATCCAAGTATCCCTGACCTGGGATCTACACACTTCCCCCCCACCAAGAGTACAGGGAGATATTTTTATAGAGTCCTGGAACTTGGTTAGGAAACATGTTCATTTTCATCACATATAATATGTTAATTTGTATTTTATTACATATAAAATTATGTACTTATAATTATTTTCTTTTGTAATCCCACACATTTTATTTATGAATTTAAAAACATTATTTTGAGAAAATGTTCATATACTTCATCAGACTTCCAAAGCAACACACAAAAAACTAAGAAATCTCTATTTTATCCAAAAATCATATTAGTAGACAAATATCCTCAAGATATCAAACATAAAAAGAAAAAATGTGAATTTATAGCAACATTATTTTTGCATGTGATATTAAAGAAATGGTAACAAATTAGATTCCCATTGACTAAAAAGTGGCTAAACAAATTGTTAGACATGAAAATAATAGAATATTTCTGCATAGTAAAAATAATGAATATGAAGAAAACAGAGAAACATGGGAAGACAGAACTAGTGAAAAATGGAATATGAGCCAGGAAAATAATATACACAATAACCATGGCAATGCAAATAGAAAAAATAATTTTAAAAACTTAAACTGGATCTGTAAAATTGTAGTGAGCAAGCTTATTTCTGAAAAAAAGAGATAAGGAAATGTACCTCTCTTTCTTCAATTGAAAGATGGGTGACTGAGTGGGGAATATTTCATATACTGTCAGAATCAATTAATATGTTACCTAGCTATTCTGAATTGCTTACTTTTCTTCCCCCCCATTTAAGTTTCTTTCTATAACTTAAAAGAGGGAAAGAAACTATTCAGAAGTGAAAGTAATACAATAACGAAAGATTTTAAAGTTATTTAAAAATAAAGCTAGGAATTTAAAAATTCTAATATAAATGTGAATTTCCCACAGTTGAATTATTTTTATTTTATTATTATGCTCTATATCTCTAAATATTTCTGTTAATCTAAACATATAACTTGAAAATCTTTTAAAACATATTTAGAGGGCATTTTAGAAACAAAACTAAAGACAGAAATATTATAAGAATTTTTATTTACCCAAATTGCAACACAACCATATTAATTATTCCTACCTCTTTCTCAATACAAACTTTGGTCTTATAAATCATTAGAAAAAGTTCAAGGTCTTTGGCTTAGATAACATTCACTGTATTTCCCACCTTTAAAATTCTTGATAGTATTTATCTGGATACAATCTTAATAGGAAATATTGTAAATACTTTAATAATAAGCATTTATCTCTAGTTTAGCATTCATAAAATACTTTATAAATGTTGTTTCATTTTGTCCTCACAACAGACCTTCATTTTACATGAGAAAGTAAGGAAGGCAGAGGCTGTTTTCCTCCAAGTTTAAGTGATTTTTCCCAAGGTCACATAACTACAGTAATACCTCAGTTTTCATTGATAATCTGTCTAAAAACAATCAGAGAAATCAGAAACCAATGAAAACCAAGACAATTATTATTCAATTAATTCATTCTAGACACTCCAAAATACATACCAAAAACATTTTATAGAGAATAAATATAGTATTTAATACAAAAGAACATATAAGAAATGAATACAAAATGAATATAAAAGCCTAATGTAAAGAATAAATGAATGTTTAACATGGCATTTACCTTTCTGAAGACTCTTCTTGGAGTATGGAAGGAAGACAGTGAGGAAGGGGGAGAGAGGTTATTGTTTGGAAGGGGAATCCCCCTCCATAAGACCTTAGGTATCAAGGCACTATCTGGAAAAACTTTGGAAAGAAGCTGACATGTAGAAGAGTTGTTCCTTGATTATGTCCCTCTTCTCAGCTGAGATACTATGGGAGAATTTCTACTTGACTGAGATGAGATAGATCACTCCCAGTGAGAGAACTGATTCATTTTGTATATTGTGAGGTATATATTCTCCTTTGAATGCTTTATCTGATTTTCGTTTGCTATTTGTATGGATAGGCATGCCTATGAAATCAGTCAACTGATGAAAACAGAATTTTTTTTTGCAGAAAAAATTGACAGATATCAAAACCATTGATAACCAATTTCAACAAAAACTGAGGTATTGGTATACTAAGTATCTAGGGTTAGATTTGAACTCTGGTCAATCAAATCAATAACTCGAAATCCAGTAATCTAGCCACTGCTCCACCTATATGCTTATGCATAAAGTGGTACATCAGTCAAACATTTCTTGTTAGAATTGTCCAAGTAAAAAATATAATGGAAAAAGACAGTATTTATATAGCACCTGAAGATTTGCAAAAGTGATTCTCATATGCTATCCAGTTTAAATCTTTAAGCATTCTGAGGAGGAAAGAACTACTATTATTCCCATTTTATACACAAAGAAACCAATGCTGAGAGAGGTGGAGTGACTTATTCAGGCGTCACAAAGTTCTACCTGACTCCAAGTCCAATACTATATCCATTGGGGCATATTGGTACTACAAGACTTAAAATCTATCCATTAAATGAAATATTCGAGTAAATTTCAACAAGTTCCTTTAAATTCTGAATTAAAAATGAGTTTATTAGTATTTTAATGTTTTTCTATAAATTGCCTAATATGCAAAGATCTAGGCCTTTGAACTATATTGGAAAAGAGACCAATGTTAATGTCAAGTGGATATGATTATGGTGACAAACCTCTCTTGAGCAAAAATGTAGAATATGACATCAGATTTTGATATATTATCTTTCCATATTGTTATCTGTGGGTTCATTAAAGATATGAGAGAATTATTATTGAAAATAGAAGAAATATCCAAATATCTAACAACAATATTGCAATGATTGTTCATGTGTAGCACAAAAAAGCAGAATTCTAAGGAAGGAAGAAGCAGGAAAGGGAACTTATAACAAAATTTTCATTATAGAATTAGCTATGGCTTTCTGTAGGGTATCCTTTAACAGGATCTTGATTAAGAGCAGGTTTTCTCATGTTTGGTTCTACTCTCCATGACATATATTCACTGCAAGATTCCTTTTCCCCATATGCATTCTCTCATTTCTAGTTCAAATTCCTGGGATTTGGGTTTAAATATAGGCACTGTATCCTTTATGGTATTGCAAAACTCAGTATGGCTCAATCATAATTAACTAGAATGCTCAGAGAATGAGGTATTCTGTTTAATTGGATTTCAACTTAGGTTGAGATTAATGAGAAAACCTTTTTTCTTAAAGTCCCATTGTTGAAAAATATTTCCAAGATTCATTAGTCCACTTTTATACCTTTGTAAGTATTATGTAGAAAATACAGCAGAATCAATTTTTGATGATTGATTATCTTATGGTGCTTGAGAATCATAATTCCGTATGTTATGTCTCACAGTGCAAATCCATAGATGCCAAGGGCATTGAAGATTGGACTGATAGCATATGAACTCCAGCACACATCCTGGAAATCACTTTTTCATCCATTCATGTATGTATGTATGTAAGTTTCAAATAATTTATAACACCATCTAATTCTTTTCTTTAAAAGTGAACTTCTACCCCACCCCATGTTATTAATTGAATCAGTTTAGATTTTTAATCATGCTGTTTTCCGTCAACTAATTCATTAGGTGCAATTGTATTGAGAGAAGTCATCAGAAGATACTCATACCTATGATGGCATCACCAAAGTTTGTACAATTGCTTCCTCTCATGCAGCAGTTTTCTTTCTTTCTTTCTTTCTTTCTTTCTTTCTTTCTTTCTTTCTTTCTTTCTTTCTTTCTTCCTTCCTTCCTTCCTTTCTTTCTTTCTTTCTTTTTTGGCAAGAGGAACAGCATCTTCTGCTTCCATAATGTAACCTAAGTTTTCATTTCTGAATTATGTGAGCTCTCAGGGAGGTCATGCCATTATGCATGTCACCACTGGATATATTCTCACTGTTATTCTAACACCTAGTGGACTACTCAGCGTTTCCTCCAACATTCCATTTGTGCTCACAAGTATATTTTTCTTAGTTCTTAAGTGTTTGACAGAACTCTGATTCCCAGGATATTTTGTTATGTTGATCCTGATTTTCATCACCAATCAGATTACTTACTTTCAGGTCATAAAAGTCACAAAAAAGAATTTGGGAAACCTACCTTTAATAGTGCTCATGGGAATTCAAGTTAGGGAAAGGGCATAAGCATATCCCCAAAGATGAAAAATTACAGATCTGTAGTAGTGGAAAGAGGTCAGTTCTTATATAACTTGCCACAATGAGAATTAAATGTTTATGGTTTAGTGTAGCAAGATTAAAGATGACCTAAAGTTAATCTGTTATGTGGAATGAATAAAAATGTCAAAAATGTTCTATATTAAAGCCCGCCTTATAATGTTAATTTATTAGAAAATCATTTTGTATCTATTGTAATTGATAAATCTGAATTCTAATTAATAAATGAATCAACGCTTTTGTTTCAATTGAGTGAAATTTGTGTAACAGTTCTTTGGGCTATTTTGAATATTTCTTTATGACTTTCCCTGTGATTTCTTTCTATGAAAACTCAAATTTCGCAGTATTAAACCATTTTTTTTAAAAAAGAGAAATTCTTCAAACTATAGGTAAGTAAACTTGACTTTATTTCCTGTATAATTCAAGGATATTGTATGAAAGAAATATTTTATGAAAAAGTTATTTTAGGGAGTACTTATAAAGGAAAATGATAATCACTATGATTTGAAGATTGTACATTAAAAAGAAAAAAACAGGAACATTTAGGCCAAACTAACTTCATATTTCCTTTTTTCGACCGAGTTTCTGGATTGTTATCACCATAGAATGTTGCAGAGATTGTATGTCTGGATTTCAGTAAAGCGTTGGACTAAGTTTCTCACTTTAGTCTCATGGTCAAATAGAGCTATTTGAACCTGGCAGTCTAATGACAGTACAATTAGGACAATTTGGACAAAGTAAATGACTACACCCCAAGGATAGGTGATTAAAAAAATAGATTGATGACAACCTGCAGGGAGGATTCTAGTAAATTGCCTTTTTTCTTTTTAATATTTTAATCAATGATTTAGATGAATGAATGTGCACACGTATGCACTTATTTCATACTTATAAAACTTGGAAATGACATGAACCTTGAAGGAATAAGTTAATATATCGTATGGTAGAATAAGAGTCCCAAAAGAACTCAAGAAATTGCAATTATGAATTGAAACTAAAAGATAGAATTTGATAGGCAGAAATATAAATTTTTGCATTGGGGCACCAAAAATCAATAGTACAAATATTGGATTGTGGACACTTTAATAAAAAACTTCATTTTTAGAAAACACGTGTCTGTTTTCATGAAACAAAAGCAAGTCAGTAATAGAGAAGTGAAAGAAGCTTCTGCGTTTGATCTTAAGCTGAATTAATTTGTGTATAGAACAAAGGTGAAGGTTCCACTTTATTCTACTTCTCTCAGTCCATTTCTAGGGTATTGTGTTCAATTCTGGCAACCACAATTAAGTACACAAGCCGAATTTTATACAGAGAAGAGGACTCAAAAGCTTGCAATATATGGATTAGTTGAAGAGACTGAAGATGGGGGAAGTAACAGAATAATCATTTTATAGCACTTACTATGTCAGTCATTGCTAAGAGGAATGCAAATATTATTTCTTCCATGTAGATTCTATTATTATCTACATTTTATATTTGAGGAAATTAAGTCAAGCTGAGGTTAAATACCATGTTACAGTACACACAGTTGGTTAGTAACTTAAACTGAAGCCCAGTGTTCTATCTACTGTACTACTTAGTCACCTCAAGAAGAGAATGTTTGTTTGAATGCTTGATTTTATCTTTAAAAGATAAAAGTCTATAATATGGAAAAAATATTGCTCAGGCCTGGAAAACAGAATTAGGACCAATAAGTGAAAGTTAGAATCATATTTTTGCCTAATGTAAGAAATAATTCTTAATAATTAAAGAGATACAGAAAGGAATGGATTGCCTTGATAGGTAGCGAACTCCTCATTATAAGAGCTCTTTAGGAATAAGCTACATGAGTATCTGTTAATGATATTATACAGAAAATTCGTTAAGTATAGACTGGACTAGATTGGAGGCTTCTCATAATTCAGGATTCCATGATTCTATAAAAATCCACTTTGAGGGCAGAAGACATTACTTTGATTGAATCTAAGGGCAGTATATTGTACCAAAACAACAACAAAAAATTCTCCCCTCCCCAAACTGGATATAGAAGCCATTCATTTCAATCCTTGATCTTACAAAGAAGGAAATCAAGACTCAGAAAATTTAAATGACTTCATTCAAGAACATCCAGATACTAAAATAGGATAGACTGGAATTCAAATCCAAAGACCTCTGATTCCCAATCTAAAGCTATTTCCACTCTTCTACCCTAAATCTCTAATTCACAGTCATTTTCTTATAGGAAATAAGTAGCTTTTGTTTGTTTGTTTGTTTGTTTGTTTGTTTTGTTTTGTTTTGTTTTATCAAATGTGTTCTCTCAGCCACTCGATTTTATTTCACCCATTATAATGGCTTATGTCGAGTGACTTCAGTGCACTCTGCCAACTGGATGGGAAATTATGAGATTAGGCATGAGTTGTCTCTGTTACTAGCACAATAATTTTACTTCTCAGCTATCAACAACATTAATGATTGACTGCTACAGATCCATAAAAAGAAGCTATCTAAGATTGCTATCTTAAGTTCTTGATTTGCAAGTTGCCAATTGTGGAAATGGTCTCAAAAGACACTTACCAAACTTTGCTAAGTCCCAAGTACTTTTCATCAACTTCAGGAGCTGAGAAATTCAGCAGAAGGGAGCTGGGTCTATAATCCAAAGGATAATAGATTGAAACCATTTCCCATCTCATCTAAGAAAGGATTTTGCAAGGCAGTGTGTCAGAGAGGAAAGAGTGTTAGAGTTTGGAGTCAGCAAGACTACATTCAAATCCTGACCACCTCTTAGTAGTTCTATAACTCTAGACAAGTCATAACTTCTCTGGCTTTCAATTTCTTTCTCTTTCAAATGGAGTTACACTAGATATCTTTAAGGTCCCTTTGAGGATAACTTGAGATTTTTCCACTGTCCTACATACACCCTATTTCATGGCCTTGAATTTTTATTTGGTTTTCTTTGAAATTAAACAGTCTTTTATATTTTATTCTACTTACACTATTTATTAAAATATATTTTACTCTATCTTTAAATTATTAGCTGTAGACTAGAATAAAAGCAAAAACATTCTATATCCCACGTATAATGAACTGAAATTTTCACAGCGACTTTAAAATTTTATAAGTCTCTTTCCAATGTCATTAAGTAAAATTTTGTGTATACCTATGCCAGGAAAATATTTATAGCAGCTCTTTTAGTGTTGACAAAGAAGTACAAACTGAAGGAATGTCCATCAATTGGGGAATGGCCGAACAAGATGCATTATGTAATTATAATAAATACTATTATGTCATAAGAAATGACAAACAAGATGATAATAGAAAACCCTGGAAATACATGTGAAGTCATGCAAAGTAAAGTGAGTAGAACCAGGAGAATGGCGTTTATAGTACCAACAGTAGTGTATGATGACCAACTATGAATGACTTAACTAATATCAACAAGGCAAGGATTCAAGACAACTCCAAGGGACTCATGATGAAAAAGGCTACACTCACTGCCATAGAATGAACTGACAGAATCTACATGAAAATGAAGCATACCATTCTTCCCTATATTTGTGCCATGAATATTTCTCTAATATAAATCTATGCCAGGGACACACTGGGAAAACAGCATTCCTTCCTTCTGGCTAGGTGGCACAGTGGAAAAGACACTGGGTCTAGAACCAGGAAGAAGTGTATACAAATCCAGTTTCAGACACTAACTAGTTATGTGATTCTTGGCAAGTCACTTAAACTCTATTTACCTCAGTTTCCTCAATCATCAATAATAACACCTATATCCCAGGGATATTATAAACAACTAATGAGATGATAGCACAACAATAAAGCACAACACCATACCTGGCACAAAGCAGACACTTAAGAAACGTTCATTCAACTGGATGTCTCCCTTTCCTCAACATGCATTTATTGAGCTCAGCCTCTGTTCCCAATAGTATGAATAATGAATACTATCATGAAGACAAAGGAACATAGAATACCTGGTCCATATTCTTGAGCCTCACTACTAGTTTGTAGAAGTTACAAAGAAGAAATAACAAGAAAACTAAAAAGTAGGATAGGAGAAAACCCACGATAATTTGAAGCCAAGATGGAAAACTGTCAATGGATTTGGCTACACTTGTAGTAGATGGACAAAAAATAAAAGTAAAAAAAAAACCCTAAAAAACAAAAAAGCTCTAAGGCCAGACTAACTGAGAGAGCATGACACTGTGATATCACACTACAGACCAAAAGAAGAGCTTAAAAAGAGTTTGCAGATCAATTAGGTTTGGATCTGCTTCAAATACTGCTCTTAGCATCTGGAGTAATGCACATTACAGTCAATATAAAATGGCAGAGTGACTGTCATTTACAGCAAATATAGACAGAAGTACTGGTGCCGAGTCCACCAGAACCAAAACTAAGTAATTTGTTTTACCCCATCTCTGGCGCATGTAAAGGATCCATAATAATCTGATGCCTAAATAGTTTTATATGATGAAGCAACTGTGAGGAGAGAATATGGAAGAAATAGTACTATGAAAGACTCATTGAAAAATATCAAGTAATTAGTATTGACTGCTGGGAAAATAGGAATTGACCAGTCACCCTACTAAGCAATAACTAGAGATCAATGGAGCTCTTAAAAACCATGGTAAAGAGAACATAGCTGTGAATCGAGACATGCAACCCCAAATCAACTGGAAGTTCCCCTCAGATGAATGGATGGAGATTTTGATAGATAAATGAAAACAAAACATTTATTAAGTGCCTATTATGTGCTTAGCACTAGTTTAAGAAATGAGGATACAAGGACAAGAGTGAAAAAGTTCCCTGCCTTCAAAAAACTTCCTTTCCAATAGAGGAAAACAACACATACAAAGGAGCAGTAGCCAGGGAAGGGAGTTTTTGTTTCGGGCATCAGAGGAACGGGGCAGGATTGGCGTCATAAGGAAATTCACTGCCTTGTACTCTCCAGAAGTTATGGTATGGTAATATCGATCTGATTATTAAATCTAGAAGACAGACTTATTTGTAGTCATGGGGAAGGGACTTTGGACCACACAGTTATATACTTGTCAGTGACAATACCTTCCACTATGATTAAAAAGGAACATGGCAGAGCAGATTGCCTTCCAGACGTGAACTTAGTAAAAACCAGTTTCAAATCTCTTGTTTGATATAATCTAGTCAAATGACCACTAGAAAGTCACTTAAATATCTGGAGCCTCAGACAACTTCCTAATGCTTATTTACAATTTATAATCTATATATATTTCCTTCCTTAAAATTATAGATTTTTGAGCACTAGCCTGCAAAACATTTGTACAGTGGAGAGAGTATTGACTCTGGAATCAGAGGCCCTGGGATTAGATCCTGAAATGCATTGACTGCTGGGGCCTCAATTTCCTCACTTGAAAAATGAAAGAGATACCTATCTCTTTAGACTGGATTGCTTCTGATGCCCCTTCCAGATCTAACTATGCAATCCTTTGATCCAATTCTTGATCTGGGAAATGAAAAAAGAATTACCCTAAAACAGTGATGGGCAAACTTTTTAAAGAGGGGGCCAAAGGAAAGGAAATGCTTATCTGTCAATCTGTTTCTAAGGTAACTCTTTCGAAGTTTCATTGTATTGTATCCTACTCATTGTATTCATCAGATTGGCCAGATAGAACATTTCAGGGCACCATATCTGGTCTGAGGGGCCGTAGTTTGCCCATTACTGCCCTAAAGTATAACTTTTTATGCACATTAATGATTTTTCCCATACAACTTATTTATGACATCATATCTCAATTTAAGAAAAAAATCAAAACCAATCAAAGAATAAAAATCAATATTTGGAGCTAGGTAGCTCAGTGGATAGATCACTGGGCCTGGAGACAGAAGGTCTTGGGTTCAAATCTGGCCTCAGGTACTTCCTAGCTGTGTGACTCTAGGCCAGTCACTTAATAACCCTAATTGTCTAACCCTTACCATTCTTTAGGGGGCATCTGGGTAGCTCAGTGGAGTGAGAGTCAGGCCTAGAGACAGGAGGTCCTAGGTTCAAACCCGGCCTCAGCCACTTCCCAGCTGTGTGACCCTGGGCAAGTCACTTGACCCCCATTGCCCACCCTTACCACTCTTCCACCTATGAGACAATTCACCGAAGTACAAGGGTTAAAAAAAATCAATATCTGGGTGCTGAAATCCAAAATGAACTAATAGATTAGCCTACCATAGTTCAAATATGAAAGAAGTAATTTTAATGACACTTATAGTAAGGGAAATGACCTGAAATAATACTAACCTAGCTTTGTTAGTTTGTTGGATAACTTTTAAAAAAATCATTATTATTCATTTGCCCCTATCTCAAAAGTTACCTTTTTATAATCTCTATAGGTATAGCCTGAACTATATCCACTTATTTTCTATTCGTGGCAAAGTGCAAGATTGTTAAATAAAATATATGAGAAGTAAACCGGCTTGGAATGGCAGAGAAGCCCTGGAGATTGGTAAATAATATATAAAAAATTTCTTCTTTGTTGTAGCAGGTGTCCTACCCAACTGTCCTTTGCTGTTTCATCCCTTTTCAAAATTCTCCTTTTTAATCCAAACTGAAATCCTTCCCAATCACATATCCTACTTTGTCAAAATCAGAGCCAAATTAGATTTCTGCATTGAGTAAGACCTCTCTTTTAGCAAGCTCTTGAGAGAATAACAGTTGAATACTTCAGAATTCAGGCGATGGGCACTGTACATTATTTAAGTACAGGGTGAAATGCTTATAAAAGTCTAAAATATCAAATGAACAAAATCTTTTATATATTATAATCACAGGTATCAAGGGGGAAAATAATAATTTGACTTTTCACTTTGTTGTCAAGAAATATAAAGCAAACTGGAAAATTCTACCTTCTAGTGTATAACCAAATAGAAAGGAATGATGGTAATAAAAATACATGACAGAGTAGTCATGGTTAAGTCATATTTTGTCTAAAAATAATTTGTGAGCTTTCATGGATTGTAAGCTTAATGAAAATCAACCATGTGATATGGTAGCCAAAAAAAGCTAATGTAATCTTGGGTAATAGAAAGTGGGACATTGCTTCCAGGAATAAAGAAAGAGATGGTAGCTCTGCATTAGAAAGATCGTATCTGAAATATTGTATTCAGTTATAGTTGAACCCAGCTTAAGAAGGACATTGACAAGCTGGAGAGTGTCCAGAGGAATGCAATAAGTGTGGAAAAGGGCTTTTGATTTCATCCTTCAAGGATTTTGATTTCAGCTTAAGGAACTAGAGATGTTTAGAGTGGAGAAGAGATGATTGGGAAGAAGAGGAAGAAAACAGCACGTTTTAAGTATTTGAAAAGATACAACATGGAAGATGGTTTAGATGTTGTTTTTTGGCCTAAGAGGTCAGCAGCAGGTACAATGTGTAGAAGCTACAATGGGAAGATGGAGGCTTGATATGAGGAAAAATTCCTACCACTAGAATTATTGAA
This sequence comes from Gracilinanus agilis, assembly GCF_016433145.1. Taxonomy (NCBI): domain Eukaryota; kingdom Metazoa; phylum Chordata; class Mammalia; order Didelphimorphia; family Didelphidae; genus Gracilinanus; species Gracilinanus agilis. Next base: position 287,369,669 of record NC_058132.1, read on the forward strand.
AAGTGGACAGGGCTCAGTCACAAAGTAGTTGATCCTCTTTCATTAGATGCTTGAGATCCATTTGCCAATGTGCTGTATTAAGGATTATTTTTCAGGTTTGGGTTGACTTAGGTGCCAACTTCTACATCTAAAACAAAGGAAAATAAATATAACTCTTCTCTAGCAACTATTAACCTTAATGCTTCCAAATGCTAGAATCTGCCCTAGAGATGTAATGAGTTAGGTCCGTGAAGACAGGATAGATGCCCTTTTTTTGAATTGTTAAGAGTTTAATTCAAATGTAACCATATAAGCATAATCAAAAGGTATTAGGAAAGAAAGGAGAAAGAAAAACTATGTGCATACCTCAATTAAGTAGGTTTTCCCATAGTTTTCCTATTTCATCATACATTTCTTAAATATGAAATCTTATTTTATATAAAAAGATTAAAAAACACAAAGAAACATAATATATCTGTGAGGAATTTTAAAACATTACAACCTACAATGTGAGAAAAATGAAAATTAAACATAAAAATGTAAAATTATTATGTGGACAAAAATTAGTGGAAGCTATGAAGCATGGGTGGGCTGTATTCTAGGCTCAGCTCTGCCATTTTGTGTTTAGTTGTCCCATTCTGTGATAACTTTCAAAGATGATGTTTGATATTTATAAAACTTTTTATAAGTTACAGAAATACATTATTCAATAATTGATTGTCTCTAACTGGCAAATTATTTCGGTGATATTTAGCACATGATATAATTTAGAGAAGAGGGAATGACAGAACCTCAGTGTTGTAATATTTTCTCTCCTATGCAATATTTGAACAACCTCTTAATAACATACCTGAAGAATGGTAATCTAGCTTTTCCTGGAAGAGCTTTTATGAGCTCTTAAAGGCTCAATGACACTTGACAAATATTTTATTATCTCAGAGGCTTCCTATCACCTCCAAGATCAAATATGAAATTCTCTCACATTTCAAACCTTTCATAATTTAGTCAACCATCTCCTCCAACATACTCGTCCATATACTTTTTAAAATGAGCAAATTGTACCTAAAGGCAGCAAGGATGCTCAGTGAATAGAGCTCTGGGCCTGGAGTCAGGAAGATGAGTTCAAATCTGGCCTCAGGTCCTTATTGGCTGTGTGACCCTGGGCAAATCATGTTACCTCTATTTGCATTAATCCACTGGAGAAGGAACCAGCAAACCACTTCAGAATCTTTGACAAGAGAACCCCATGGATGGTATTGGTGTATTGTGATTATCATTATATTATATTATATTATATTATATTATATTATATTATATTATATTATATTATATTATATTAT
>NC_058132.1:287375963-287539213 GCF_016433145.1 Gracilinanus agilis
CTCTCTCTCTCTCTCTCTCTCTCTCTCTCTCTCTCTCTCTCTCTCTCTCACACACACACACACACACACACACACAAACATACACATACACACAAATGTAAAGAAACTTTGATCTACAAGCTCAGAAGAGGTCACATAAAGCTTCATTTAAATGAAAATTTAAAAAACCAACATTTCAGTTTTAGCATCCAGAGTATGTTTATATTGAGTTTCCTAGATAACAGCCCCAGGTCCAAGGTAGTTTATGAATCTGAATTCCTACCAAATCACAGTTTTATGATTATCAGTCAACTAGAAAGCATATTTTATAACAAATACATTTAATTAAATAAATTATAAATTAATGACAGAGAATCCCTCCCCCATAAACCTTCATCTTACTGTCCAATCGATAAACATAGAGTAGATAGGAAAAATGAATTCACAGAGAAATCCTTTTTTGGGATATTCATACATAAGGAACATGTTTAGTTAGTTCACTCACCTGAATGGACACATACTCCAAACCAGCTACAAATGACAGGCACAAAAGGACAACACATGTTTCTAATGCTCCAAAGTTGTTAATGCTTTCTACTGATGTCAGTGCAGTCTTATTACATCTGCTCTTGATCTGGAGTTGCATCTCAGTTTTTTCAAAGTGACTCCTTTGTTAATCAGCAGATATCATGATTCTGTTCCAGTCTGTTAAACAGTTCTTTTGACTACTTCTATTATATACTGACAAGTGCTCTTATTCAAACACCTTTCACATGTTGGAAGGGATGTAGTTCATCCATTCTTCCATCTGATTTTTCAACCTATTTTTTAAGCTGACTTACAATCTTAAGTCACCTGAAATTCTTACCATTGACCAGAAGTGGCATGATTAGCAAGCCTCTCTCCTAGGGAGGGTTACTGTTCCTTTCTGGTACCAAACCAAATCATAAGCTTCTTCCCACTTTCTTCAGTCAGCCCTTCTGGCTAGTAGAAATAAAATTCTTTCCTTCAACAAGACTATACCAGAATGCAAGAAAAGGTTTGAGATAAGAGAAGATGAGATAATGAATGCCCTTACATTTTTCAGTTTAGCTATTCATTTTGCTATTTTAACTTTCCCATTGTTTTGTAACTGCCTTGTCCTTCTACTATCTACCAAGTTCTACAACCTAACTATGACCAAAAATCCATTTTTCATATTCCTTGGCTAAAGTAAATATCTGTAGGGATCTTTCTCAATGGGAAAAGGAGATGAATGATAGACACTAAGTAAAAAACAAAAATAACGAAACTACTTAAAACTCCTCTAATAATTCTCTTTTGTTCATATATAAGCAGCAAAAGCTGTGCTAAATAGAAATTAAAAAGCTATTAAACTTCATTTCACATCACTTTAGTCACATATCTCAGTATAATGTCTTCCTTTCTGATACCATGACTAGCCAGGAACCATTAACTAATTTGAATTTTCAATAAGAGGGGAATTGCTTAGAAGTCTGAATGAATATTTATGGAGTAGAATCCATGTAACTGCTCACGTTAGCCAGCCCATTCTAACATCAACACTACTGGGTTCTCAAGAATTGTGTAAAAGGGAAAAGTTGGAAGCTGAATTAGATTGAGAAGGTATCTGCTTCTGCAGCCTTTACTGGAGACATCACAGTTTTCTCATGTACAATTGGGGGACCAGATGAGAGGATCTCTACAAGTCAGTCCAACTCACACATTTTACAATTCTAATACCTGGCCCTTGGAGGTTTGCAAATAATTTTACAAATATCCTTCCTTTGGATTCTCACATTAACTCTGTTTTTTGTTATGCTTAGGATTGCTTAGGCTCAGAGAACTTAAGTTGTTCGCCCAAAGTTACACAGCTAGCAAATGTCTCAGGAACAAATCAAACCCTGGTCTTTTTGACTCCGAGTCTAACATTGTATTAAATTCTTGTACTCTATTAACATACAGTAAGCAGCAAGATCTTTATTCTTTTTTTTAAACACATACATTCTGTCTTGGAATCAATACTGTATGTTGGTTAAAGGCAGAAGAGTAGTAAGGCTGGGCAATGGGTGTTAAGTGACTTGCCCAGGGTCACACAGTAAGGAAGTGTCAGGCCAGATTTGAACCCAGAACCTCCCTTCTCTGGGCCTGGCTCTCAATCTACTGAGCCACCTAACTTTCCCCCAAGATATTTATTCTTTAGTACCATGATGGTCCTACAAACACCAGGAACAGTATAGGATTATGAGCTTACCTGTGGCTATGTCCACAACTATCATGTAATCAAAGTCAAGTTCATATGTCAGTAGATCATAAAAAGTGATCATGAATAATATACCAAACAATATTAAGAGCGTTTTACACAATAAAGTATTTTCATATGGAATTTGTCACCGAAAACTGTTTAAAAACTCCTAACTCATGGTACCACAGAGTTCATGGCCATTAATAGTCAAGATGTCTGCTTTATGGTTGATCCAAAAGAGAAAACTTCTAAAAACACAGTTATTTCCAGTGCTATAATAGGTTCATTTGCTCTGAGGCAAAAGTACTAATGCTTCCTAAGAAACCACAGAGGTCTCTCTCAATTAAAAATGCTAGCAATAATGATGATGAATAAGATAATAACAATACAAATTTCATGTAGTATATAGGAATTGGCATATATCTTCTATGCTTAACCAGAGATATATATCAGTGTTCCAAAAGATACAATTACACCCCATACATCTGTCCTAAGGATTTCTAGAAATTGGATTTAAAACTTAACATGTTTTAATTTAAAATAACCAGCTTTTATCCACTATATATCTAGGTTTCATAGTTGTAGCCCCTGACTAAACAGACCATAAAGCTTGTATCTTTATATCGACAGGGAGGAATGAGAAATATAGTAATGTGCTTTTTGAAACAAAAGCCAGATTTTCTCCAGAGCTATCATAATATAGATAGAATTAAATAACCATATATTAATAATAATAATAATTAACATTATCTAGCACTCTAAAGTTTGTAAAAGTGTTTTTCTAACAAGAGTACTTTGAGAGCTGCTAGCCTTTAGTCCATTTACTTGTTTATGGTATTTCTCAACAAACACTTCAGTTGATTTGATTGCAATCTGTGGATGGCAGTAATTACCCCAAAATTAAATTTAAACTCAGAAATTAACACGTGTCGACTTACATTAAATGTTCTGAAAGTTTTTTTTTAAACCTGGCTATTTAAAAAATTGTTCTTCTGTTCAGATTTGAGAATAGAAATTTCACAAATTCATTTTTCTTGAACCCCCTCCAAGGACCTGTCCATGACTGACTTAATCAAACAAATAATTTTATTTTAATTTACTTAATTAACTGCCTACTATGTGCCATGCCATGCTATAAACACTAGGGGATACATATACAATAAATAAAGCAATGTCTCCTCTTGAGGAGTTCATATTCTATAGAAGGACAGAAAAAGGACAAATATAAGTAACTAGAGAATATGAAGAGAATGAATACAGATTAACAGAGAGTCATTCAATGCAAGGCTGTTCTGAGAGGACATTGCCCATTTGGGGATCGGGGAGAGTTTCCACATAGAAGGTGGTACTTAAGAATTGTCTCGAGGGAAAAGATGGTTTTTATGATGCTGAAGGGAGAGGAACATTTTACAGACATGAGACATAGCCCAAAATTATACTACCTTTAGAGTATTGAAAATATCCTAATACCCCTCTTTTCAAATTAAAATGCCCCAGAAGATCATTTCCTTTTCCCATAAGGTTTGAAATGAAGACTAGCAAAATATATAACAAACAAAATTGCAAACGACTCTATTTTGTAGTAAGACTCTGGTGTTAAAACAATCAAAGCAACAGCAAAAGTGAAGAGAGCAATGTCATGTAAGCTTCTGAGGTCAAGGATAATGTCTTTTGGAATTTCTGTAAATTCCCTGGAACCTAACAAAGTTATAAGTACATAGTAGGTACTTTATTGATTCGTCTTAAATTGATGAAAGTAACAGTAAAGGGAGTAGGGGAATGAAGTCTAAATTACTACTTTAATTTTCTTTTTTTTTCTATTTGGGTTAGCCTGTAGATGGAATAAGGGATGATTATACCTGGGATTTTGTTCTTATTCCAATCTAATAGTGAGGACATTACCTCTACAAATGAAGGCTAGCCTTTTCTCAGGGACTTCTAGTCTTAGAAAGTTAGTTAGAGCACCGAGAAATTAAGTGACAGGGTAAGGTAGCCTGGTATATGTCAAAGGTGGATTTTGATCCCAGGTCTGGCTTTGAGGACCTAGTTCCTCTATGCTCTATATCAGTGGTAACAAATTCAAATAGAAATGGGGGCCACTAATCTATACATAAGGCTCACTGTCGACTATGGATTGCCTGAGTTTTAAAGTTTAATGTCATCTATATTTTATTGTGTTTTTATTTATTTTGTTAAATATTTCCAAATTACATTTTAATCAGGTTTAGGCCATACTTGGGATGGTTTGACTGTGTTTGACCCCTCTGCTTTTCATTATAGGTTAGACCAAATGTTAAAGATAAACATATATGCATACCACCACATAAATGACAGCTTTAAATATCTTTCAACAAATCAATATACTTACAAATTTGGGTTACATTTTTTTCTTTTAACACAATGTATCTTCATGAAAAAACATGCTTGAGGATAGTTCTCCCAAATTTTATTGTGAAACCCACTTGATACTGTGTATTATAGGATACGTTATGGGCAGATAACAGTGACAGGAAATTTTGGCACCTGAAGGGAAAGGTACTATTAGGAATTGGTGCAGGCAATACAGCTCAAAGGAAAGGAATAAGAGATTATTACTGAAATGAGGTGTGTATTTGTCTTCAAGATGGCAATCATTCATAGGTTTGCAAGAGTAGATGAGGAAGGAACATTTGGGTATCATTTGCCCTAACCCCTTCATTTTACAAATGAGGAAACAGTACTAGAAAGCTTTTTTTGATTAAGGTCACAAAAATAATTTAGTAGTAAAGTCAGCATTTAAAGGCATTCCTTATGAATCCAAATTCACTATTCTTCCCACCACACTACGGAGACTACTTTTGTGAGATGTTATCAGAGGTAAAAAAAAAAATGAAAACCTAAAAATAGTCAAAACACTTATAGGTCCTAGCTGAAGGAATAAAAACTTAAGAGTATGTATTGTGGAAGGAGGGAGGGAGATAACGGAGAACTTTAATGTAACAACCAAGCAGATATATTTTTAAAAAGAAAGAATCCATGAATTTCCTAAGTTTCTTGGCCAAGAACACTGAGACAGAAGGAAGTTAGAATGGACAGAGGGTCAAGTGGGCTATCAGCATCTAGAAAACAAATACAAATCCCAGGACAATTATCTATGAGACAAATCATGATGCAGCTGAGTGATATACTGGTCTTGAGGTGAGGGAAACCCAAGTTCAAATCTTGCTTCAAATACCTACTGACACTGTGATTCTGGACAAGTCATGCAATTTTTCTAAGCTTTAGTTTTCACTTCTCTGAAAACAAAGATAATAGCAGCACCCATCTTACAGGGTTGTTGTGAGTATCAAGTGAGATAACATATGTAAAGTGCTTTGTAAACTTTAAAGTAGCATAAAATTCTAGCTGCTTTCGTCATCATTTCAGAGGAAAAATTGTTAAGATGATTCAAGTTAAGAAAAAAGATTAGTAATAAAAATTAGATTACACTACCAGGCTACTGAGGAGACAAAATATATTCATATAAAATAAATATCTGGATGATTAAATATTATCCTGAACATATTAATAACTAGGTAATAGACATATAACTTAAATAGTTATCCTGGCAATGGAATATGCTACACACATATATACCTTTTACTTTGAATATATTATTTGATGGCTCTAGTTTAGCTGATATGTAGACATTTTTATTAGATTTTTACATTAAACAGATGGCACTGTCCTTTTTCCCTTTTCTTATCATTGATTATAATTTGCTATCCAATCAATATTATTTATTTTATTTATTTTCTCCAGTGTTGCTGATTAACCCCATTTGCACTTATAAACACACACATATATATATACCTTCAACGCTCTCTCTCTGTACATGCATTTATATATCTTTGTGTCTCTGTATATATTCATAATTATAAAAATAACATATATAGCATTCTGAAGCAGAGTCCAATTAAGAAGCATTTTTGTCTACTGGGCATATCTGTATATGTGTATATAATACATTATGTACTAAACCACAGTCTCTTAAAATGAATACCATGCCCTTGACTAAAATATGAATGCCAGCCCTTTCTCTTTTTAAACTTTATATACTATTCTATAATTCAACCCCAAAAAAAGCAAATTCATTTTAAAGTCTTTCTTCCTGTGTAGTGGCATATTAAATGTGGCTTGTAATTATTGGTTTTGATGATTTTTGAAGATTTTTGTATTTAGATGGCATACACATTTTCAATCATGTCTTAATTACTTTTAAAAATGCTGCACTGGCTTAGGGACAAGACCGATAACTTGTTAAGCATTTGAAATTTCTGAGCTGTTTTCCTAGTTCTGGCAGTCACTACCCAAGTCCAGATTGTAACCTCCTTTCTGCCTCCAAAGCCTGCCTTGGCTCCGTGTCCAGTGAGGGATTATGGATTTAGCAAGGAAGGTAAGTGTGACTACAAGCATTGGCTCACCATCTGCTCCCCAGCAGAGTTTGGGCCAACCTGCATAGCCTGCAGCAAGACCAGGGCACTGTTCTCAATCCAGCCCTTTCCAACCTGGCTCAAGAAACACATCACATTCAGTCAGATGATTAGGTCTAAGTAGTCCATATGTAACAGAATATTTTTCCTAAATACCAAAATGAAAACAAAATGAATGCCATTTTTTCATTCTCCTTACTCGATACATCAAGTTTTACACAAATAAATACTCTCTTAAGGTTTATGCAAATTTTAGAAAAATAAAACTATGCATTATTTAGCAGTTCTCCTATTTCAAGATCTAACAGACTTTATTCACAGCATGTTTTTCCCTAGTTTATGTTGGCCTTCTTTTCTGATTCGACTTTTTAATTCATCTTTTTAAATTATTCCTTTTTAAATCATTATCTTATGTGTCTTCATAGATTTTCATGTATTAATCTATTATTAATTTTTTACTATATTCAACTTAATCTTAAATTGTTTAAACCTCTTTTCAGAGTAAACACTTGTCCATGTTTAAAAGATAGCTTTTACTTGAACAATTTGCACATTTGATCCAGTAGCCTCATTCAAAACCGGACTGTCAAACAGACTCTATTTTTATGGACGTTTTATGCATAGAATAATCAAGCATCACACAAGAAAGTTAACCTTCCTGGTTCACAAATCAAGACTATTTCTTAGCTCTAGAAGAACTAAAAGACTGTTGGCCACGTACATTAAAACCTTGCCATTTGTTCGCTACATATAAAACTGATATGATTTCCCCTAATATATTCAATTTTCTGCATTTTGTTTCAGGTCAAGCTTTTTATTTTCATAAACAGCAGAGAAATATGCAGTTGAGACTTGCTTTTTGCTGTCTTCCGTCCTGTTGCTGATTTGAGCACACACAGTGAACATGGAAATAAGCTGAACAAACATCTCACCCTTTTTTTACTTAAACTGTTGTCTGCCTGACTGCTGAATGCACACACAAAACAATCTAAAATTGTATAACCCATAATACAGTATATTAAATTACAACATTGGTCAGTAATGGAAACTTATTCCCAGATATGAATTATTTACAGCCCATTTAAGTAATCCATATTCAGGTGTGGCAATGAAAAAAAAAAGTGCAACATAAATCTTTAATGCTGACCGGTTGAGAGAGCAGAGCTGAGGATTACAGACATTTTAAAGAAAAAAAAAACTAAACGAATTGATATAGCCTGTTCAGTGGCTTACTGCACCAGCGTGCTAATAAATTGACGGATGGCATGTCAGAGGTAGGAGTTGAAATCCAAGCATTTGTAACTAGGGTGGGATCTAATATCAGAGGACCAAAATAAGGAGTTTCTGGACCTTGATGTCACAGGACACAGTCTGCGTATCATTTAATATATGTAGGTGCTCACCATAGAGTATTTCAACATGAAAATCCATACAGATTTTATTAACCCAGTAAGTGCATTAGTAATCTCACCAAGCCACATAGTCTGTGTTATGATACAAAGAGAGGTTCGTGTAAGGTAAGCTTTTATTTTACTGTTTCATGCAGTTGGGGGACAATGCTTTATTCTAGGAAATTAACTTCTCAAATAAAGCCTCCTGATCTTATTCGACATTTTGGTAAGAGATAGAGTCCTGTTCATCATCAGTCTTAAAAGGGGAAGGGGAAAACGATGCAAAAGACTTCTGTGGTGTTTAACACTATTTTTATACAAATCATGCAAGTTGTTAGCTGCTTCAAACTGAAGTAAAAAAAAAAAAAGATCATTGGTTGGGGGGGAGGAGAGAAGGAAGATCTCACATTGCAATTTCTTTTGTTTCCTGGAGCAGTACCTATATTAATTCATCTTACAAAGATCATTGCTCAAGAACTAAATTTTGCATATATTAGAAAGCAGAATTAGCATCGCGCTGTGTACAACATTCCAGGCTAACTTCTCTCCAAGCAACCATTAAAGGTCATGTTTTGACGACTGAATGGCATGTCGGCACCTTGGTTCCCTTGAGAGGCATTCCCCAGGTACATGCAAAAGGTTATTAAATTACCTTCCAAGCAACACTATCTCTTCGGATGAAAATAATTACAGGCTTTTAGAGGCATCAGAATGCTTTCTTTCTTTTTTTTTTTTTAAATAAGATGAAGATGCAGTACCTAATGACCATTTTTGTGTGTGAGTCATATAGCCTGTCAGCGGTGACAGGACAAATGAGCATAATGGCATAGCTTAAAGGGGAAAGGTTCATTTTAAATAGTGACAAATAATATTTAAATGGCATTGTTGGAGACCCATCATGCTTGTAAAATGTAGTTTGTATCTCTTCTTCATCCTTTAATTTCATCACTGTCAAATGGCATTAGTTGTTAACATGCAACATCAGGTGCAGATATAATTTTTAACCATTAAATTTGCCCATAACCAAACACAATGCATCTTGATTTTTCCTGTATATGTTGATTTTTTTTCCCTGGTAGCATAAATATCTTACTTTATAATTCAAAAATGTCTCACTTTACTGGTACGCTTGCAACAGAAAGCTTTACTGAAAGGGAGAAATGAAAGCTTTAAAATGTAAGACCTCAAGTGGGCTTCTGGTTGTCAACAAACAAAAATGGAAATTACTTTCTTTTTAAGCTAATGTAATTCACAGGTTGGGAGTGCCATGGGCAAGATCACCAGATGTAGTAATTTGGTCAAAATAGTCATGGGAAACCAATACAATGACATATATCCCATGTACACTTGAACTCTAATAGGCAAGCATGAAACAGATTCGATTTCGTACTTGACATAAACTGGAAAACACGTAAGGAACACCCCTATAAGGGAACGAATCTTTTTTCCAATTTCTAATTATGGAACTTGAAAAAAAGTTAATCAAAAGTCAATTCCGTGCCTTTAAACATGACTTGACAATGTATCGTTGCAATGGAAAAAGTCAGGAAATTGACTCTTAGAATACACTTGTGTACACAATTGCAGTTTGGGAACTCCAACTTTCATATAGAGGCTCCTAATTCTTAAATATTTTTTACACAGCTTCATCACATTTATTGCTACATTATTTTCAGATCACTTAAGCCAAAAATGTAGACAGTTTAGGTACCTTTGAGTTGTTAAAAGTTATAGCCAATTTTCTGAAAAATTATACCAGCTAAAAACACAACATTAAATATTTACCCTGTTGGATGTTAAAAAACGCTTACAATGAAAAATGTTCACATATTGACTATTCAAAATGGCCTTCACTTTGAAATTGTGAAATGGAAGGGATTGCAGATGTACAAGAATAAATATAAAAACAAATGAGTTGACTTGAAGTGTTGCCGGCTTTCATAAACATGCTACTGCAATAACATGTGACATTAATATTTAATTACAAAAGCACTGCTGCAAAATCTTTGAAATTAATGTTTTGCAAAATTAACATTCAGTGCACAGAAGCAAAGTCGTTCCAGGCGCGACTGTGATTAACAATGCCATTCACTTTACATATTATATTAATATATTATTCAAGCTACGAATTAACACCTCCTAATTTAAATAAGGTGCTACATATCATGATGAGCTAAAATGCTTTTCTTAAAATGGCCCGTCTGATTTTAAGCAATCTGTGTTTATCATTTAATATTTTGTTATTGAATACTGTTCTCAGTAAAACTCCTTGTACTTTAATTTCAAGCAGAGGAGACCTCATTAAACTGGTGCCTTCAGTTTCTAGGATTGTTAAACCACTTGAGCCATATTTTGTTTGCTAGCTAAGCCAGCAGTACTGAATCACTACTGTGTGTGCACACACTCCCCAGCCAGACCCATACCACTGTTAATGTGCAGAGAAGTATTTCCATGTGATGCATGCACATCGTTGCTTTCCACCAGACACTTGTTTGCACAAACAGAGCTGCTAGCGATGCGTTACACAGGCAACGTCGTTTTGCTTAGGACAGAGGTAAAGGTGGCTCCTTGGCGCGGTGAGTCTCAGAGTCTATGGTCTATGCCATGTCTATTCTGGGACCTTCCAAGGCACTCCAGTTCAATCTTGGAGGATGAAGACATCCAGAATCATATGACTAGCTTGTTTTATGAACCTAGGATAATTATAATTCCAGTTATGGCACCACTGATCAGAAAGCAGGCCTGAGGGTCATTAAACAGGTTGGAATATCTTACACAGCCCAACATAAATGAGGTTTTTGTGTATTTTTTGTTTTTTTTGTTTTGGGATTAGGGAACAGAGACCATGATGCTTCGGTCCTTTCAAACTTCAATTTCGAGGTTTTCCACCTAACCTTTGTTCTATAACTAAATTGCAATTCTGGCATGTGAAATATATATATATATATATATATATACATACATATATATTCATATATATAATATTACATGTAACAATAATAACATATAAAATCAAATATAATATTACCCTGTGTCTGCAACTGAAAGGGAAAGGCCTTGACACAGAAATTTCTAAATATCATAATATTATTCTTTTTGAACTATAAGCAATAATTACTGAAGAAAGTTTTACTCTACTTCTGCTTCTAGTCCAAAGGGATAAGATACAGTGGATATATTTTCAATTATTCTGGCATAGTTTCCATTTTTCTTCACTTTCCCCACTCAATTAACAGAATTGTGAAACAAGAAGGAAAATATAAAATAGAATTGCAACAACTGCATCTTCAGATCCAGGTATTAGCCATCAGTGAAATGAAATGATGGTTTTGTTTACTAGTTAAAAGTTTGGGTCTGATAGGCAATGCATTGAGAGTCTCTATCCCACTTCACTTAATCCCTACAGAGCCTCGGGTTCTCCATTTATTCTACTGAAGTAATATATTTGAATGAGACACCATTTGAGAGCCTCGGAAGACAAATACTACATGGATGCAAAGCACTCCTTCACAATCAGTGTAGTCTAGGTATAGGTTCCCCTCGCTGCAGAACAGATACACAGATTCCTATGCCATTACATAGGAATCTGTGTATCTTGGTCTCTTCTCTAAAAGGGAAGGAGTTAAATTAGAAATTGTTTCTAGTGGCCTGGTGTCATAAATACACTTGATGGAGTTAGTCCAACCTGTCTCCATACGTGGCTTGTAATAACTCAGACTCTCTGAGCCTAGCTTCTCTCAGCTGTCAAATGAAGGGGTCTAGCTCTGCAATACCTAACATCCCTGCAGATCTACATCCTAGAGGAGGCAGGAAGGCACAGCAGAAAGATGCTGGAGTCAGGGAGACCCGAGTCCAAATCCTGCTTCTGACACTCTGAAGTGATGTGATCTTGAGCAAGTTACTTTAATTCTTTGTGCTCCTCAAGGCTCCTGACTATAAAATGGTAGGGGAGGTACCTGAAGTATTTAATTTCTAAGGTTGTTAAGAAATGTAGTTGGAATTTTGCACCCCAGGACTATGTTCCCCAGAATTCCTTTCCTCTGTGTCCTCATGTTTTTTTTACATTGGTAATTACATTTTTTTACATTGGTAATTACAAAAAATGTAATTACATTACATTTTACATTACAATTTTTTACATTGGATTGTTAAAAGTTTCTGTAACCACACCTTTAGGTTCGTTTTTCCTGCTAACATGGCTGGAAAAAACACTCTTTTTCTCACTTTACTTTGAGTTATTATTATTAATAAATCTTATAAAATAATACTTGGAGTATTTAGATATTTAATTTTAATCTTACAAAAGTCTAAATCCAATAATGAATATTTGGAATTTTGGAAATATTAAAGGACCATATAAATGTCAATTATGATGAGGATGAGGATAGATTTTATTAGTTTATTTGACAGAGAGATAGCTTTGTGCTCCATGTTGTTCATATTGATTTTTTAAGACAAGTTGAATTGATAAAATTGTTTAAGCTACTCTACTTTCTTGACTGATCATAGTAGCACTCTAGAAATGTCAAAGGAAAATATTCTATTGTCCTCAAACTTCCTAAGCTGTGTAACCTACACATTTTTCAAGTAGAATCTGGACTGGATTATTTTCTGTGTACTGACTGACAATTTCTTTTATTAAAATTAAAAAATAATTATTTATGGTCTGATATCAGGCAATAATACACTTTACCTATTCCTTAGTTTACTCATCATTAAAATGATCATATTAAGATAAAAGATAAGATCATATTTGAAGATAAAAAATATATGATTTATAAAGTATTTTGCATAGTAAAAACCTCTTGACAAATCAAGGTGATAGTGGCATTTTTCTTCTTACTCATTTCATTCTTCACGACTTTTTCTATGAAGTTCAGATAGAAACAAGTCGGAGACAAGTCAATATTATTGTAAAATGAATGCTTTATAGGTTATTACGTAGGTGGAAAATTAACTGTTTTCTGAAGTTGAATAAAAGTATTGTGACATCAGCTCATTTCTGGAGGACTGCAGAAATCATCTTTGAGACCTTTATTGTAGCAAATCCCTCATCCTATTCCTATCTGTCAGTGTTTTTTTTTTGATAGATCTCTAAATTTTGGAAACTTTTTATTCCATTAAGTTATGAGTATTTCGTGTAGAAAAAAATCTATCATCATAACCCTTGCTGTTATGCCATTTATGAATTCTATATCTTTGGAAAGAAGGATTTCATTTCAACACCTGGTTTTTAAGGAATGCAAGTAAAAGAATTAGAGACATTAATTTTTAAAACTGAAATATACCTTAGAGGTTCCTCTTTAAAGTTTTCAGAAACTGTAGCTTTTAAAATTAAAAATTTAAAAACAAACCTATAGCAACAACTGATGGCAACTTTTAGTCAGTCAACAAGCATTTAATAAGCACCTAATGTGTTCCAAGCTCTGTGTTGAGTGTTATGCACTGAAGAGGAAACACTATGAACCGCTGCTTCACTCAAGTGGCTCAGAATCATCTTATAACTTTTGATACTCTGTCATAAAATTTAAGAAGATGAGCATTCACTGTATGATAATAAGGATCAACCTTGTGATATCACTGATGTAGAGAATTCCTGAATGAGCAATTCCTCCAATTTCAATTCTCTGTAACTTATAATCTTACAGAGCAACTTAGTCTGAGAGGTTAAGTGATTTAGTCAGCAATACCAGCTAATAGAAAGTAGAAGTAAGATGTGAACTTATGTCTTTCTGGTTCTAGGCCAGTTCTCTATTCATTAGATCGAGCTGATTCCGCTATAGAGTATATACAGCAGAGAATAAATGTAAATAATTAATTCTCCTCAAAATAAAAAGGATTGTCTTTAAAAAGTGACCAATCATATTGTTGCAGAGAACATTGATCTGTAATCATTTTGATGAGAGGCCAAAATCATGGGGGGAGTTTTGAAGAAATAAATCATATCTTCAATAAAGAAATTGTCTGCTAGTAATGTCTTCAACGAGTCACACTGTAACATGGCATGTCGTTAAGTAAAAACACACTGAAAGATTTCTGCAAATATAAATAATTAGTAGAGGTCTATGTTAGGATATAGCTTGTACATGTAGTCTTTTATTTAAAAGACTCTAAAGTGATAAATCTGCCAAGTCAACCTAAAAATTTCCCTAGCTTTGGGAAAACTTTAAATAAATTCAATAGGGAAAATGACATTTTGACAGGAAGCAACACAGTTTACATCTGGCATAAATAAAATTGCCAGAGCAATAAAATTTTAATCATTTTATTGCTATAGGTAGTTCTCTGTGATGAATAAAGTTCTAGGATTGTCATCAAGAAAAAAACTGTACAAACATTACTACCTCTGACAACAGTTGCTAGCTGAGCACTGGGCAAGTGACTTTACCTCTATGTGCCTCATGCAAATCCCTGAGACTTATCTAGATCATGGTTGGTTTGTGTCTAAGTTGCCTATTGGTGACTAAATTAAGGAAAGCCTTTTTCTAGAAATTTGGTCACATTAATTTTCATCCACTGAAAAAAGAAAATCCCAGTTGTTTAGTCCTTCTCTGAATATCTTCTGTATAAACAATAAGACTGTGCCCAGAACCCATCCCATGGAACCCTATTACATCAAGTTCCTAGTAGTAATAAATCTATTTAATATGAGGTGTAAAACAGAAGCACCATAGACTAAATTCCACTCTATAGTGGGTCATGTGAAAGATTAAGGCTCTGGGGCTTAAGGGTAGCTCATTTTCTAAAAGTAGATTAGCAATTAATACAGTCTCATTGATGCAGACACTGTTTAAAAAAGAATCAGGAATCTTCTGACATTAATCCTCCCCCACAAGTTTGTTGCTTAATATAAAACCACTCTAATTACACATGTCTCAAACTTGGGTCTCTACCAGATTCTTTGCATTTCTTTCTGCGTAGCAAGGTTATTCATTTTGAGCAAAATGGGTCCAGGTAAGTGATGATATTTGCCACCTAGGGTAAGCTCTATAATCACTTCTATTTTAGCCATATGGAATTAGACTAATTATGTTTTATTTTAAAACTTCACTTTTCTCCCTTCTAGTTGGAATGCAGCCCTGAATCCAGGTGTTAATAGGTTTTACTGGACAATTCCTTATTTATAGAAGAAGAAAGGAAATTATATACCAGAAACATAAGGCATTATGGCTTAGCTATTTTTGTCATCTTTTTTATAAATTAGAGTGATGAAGGTCAGTTCAGTTGTGACATAACTGAGATGTCATAAACAAAAACAAATCAATTCACTTCAACAGGCATTCATTAAGCAAATACTATGTTCAAGACACTTTTGTTGGTGATAAACAAAAACAAAAAGAAGTTTTTTGAGGATTTCACATTCTACTGGGGGATAACACATGTGGCTATAATTAGATTCAAGGCAATCCCAGGAAGGAGAAAGTTTTAACAACTAGTAGGATTGGGAAAGGCTTCCCTCCCATAGGGTGTAACCCCTATTGTGATCTTGAAGGAAGCTCAAAATGCTAAAAGGCAGAAGTAAGGAGGTGACTCACATTCCAGATGTGAGAGACAGTATAGGCAATGGAGGTAGGAGACGGCATGACAGAATCTGGGAATAGGAATAGGTCAGTCTGGTAGAAATGTGGAGTGTGTGGAGAAGAATAATGTGAAGTCTGGACAAATAGGTTATGACTGGGAAGGGCTTCAAATGTCATGTGGAGGAGTCTACCCTCTTTTTTTCCCCTTTGAGTCTTTGGAGACCTGGCGAAGATTCTTGAGCATTGAGAAGACACAATCAAACCTGGAAGATTACTATGGCAGCTGTTTGAAGGATGATTTGGAGAGAAGCAGCTGTCTATTTTGTAAGAGATATATAAAAAAAAAGGTTTCATCATATAGGGGAGAATTTCTAATAATCCCAAAAGGCTCCCCATCACTGAAGGTAAAAAATGCTAAATACACAAATATAGGAAATTAGTGATTAAAAAAACCTCTATGTTGATACAACTTTTAATAATCGTTATCTGACATTTTGTGATCTATGTTCTTTCCCTCCTTCTCTCTTTTCCAATTGATGAGATGGCAGGTAATATAAGTTATATATGTACTATTATGCAATAAATATTTCCATGTTCATCATGTTGTGAAAGAAGACACATTGTTTATATAAGACAAAATTCATGAAGTGGATAAAATAAAATTTAAAAGTATATGCTCCAATCTGCATTCGGACTCCATCAATTCCTTCTTTATTGGTGGAAAGCTTTTTTGGTCATGAAATTGGTGATTTTTGTCAGCATGAGGATTTCAATGGAGGGGAACTTACTACACCAAGCAAATAATACTCTTCTTTGAGTCAGTAGTTAAGACACAAGGAGCTTCCTGGAGTTAAACAAAATTCCCAAAGGTGACACAGACACTGTGTATTAGAGGTAGAATTTGAAACCATTTCCTTTTTCCACAACACAATGAGCCAAACCTAATGCTTCTAAAATTTAACAATATATAGAAAAAAAAGTAGCATGGAATAGGAGACAGGACACTGACTTTGAAGTCAGGAAGACTTAGTTTTATTTCCTACCTCTGACACTTACCAACAAGTGATCCTGAGTAAGTCATTTACCTTCTGATTGCGTTTCCTACCCTGTGATATGAGTCAGCCTAGATGTCCTCAAATATCTCTTCCAGGTCTGAATCAATGATTCTAGGATATATGTTTGATATATTTCCATCTACATATTCTCTTTCCTGGGCTATTTGGAGTATTCTTTTGTATGTTCCATTCTGTCATTATTATTATGATACTCAAAACTGAACAAGAAAATTCTGGTAAAAGCTCCAAAATTCCACAAATAGTAACCTAAAGGCAAGAGGTTGTGAAATGTCTTTATTTGTGGAATTCTCTCTCTATTCCAATTTGACAAAAACTACTCACATCTGACCTTCCAGGCACAATGGAAAATATGTATCCTTAAAGTGGTATTTTATACAGATATTCTATATAATTGATATTTTAATATGCTCCAGTAAAATACATAAAAAGAGCAGAGGCAGTTAACTAAGTGTTTTATATTTCATGCTTGGGCCTTGAGGCTACCTTATTATAAAGGGTATGATTTTATAAATCGAAAAAATAAATGATAAAATAAAATAATAAATGTATTAGCATCCCCTAGGTGATTCTTACTTGTCTTTGATATAAAACCGGCTATGACCCAATTTTCAACTTATCAGTGTTCCTTCTTAAAAAGCTAGTATTTTTCCTTATATTCACAGGAGCATTGGGAGTTATGCGTAATGTCCTATCCATTTGAAGACAGTTGTGACTAAGATAAGAAATGAAAGTTTCACAGTTGCAGAGAGGATACATACAGAAAGTACAATGAGAGTAATACAGTGGTTCTTGGTTGATACATTGGGGACCCAACCAAAGAGTTATTTTTTAAGCTATACTAAAAATTATACTAATTATACACCTGCATATATAGCCCCATTAAAAACAGATTTTGTTTAATTTGGCTACCCTAAAAAATAATTTATTTTTATATGATTTTAAATGATATTTATTTACATTGGTACAACTATAATTTTAATTAGTGATTCTGCTCTTTTTAGTAAGTATGCAGAAAATTTATTTCAAATAGTAATAAACATTAATGACATCATCATAATCAGTCATTTCATCCAGCAGTATATAAGTTCCTAAAGTGAAAGGGTTCTTTTCCATTATATATTTCCATATTCCCAGAGCATAGCAGAGTGTTTGATGCAAAGAAGACATTTGTGAAATACTTGTTGAGTTGGATCACTATCAGAATATTTACTTCAATAACTGATTATTGAAAAACAATACTCAAAAGGGGCTATACCATCCATTTATATTTGATTTAGATTTTCAAATGAATCTTGGGTTTACAGAGTATTTTTATTCAAAACAATCCTCTTCACATCTGTTTTATCATTTTTCTTCTGCTTTCTATGGAGTGGAAAGGGAAGTTGTTCTTATTATCATTTTACGGAGAGGGAAGGACGAGGCACAAAGAGATTACCTGTAAATCAATGATTAAGACTAGGATGACAAAGTAAAGGAAATTAAAGATCTTCTAGGCCAAACCTTTCATTCTACAGATAATGAAAGCTCATCCAGAGAGATGGGAAGACTTTTCCTAGGTTACAAAGCTCATGCTACACAAGTTGAGATTCGAATTCTGGTCTCCTACTCCAAGATAAGTGTTTCTTTTTCTCTACTATAGCTATGACTAGAACACTCACTGTGTAAGAAAGCCCACCTGCTTCATCGGTCAAACTGCAGCCTTCATTACTATTAGCCAGCAAAATCTATTATGTATACAAGATACAAACAACAAAAAGCTATCATTTCACTAAATGGCATTTGCTAGCTGATAGACACTGGATACTTCATATATACTGTCTTTGTGGTGAAAATGGGTTTGAATTGATTCAAGCAGAAGTGGGGGTGGTAAGAGGTGTGTGTGTGTGTGTGTGTGTGTGTGTGTGTGTGTGTGTGTGTGTGTGTGTGTGTGCAGGAGAAAAGGTCTTGATATTTTCCTACAACTGCGAGGGATAACTTAGAAGCCTTCCCAGTAAGATCAGTTATGAAGCAAGGATGCCCATTCTCACCACTATTATTTAATATTGTACTAGAAATGCTAGCTTTAGCAATAAGGAAAGAAAAAAAGAAATTAAAGGAATTAAATTAGGCACTGAGGAAACTAAACTATCACTCCTTGCAGATGATATGATAATAGGCTTTGACAATCCTAGATGATCAACGATTATACCAGTTGAAATATTTAATAACTTTAATAAAGTTGCAGGATGCTAATAAACCTACCTAAATCATCAGCATTTCTTTAAATAACCAACAAAGTCCAGTAGTAAAAGATAGAAAGAGAAATTCCATTTAAAATAACTCTAGACCATATAAAATACATGGGAATCTACTTGTGATGACAGACTTGGGAATTATGCAAACACAATTACAAAATATTTTTCATACAAGGTCAGATCTAAATAATTGGAAAAAATATTAATTGCTCATAAGTAGCCCTAGTTCATATAATAAAAATGAGAATTCTACTTAAACTAGCCTACCTATTCAGTGCCATACCAAATAAACTACCTAAAAATTATTTTTTAGAACTTGAAAAAATAATAAAATACATCTGAAAGAACAAAAGCTCAAGAATAGAAGAGGAATTCCTGGGAAAGAATGCAAAGGAAGGTATAAGAGATATCAAACTGTACTGTAAAGCAGTATTCCTCAAAACAATTTGGTATTGGCTATGAAATAAAATGTTGGATCAATGGAATGATACACAATAGAGGGGTAAATGAGCTGAGTAATCTACTGTTTGATAAATCCAAAGACCTGAGCCTTTGGGATAAAAACTCACTAAGTGATAAAAACTGCTAGGAAAACTAGAAAGCAGTATGTCAGAAACTAGGTGTACATCAATATCTCAAACCCTATACCAAGATAAGATCAAAATGAGTATAATTTATATTAAAAGGGTGATACATAAGTGAATTAGGGGAACATGGTATAATTTACCTCACAGATCTATGGAGAAGGGATGAATTTATGACCAAAAGATATGGAGAGTATTTTAAGATGTAAAATGAATAATTTTGATTATATTAAATTTAAAAGCTTTTGTACAAACAAAGCCAATGTAATCAAGATTAGAAGAGAAACAACAAACTCAGGAAAAAATTTATAGCAAATTTCTCTGATAGAGATCTAATTTTTCAAATATATAGCAAACTAAATCAAACCCATAATACAAATCATTGCCCAGTTGACAAATGGTCAAGAAATCAGAGCTATCAATAATCATATGAAAAAATGTTCAAAATCACTCTTTATTAGAGAAATGCAAATTAAAACAACTTTGAGGTACCCACTCACACCTATCAAATTTGCCAATCTGACTGTAAAATGATAAATGTTGGAGAGGATATGGCAAAATTAGGACACTAATGCATTGTTGGTGTAATTGTGAAGTGATTCAGCCATTCTGGAGTGCAACTTGGAACTATGCCCAAAGGGCTAAAAAATGTGCATACCATTTGATCCTATATTATCACTATAAGATCTGTATCACAAAAAGATCATTAAAAAAAGGGAAAAGAATCTCCTTGTACAAAAATATTTATAGCAGCTCTCTTTGTGGTAGCAAATATTAGGAAATGGAAGGAATGTCCATCAATTGTGGAATGGCTGAACAAATTGTAGTATGCTTTGGATCTTATGATTTCAGAAAACATATGTTTTGGGATACTATTCATAAATGCTTACACATATGCAAAGTCAAAAGCTAATAAAGCCTGAATAAAAATCTATTTTATGGATAATAACAATTTTCTAATCATACCAGTAATAAAATATTCTGTGGCTTCCATCACCAAGTAGATAAAGTAGTAACTCTTAAATCTTTCCTACAATGTCATTGACATATGACTACAACTTATTTTTTTGAGTTTTAAGTTCTAGTACTTCCTTATAAGTATGTCACAGTACAGTCAAACAAGGTTATTTGTTAATTCACAAACACACTCCTTGATTTCAAAGTTCTAGGTTTTTTATTGTACTGTTCTTTTCATGTGCAATGTGATCCATCCTACCTACTCAATCCCTACTTATTCTTCCAAAAGCAAGTCAAATGCCATTTACATCATGAACCCTCACCTCCTTTTCCTCTCTCAAAAAATAGGTCTCCTCCTATTTCTGAATCCTGATATTACTTTGTCCATCCTTTGGAGTCCTTCGCATACTCTGCTCTACACTGTAATTCTTTGTTGCATTCTCTCATGAATTACTAGTTTCTTGACAACAGAGAAATTTTTATATTAACCCTTATCACTTGTGGCACCTAACTCAGTGCTACGCACTGAGTAGGTACACACTAAATATTACTAAAATTGAACTTTAAAAGCTGGTAGAGTATATTAAATGTCTTTAGGAGAAAGCATCCTACATCCAAATATAAGTGTGGTCGTTAGTAGGCACTCCATAGATCTGGGTAGAAAGTAGCTATATCTTCTTCATACTCATCGCTCTAAATGTTTGGGTCATCCATCCCCTTGAATAGTGACATAAAACAAGTATATTTCATGGATAAATATTACAGCATTCTATCTCAAAGACTAGCCAGTAACTGTGTTTTTTTTTATTTTATTTCCAGGATTACTGCTTTTGATGGGAAGATGGGAAGTGAACAAGACTTCTGGGAGATTGTGATGGGCTTCCAGCTGGATAGCTTCTGAATTAGACTGTGATGCATTGATCTTGTTTGAATATTAGCTGATGCTTTCAGGACATCGCTAGTTCTTTCACTCAAATCAATCTGGATTTCTGAGGACTCTAGTATTACAATTTTTGTTGAATGGCTTCACTGCATCTTGAATTGACAAACAAATCAAAATCCATTGCTTCATTATCTACTGAACAACTAAAAATAATTCTTATGAGATTACAAACTGTACTATATAATATAGAGGATGGAAATACCACTTTGCTTTAGGTTTTCCTTTAAAATTTTGCTCATTTTAACAAATTAGAGTTTTAAAATATAACCAATAATGGGAGAGGGCAAATACCTAAATCATAAAATATGCCTCTAATGTCCTGTCACTGCTAATACATGACATTAATTCTTTAGGACAGGACTTTGGGAAAGTAGTACTGAAGAGTGACTTTATTCCTTCTTAAACTACAATTCCTCTCATAGAATTCCACTCTGCTCTCCGTATAAATCATGCAAAAGGATCAACCACTATTCAATTGTTCCTATTTAAGAAGAAATTATGGATTTTCTACTCTTCCTTGTAAACAGTGTACTCACACAGCATTCCAAAGGAAATGGAACATACCTTCTTATTTCTTTACATCACTCCAGTTCTTTAATGCCTCAAAATGCATAGTAGAATACTATGGACTAGCAATTCTCTTTGTGGAGTATGAAGAGTTCCCCCTATTTGATCCAGAGGATCAAAATGGAAATCTGAGGGAGGTCATGTGCAAAAAAGAAATCATCCTTTGAAATGTCATAATTGTTCAAAATCTCCTGTGATTCAGATTAGCCTTAAATTTTTGAAATAATGCGAAAAAGGCACACATGTAAACATAGATATCTAGTACATTCTTCTCACACCTATAGATGCTGCAACAAACACTCATGGACATCTTTACCATTTTTAGCAACATGAAAGATGTTGCAAGCATTAATTGAGATGAGTATGACACTTCAAAAATCACTGTAACCTCTAATTATGGTTATAATGAAGCACCAGTTTAACACTGTTTATCTCTCCTCCATTAAAAAGTCGAAATAACAGTTCTTCATCTGATCTTGAAAATAGGAAAATGCATTTGCAGTACCACCCTCTCAAAAACCAACAATTCAGAAAGAGTTAAGGCGCCCACATAAAATGACAAAGGCACTAAGTTGTTTTATATAATGTGGCTATCACAGCAGAGCAGTATTTCAGAGAAATAATGCACATTTTGATGACTGTCAGAATTTACATAACTTGCTCCACATGAATTAACTATGAAGTATAAAATGCAACTTTGGCTAAAAAAAAAAGTACAATAATCCACAGCCTTTATAATGCCCGTATCTTGGGCAAGGCAATAAGGGCTTGAAGGCAGCAGCACCTTCACTATCAACGAAAATAGGAGAGTGGCAAATTAGGAAGAAGTCCTGCAATACTCTGATCCCTTTTTGAAAAATGAAGTTGTTTCAGAAGTGGCTTAAGATTTATGCCCATATTTTCACTTGTTTAGTAGCATGTAAGCTCACTGAGGGCAGGGACTGTTTCATTTTTGTCTTTGCAACCCCAGCACTTAATATGGTGCTTGGGACATAGTTATACACTTAAATGTCTATGGATGAATTGATTGATTGATTGACCCTGAACAAACTGATCTGAATTCTCCAAGCTCCCCAACCTTTTTTTTTTTAACCTCTTGAAACAAATGACTTGGACATATTAGGGTAATGGGCTGGGTTCAGGGGATCCAAGCAAACACATAAATACTTGAATTTCTTGAAAACACCAAGTGTTAAGAGAAACAAATTCCAGCCTTTAACATCTGTCCTACAGATTTCTTGCTATTTATCTGCTGATCAAAATTTCCGAGGATGCCAAAAAAAAAAAATCACGAAGTCAAAAGGACTTGGTTGGGGGAATCTTTGTTTCTCTCTAAAAGCCTAAAAGTTATACTCAACTGCAGCACAAAGAGTAAAGAGGTTGTTATTCATATTAACTACATTTACATTCCTATCGCAACATCCAGAGAGCTAATAGTGGGGTTATTAACATAACAAACGTAAATGTTCTATATAAATAATACTGTTTCAGGCCAGCAACCGCTCATCTGACAGCATTTAGGCACAGGCTCAACATCTGTTTATGAACACTTTGCCTAATGATATCATCAGATATCATTAAGTGCGGCAGAATACAGCATAGAGGCAGGTGCAGCTGCCTTCACTACCCATCACAGAGAAAGAAAAGAGCTGCATTCCCCATCCGAAAACCCATCATTAGGACAATTTTCTTCGACAAACCAGCCCTGTGATTTCAATCTGTATATCACCTGTAATTGTAGTTTTTAGCAAGAAGCTGATTCTATACATTTAGCGACGAATCACGTTGATGGCCTGAATGCTGGAAACACATTTGTGGTACCAGCTGCGGCAGCTTTTTTTAGAGCCTGTGTTAACAAAATACTGCTAACAAGGCAATGCTTGGAGTGCAGCTTTGTTTCTCTTCCTTGTTCATAGTGTTTAGATGTGCATAATTATGGAAATTAGCAATTGATTGCTTCTCAATAATAATTGATTACTGGTCACTGAACCTTTCTGCAGCACTTCACAGAAGGTGAAGACATGAGATAAGTGAATTCTTACCAGTCCCACCAAATAGAAAGAAAGAGTCCAAAGAACTCTCGATTTGTACATCAGTTTCCATGATAAACAGACCAAAGGGATAATAGAATATCCCAAAGTCTAGTTTGCCCTCAGGCAAATTGTAGAGATCATAGCCAGCCTGCAGAATTTTCCCTGTGGACTGTGTAAGAAACACACATCATTTTTATATATGTCAGTTGGTCTTTGATTTGAAAATATTTCTACCCATTTAATTTATCTTTTTCACTCAGTTTTCCTAAATTGTTCAATTTAAGTGTTATAGAAAAAAATGAATATCAATTTTGAACACCCCTCAAATGGAAACAAACTGACAAAATAATATGAATATATATGTATGTGTTTATATAATATATATGTATATAGATATATAGATATATTTTTTTTGCAAAGAGGAACAAATGACAAAGCCTGTATCTGCAGACAGATCTTGCTGACTTCAAAAATGACTATCTTTTTTTTTTTTGATTTGCGGTATATCTATCAAAATTTTGGTCTATGGTGACTGAGTTGCTACTGCATAGCATAATGTTGGGGATGTGACATGATGCCACAGCTAAAATTTAAAGGAGAATACACTTATTTTTTGGCTTAATCATCACTGTCAATTTGGACAGAAAATATCCAATTCAAATTTACTGCAGTGCATGGAAGCCTCACAGACAATAAAGTATCCGTGGTGTTTGTTAAATGGGAAACACCGTGACTTGCTGGCGTTTCAAAAACAGTTAGACCATTTGGGCAATTTCTGAGTCCCTTATTTTAAAGCAGCAGAGAGCTTAAAAGTGTCCAATGATGCCTTCTTTCCTAGCCACCTTTAGATATATGTTTTAAGAGATGGATTTTACAGGGCATAGCTCCATCATGGCAGTGAACTTTACAACCTTATTCATTAAAAAAATGCAGTTTGCTTAAAGTTAGGCTGCTTCAATTCAATAACATTTTTGTGCTGAAATGGGTAGCAGATTGCACAATCATGGCTCAAAAACATAATGCCCAAGTTATAAGGATTAGGCAACTATTCTGGGATAAAAGTGAATTCCTTCTTTTTGCCACAGAAGGATTTCTCACATAATGAACAGGTGCAATTTTCAGAGATCCTTGTTCAATTAAATGGCAGAAGCCACTGTTTGTTGCTTTCCCTAGCAGCAACACATGATGATATGGTGATAAAACTGTGATATGAAACTCAAAAGCCACATCACACATATGTACAGTTTGATTTTTCTCATCGCATCCTTCAACCCTTTAATTCGCATAGTTTGCCCCTATCCTGTATTCAAAATAGATGCTATGTGGAGCATAAAGAATATATTTTAAATGTATGAATTCTTTCACTAAACTGTATCTCGAACCTACAAGACAATGTAGGAAATAGAGGATATAGATCCTTATACATACCGATACATACACAGATATGTATCACATTTATGTTGTTGTTGAAAAACATTTTTTAAAAGGACTCCCTTTAACATATCTAAGTTTATCAAAGTTATACTATAATATTTGTAATTAAGGGGTAGCTTTAGGTGGGACTCAAATAGAAACATAGCTTATGTTCTTATAGGAAATTAAGTGTAAAAATGATAGTGATCATGTAATGCTGTCCACAACAGACTTTGCCAAAATTGATTATGTCCACTTAAATGAGATTTAGTTAAAAAAAAAAGTAGCATTCCATGTTTGAAAAGCATTAATAAAACTTTTTTTTGGAAAATCTGAATTGCCATTGCATTAGACTAATTGTAGCACTCCTGTGCTTTCACATACTCTAAACCCATGATATGATTTTTCCTGGTAAAAAAAGGTGATACCCAAGTATGAGACTGTGAAGAATGGGAAGAAGGTATGCGAATCTGCAAGTGTGTACAAGACTGAGTGGACGCCTTCTGGTGTATTGCTGCCATTTATTTGTAGTTGATAGAGAAGCTAACACCTTGAATACATCTTTCTCTTTTCCTTCCTGTGGGTAGGGGTGACATGATGATGACTTAGTGAGTCATAAGGAATATTGTAAGGTGGCATGGCTTGCTTGATGAAGGTTCAGTCTTGCAGTCAAGAAGATTTGGATTCAAGTTCTGACTCTTACATAGAATTGTATGACCATAAGCTGAGGGAGTTATTGCACCAGGAGCTCCTTATATGGATGAAATCACATACCCAGACCTGATCTTCACAAGGGATGTGTGAGTGGAGAAATCTTAAGTCTGCCAGGAACCAGAAAAAAAAACTGTTGATAGGTAGTATCTAGCAGCAAGTGAAAGAACATTGGCTCTGGAGCCAGAGGGTGTTGGTTCAAATAATGCCTCAGCTACCTATTTGACCTCGAGAAGGACACAGCTTCCCTGAGCCTTAATGGATTCTTCTATAAAATGATTTAGCAGCTTTCAGATGCAGCAAAGTGGTCTCTGGGATAGAATGCAGTCCCCAAAGGTGGGAAGACTCAAGTTCAAAACCATCCTCAGACACTTACTAGCTGTGTGATCCTGGGACGGTCATTTAACTGCTGCCTGCCTCCATTGCCTCAATTGTAAAATGGGGGATAATCAGGGCTGTGGGGACTATGAGTGAGGTAATTATAAAATACTTAGCATATAACAGACATTTAGTAAATTTTTGCCCTATCAGGTGCACACATTTCATGTAAACACAGAAAACGTAGCTGGCTCAACAGTTTACAAATATAGATATTACATGTAATTATTTTGAAATATTTTTTAGAAATTGTAAATTTTAAATTATAAGAGAGAACTCCTGGAGTTAAAGATACTGGAATTGGTCACAGGATTAGATTTCTAAAGGACTTTAGAGATCATCCAGTCTAACCCACTTTATTTTACAAATGAAGGAATTTAGACCCACAGGGGTTAAGAGGACAAACAAATGGCAGAAATAAGATTTGTACTTAGATCCTCTGACTTCAAGTAAAAGTATTCTTTCCAGCCCATTGTGATGAGTTAAGCCTATAAAGAAACTTTCCCTATAAGGCCGGATTCCCTCAGATGAGTAGCTGATGTCCCAAGAAGAGCTTGTTTAATACACCTGGTGGGTAAGAAATGTTTGGGTTTTTCTTGGGAAAGTTTAGAGAAGTGACTAACAGCTAAAGTTTGCATAAAATGTAACTTTATTGATCTTTCCACATTATTTGCATTAGCAATCTCTCTTCCCTTTCCCCCATCTCTACCAGTTTAAATCCTAGTCTTCTTTCAAGACACAGCTCAACTGATTGGCTACCATTCCCTTTGAAGTTATCTCTAATGATCTCAATCTCTTTTTATATCAAAAAATTTCTTGACATTTTGCAATTTTGTCAGGCCTTCACCATTTTAAAAAATTCTATTTATTTGTGTTTCATAACCATTCGCTAAAATATAAGCTATATAAGGGAAAGAACTACATCTTAATGTAGTTTTTGTTGTTGTTGTTATATGTTTTGTCTCCCACAGTATTTGAACAGTGGAGGATATATCTTATTATATTATTCACTCTCATCAAAAAGAACCTACTGTATAATAGTGATACTATCACAAATTAGATCTATCTTAATTAGGAACCTCAAGTTAGTTCTATTAATAAATACACCTTCTACATTTATGAGTTAAATATCTGCTGAATCATAGATTTAGCCCTGGAAGAGACCTTTGATGTCATTAGGTCCATTATTTCAGATGTGAGAAAATATAAGTTCTAAGAAGTTGAGACAATCTTGAGTTCTAAACTTGGATTGTCTGATTCCTGATCCAGGCATCTTTCCATGCCCCAGGTGAATAAAATTTGTCCTCAACAACATAAAAACTCTAAAACCCACTAGACTGAAGGAACACAAAAAATGATTTTGAATCACCCAAGTTTTGGTAAACCCTTTCTACTTAGCATCTTTTCTTGGTAGGATTACTGACTATCAAGCTTTGAAAGACTAATAGCTAATATTCTTGCCACTTTCATACACATAGTTAAATAATCTAACTGCTTTCAAACAAAACATCTGTGAAAATGACTCTTCACTTAATACACAATTCCCATAGTACTGGGATAAGTGACAGAGTGAGAGGTGTGTAGTTGAACGGGAACTCTGAATGAGTAATCATCCTCAATATTGTACACATTAGAGACTACTCAAAACCTGCCTAGCAATCTGTTTTTTTATATAATTTTGTTTGTGTGTGTGTGTATGTATGTGTGTGTGCACACGTGTGTATGGTAAGGAGGACTGATATTTAAATTTGCATTAACTACTTTCATAATGAATAAAGAAGTACATAGCCAAACTTCATTTGTATAAAATCAGTTTTGGCAGACTGGAAAAGTCAAAAAGTTGTTGTGATTTTTTTTTTCTTAAAGTAGGAAACTTCTGTTTAAGATAGTTAAAGATATTCAGAGGAAAGAGACAAATAACAGGGATGGAAATGTCTGTATTTAATTTGCATAGCTCCTGCATGAAAAAGAAAAGTAGGTAAAATTTTCTTTCTTAATGCTCTTGGAAATCTGGATTTAAACATCTCTTCCCTGTTTTGGAGAACTCAACCATTAGTTATTTCTTTTACTTCTCTCCATCTATGGAAAATTTTGACAAGTCACCAGAAGTTAAAATTTGAAGGAATTTTGTGAGATTATTTCAATCAAATATATTGAATGAGTATCTATTCTGGGGGTAGTTATCATGGAAGATTTTGCGGAAAACAGAAAGCAATTATAATCCTCAAACTCAAAAGCTATATAAAAGTAAGGCTATAAGTTATGTCTTGAGGGGACATATTCCAATCATTCCCATTTCAACATCACAGAAGAACTGCTGTATATATGGAAGTATGGGCTGTAAGGGGGGAGGGGAACAACTTGTTTTGTAACTATAGAGAATAAGAAGATTATAGAGTGTTCACACTAAAATCCCTTTATTAGAATATTATTAATAGCACTGAAAATAACCAATGTTTGCCTCTCAAGATATTTCATTTTCTACAACATTTTATGCTGCTAAATGGGAGTTATTTCCTTTTTTCAATGATTGTCCTCTCCTGCATTTCTAGACATACAAACTTCCCTTACTAGCTCATTTCTTCTTCAAAACACTAGCAATACCCATGATTTGCCTGAAAAGCCCAGAAATCGTCTGTTGTTACTAGGGGTGTAGCTTGCAATTTTCCCACATTTTCAAATCATCACAATTGTCTATGATGCCATTATATACAATGGATAAAATTCTGCCCTCAGATGAATGTATAGCTCACAATGAGTTCCATGGCAGGCGGAAACATAAATCCAGAGTGATATCCAATATTATCATCACACTTGCACAATCCAGGGGATTCTAGACAGGCCAAATAGGAAGACAATCAATATATTTTAAGATTCATTTTAATAAAAATCATCTGTGTGATTTTCTCAGAGTCCAAAAATAAAGAAAATTTATCTGTCTAAAAATCTATAAACCAGAATCAGTGAAAAATGTTCTTTTGGAAATCTTTCTACCACTTCTTCCTGGTTCTCTTCCTCCTTGACCCTTGTTTTCTTAATGATTCCATCTATTTCCATTGCTTCATAGATTACCCTTCAAGGAAATGTTTTTCCTCAGTACCATTATTTTAAAAACTCTCTTTAATTCTTCATTCTTCTTTATCTTCAACATTCAATTAGTTGACAAACCCTGTCATTACAACCTCAACAAATATGCTCCATATGTTGCTTCTTTACTATCAGGTCCTCATCACATCTTGTCAATATTAGGATCCTAACAGATCCTAGGGAAAGGGAATAAGCATTTATTAAGCACCTACAATGTTCCAGGAATTGTACTGAGTGCTTTACAAATCTTCTGTACTATCATTATCCACCCGTTTACAGTTGAGGAAACTAAGACAGACAGAGGTCAAAGTGACTTGTCCAAGGAATATAGCTAGTAAGCGTCTGAAACTGAGCTTCAACTCAAGTCTTTCGGACTCCAGGTCCAGAGCTCTATCTATTGAGCTACCTAGCTACCTGGTATACTTGGCCTCTCATGTCTCCCTTCTCCAACTCATCCTTTACATTGTGGATCAAATAGCCTTATTAATGCATCATTCTTGGCATTTCATTCAAAATACTGTCTATCCCCATTGTCTATCAAATAAAACCTAAACATTATTCTGCCAGTCATAATATGGTATGACACCAATGTGTTTTCTTCAATTTCATGTGCATTACTTTTTTGTCAAAGTGGTCTTCTCACCAGCCTTTTTGCTCCTCTTTCCCTAATCCATATTTGTGCTTTTCTGAAGTCTTAGAGGAAGAGACTCTGATCCCCTATCCTCTAATGATTTTTGAAACTTCTTTTCAAAACCCAAGAAAGGTACCACAACCTCTGTGAAATTTTCTTGACATCTAGAAGTGTCATTTCTTAGATTTCTCATCACACTTTGGATCCATGTTGTGCTTCCCACATTCAAAAGCTCTCCTTGGTACAGTAGAGTTAGTAGAGTATCAACATCCTACTTTCAGGTTCTTATAAGTTCTTGCCTGGGTTCTGATAATAGCATCTAAATTGGTATTCCTGCTTCAAGTCTTTCCCTACTCTACTCCATTTTCTATTTAGCTGCCAAAGCAGAATTATCCACCTACTCCTTTAACTAATTTCCCTATTTTTTTAAGCACTCTGGTCTTTTAATCACCTAAGTTGGATTCCTTGGAATTACCCTCAAGTCTTACTCTTTCTCATCCCCCATACAATTAGTTGCCAAGTCTTGTTGTTTCTACTTTCATAACATTCCTCATTTTCAGCCACTTTTCTATATTTACATTGCCACCAGTTTATTATAAACTTTCCTTACTTCTCACATAACTGCAATGCCCTCTCATTGAGTCTCTCCACCTCAAGTCTCTGAGCTCCCCAAACTATTCTCCACAGAACTGCCAAAGAAATATCCCTAAAGCATCAAAAGATCTATTTTGTCCTTTCACTCAAAAAGTTTATCTTTTAGGAAAAAAATATAAATTTTCTTTTTGACCTTCAAAGACCCTCAGCCTTTAGCCTTTTTAAGCCTTATTTATTTAGACTCATTCAATATTCCTCCTCTTCACAGATCCTATGTACAAATTGCCTGACTTGTTGTTCCTCTTCGTGGAATTCAATTTTTCATCACCATGCCTTTACACAGGCTGATCCAATTGATCACTGAACTCTCCTCTTCATCACACTCACCTCTTAGAGTTCTTTGGTCCCTTCAAAGTTCAGTTCATACTTTGTGAAATTTTACCTCTTTCACAAGACCTTTCCTAACCTGCCCATCTTCTAGTGTCTCTCCTTGTTGCCCTCAAATAATAACTTTATATTTGGTTTGCATATATTTTGTATTAATTTATGCTTGCACACATTTCCCCCTACTACAATGTAAGTTCCTTCTGGGTGGGTAGACTTTCATTTTTATTTTGATATTCTCAGAATCTAGCCTGTAATGCCTGGAACATGGGAGGTACTTAATAAATGCTTATTGATTCTTTGGCTGATGAAAATTTAATCATCCCTTTGAGATTATACTCTTTAGAGGTAAACACTGTGTCTATGTTATCTGTGTTTCCCTAGTGTCTGGCATGTAGCAAATTGCATTTAATAAATGTTTGTTAAATTACATTTAGCACAAAGAAAGCAAGTGAAACTGTGTGACTTTTTTTTTGCTCAAGACCAAATCTTCAATTTGATCACTTTGGGGAATTGAGAGGATTGGCAAGTCATGAGCTACTTATTGGATAATATGAGTTAGTAGAAAGAGCAATGGACTCTCCTAATTAGAGGACACAGGGATAGTTATGGATCTTTAATTGATAGCTGAGTGGTACAAACTCACTTTACCATTATCAGCCTCAGTTTCCTCTTCTATAAAATGAGGGTGTTGAAACAGATCATTTGGTGATTTATAACTTTAACATGTTATGTCTATGGTATATACTGATTTTCTCTATTGGAAAAAGAAGTAGAAGTGGTGATGCATTAAAGATGTGGTGATAAATATGTTACAGGAGAAAGGAAAGACTAGATTTGGTGATAAAAGAGGATAGCAAACAAGATAGCATAAAGCCAAGTCTATCATTGCAATTCAGATATGGAAATTTAATGTTGAAAGGGACTTTAGAAATCATCTAATTCAAGTATACATATCTATTCTACATCACAACTTTCCCCACTGGGGTTTCTTACGTAGATTGGCATAAGAAATTAAATGGGAATCTTTGGGGAGTTTTGTGGAAGCCACAGATGACATGGAAAGACCAACAAGACAACACCATAAACGTTTAGAAACTAAGAAATGCTTAAAATATATGCATAGTCTTGTATGTCATCAACATATGAAATCTTTTAATACCAGAAATATAGAGAATTTCTTTTTTAAGGATAACATAAAAAAGTTTAAGTTTGTGAAAAGAACACGAAAACCAGCAGACAACACAAAGACTAGAAATGTAGAGATATTTTTAAAAGCCTAGTAACCCATAAATCTATGTAATGTATGTACTGTTATGTGTAATATTATCTGTTCAGTATGTATTTTACTGTTTAATAACATAAATGAACACCTACATTTTAATTGCATAAGTATAAGATCTATATCTCTTTCAGAGAAAGTACAATATTTTTTGGGTGCAGGATTGTTATAAAAAAAGACCTTCTTGTAGTCTTTGGCATCATATGAGAAAAGGCTAAGTTCTTAAATGATTCCCTAAAAGAAAATAAAGGTGAAGGGTCTGCCCCTAAAGATTTTCAGGCCAGCAAAGGCTGTTTGAAATTTTTAACAAAATGTTTAGCCTATGAAATGCAAAAGTAACAGGAGAGGCAGTATCTGCTGATCAAGAGGCAACTAGGGAATGTCCTGAAACCCAGAAGAAACTGAAGAAAAAGGTTACAAACCAGGATAGATACTTAGTGCTGACAAAATGGGACTATATTGGAAAAATATGCCACAGAGGACATACATCAGCCAAGAGAAGGGAGTCGTAGGTTTTAAAGATACAAGGGATAGGATAGGTACTGTAAGTACTCCATAAAAGAAAAAGGGGGTAAAAATCTGACTTCTCTGCCTTAAAGGAAGGGCCAAAAAATTTCACAAGGATTTTCCAGATGGAGGGAGGTGACCAAGCCCCTAATCCTTGCATAGTGGAAAGGATACCTAGACTTCATTTTACTTGTTGTACAAATGAACACCAGAAAGTTTAAGTGATTTTTCAGGCAGCTAAGTGGTACTGTAGATAGAGTATTCAATCTGGAGTTAGGAAGGTCTGAGTTCAAATCCTGTCTTGTACTCAAATTTAGCTGTGTGATCCTAGGGAAAACACTTAAACTGCCTCAGTTCTTGCATTTATAAAATGGAAATAATAATAACACCTACCTTCCTGGATTTTTGTGAAGTTAAAATGACATCATATTTGTAAATCACTTTGCAAATTCTTAAAGTGCTATTTAAATTAAAACTAAATATTCTTATCCTTAAGCAAACAGTCAATAAATTGAATAGCCAAATTTGAAAGCAAAGTCTTCACATTTCAAATCTGATAATCTTTCCACTTCACCATTCTATATAAACCAAAGATGGGAGAATGAGATATTGGTTGGAGGTTAAGGAACGATATGTAAAAGTGGGGAGAGAAAAAGATAGACAAGTTTTTTAAAGTACTTTTCAGAGCAATATGAAGATGAGCGGGGTTAAGAGATTAATTAGTACAGATCAAAACTGCTTTACTGGCTGCAATGGATAGAAATTCAACTGGAGGGGCACCTTACACAAAATCTCACTGATGGACACTAAAAATAATGTTCCAGTGGCTTAAATTATTTATTTTTAAAATTTTGAGTTGCAATCCTCTACCTCCACCCAGCCCTTCCCTTTCTTATTGGGAAGAAAAGGAAATATAATAACCATTATAAATGTGAAAACCCACAAAATATATTACCATATTATAAAAAGCAAGAAAAATGAGGGGGGAAGTGTACTTCAGTATGCCTTCAGAATTAATCAGTTCTCTTTCTGTAGGTGGATAGCATTTTTATTTATTCATCCTTTGGATTTGCCATTAATCATTGTATTCATCAAAGTAGTTATCTTTCATAGTTAATTATAGTTACAAAATTGCTATTATTGCATATAATTTTTTCCTGATTCTGCTCACTTCACTTTACATCAGTTCTTATAAGTCTTCCCAGGTTTTTCTGAAACCATCCCCTTTGTAATTTCTTATTCCAACACAATCATATGTCCCAACTTGTTCAAATATTCCCCAATTGATAGGAATCTCCTTCTTTGCCACCACTGAAAGAGCTATTATAAATACACTTGTAACTATGGATATTTGGCATATAGAACTAGGAGCAGTATTAAAAAGTCAAGGTTATGTACAGGTTCATAAGCCTTTCAGCGTGGTTCCAAATCATTTTCCAGAATAGTTGGGTGAGTTCTCTACTTTATCTACAATGCATTAGTGTATTCCATTTTCTATATCCCCTTCAAAATTTATCATTTTCTTTTTCTATCATGTTGGCCAATCTGATGAGTGTGAAGTGGTAATTCAGAATTATTTTAGTTTGCAATTCTCTAATTATTAGTGATTTAGAGAATATGATTTCATTTTTAGACATTCAAATGTGCAACATTTTCATTTCATCAAATAAGAAGAAAAGGGGAAATCTTATCAAAATGCTCAAAATGCTTTTAAATTAAGTTGATAGGCACACAGCTGTGTAAATTCTGCTTTTTGATCTCACTAGGTCATTATTTTGTCGTTTCCTTTTCCCCCATTTTACCTATGACACTGAAAATTCTAAAATTGGTGATTGGATAAAGAAGGAAATATTGTATCCAAAATGAGTTTCCATTACTATCAATATTATCAGTCTTCCTGGATATTAGTTGAAAGACCCCTCTCTTAGATAAGTTGACTAACTCCTTTGAGATTTAGATTTTTCTCTATAAAATGGGCATACTAGCATTTCCTCAAAGGGTTATTGTGATATGTATGAAAAGTTTATTGAAACCATGAAGCACTACAAAGATGGGACCTATGCAATGCATTTATACATAATAGCAATGCATCTCATACATTCTAAAGTTCAAGTTAGTTATTTTCACAAAGAGAGGGGTTGGGGTACTGGGAGGTAGGAAAGGGAATAAACCTCTAACATAAGCTATTCAATTCTATATTGAGCCTAGCCAAGGTGATAGGCAAGGAATGAGCTATTTGGCTAAAATTCTGCAAGTTTTTATTAGGCATCTATTATGTACCAAGGGCTATGTACTAGGCAGAGGAAATACAAGTATTTGGGATACAAAACAAAAATAAAAAATTTTCTGATCTTATAAAGGTACTTTACATTGAAGGAGAAAATAGAGATTCATATAAGTCTATGCAAAATATATGAATGAAGAGCTGAAGATAATTCCTAGGTTGTAAGCAATGATGAATAATATGGTAGTTTCCTCAATAGGAATTTTCAAGTTAGAAGTAGAGTTGGGTTTAGTAGAAAAATATTAAGCTATGTTTTGGACATATTACTTTTGAGATATCTATAGAATATCCAGGGGGCAGCTGGGTAGCTCAGTGGATTGAGAGCCAGGCCTAGAGACAGGAGGTCCTAGGTTCAAATCCGGCCTCAGACACTTCCCAGCTGTGTGACCCTGGGCAAGTCACTTGACCCCCATTGCCTACCCTTACCACTCTTCCACCTATAAGTCAATACACAGAAAATTTAAAAAAAAATTAAAAATTAAAAAAAAAAAGAATATCCAAATGCAAATGTCCAGAAGGCAGTAGATGATGGGAGAACTAGAGTTAAGAAAGAGATGGGAGCTAGAAGTGTACATTTGAGAGTCATATATAAAGACAATAAATGAAACCATGGGAACTGACGAAATCACCAAGAGAATGTAAACAAAAAAGAGAAGACCCAAAACAAACCCCTGAAATATGAATGAAGAACCATGGCTTATTTCTTATTTTTAGGTGATATTGAAAAAGTTGTGTCTGTAGTTGCACAAATTACCCAGGTATTCATATAGCAACTGATTAGTTTATATCAATTCCACCCGAGGGTATCTTTACAAATTCAAATCAAAACTATAATGAGGAGTTTTAAATTAAATAGCAAAATATCTGGTTAAGCTTCCTGTGCACATTTTAGGGTACTGCAGAGAGTCATTTCATAGCAAGATACTCTTTTTTTTTTTTATTTTTTTTTTTATCAAAACTGTAGCCTCCTATCTGATATTGTAAGGGATCCTACATACAGTGGCTTGTGAAAAACTATGGACACTAAGGGTAATTTAAATAACAAAAGCATATGGGTATTTGTTATATTAAGCAAGTAAAGAACATGATTTCTTAAACATGAGGAAGTCTTGCAATATAGATCAGAGCACCTTTGAAATTTAGTAGACAAATCCTAAGAGGTTGCTTGAGGAACACGGAGGTTAAGTGACTTTCCAAGCGGCACACAGCTAGTACAGCAATAGTTGAATTAAACATGTCTTCCCAACTTCAAATCCCTCACATTATTCAATATGCTGTCACTAAAATGTGGAGGCAAGGGCAATATCACCATTTAGCAGTATTATGCAAATAAATACTGGGTCAGAAAAAAAAATAACAGTCAAACAATGTCAAGATTTTGAAGGGATATATGACAGAGGTATCCAAGAACAAATCAGAGAAGTGTAAGTAGGTAATAGTTTGTATAGTTTGAAAGCTTACCATAAGGAAGAGGGAGTCACTATATTGTCTGCCTCCAGAAAAAATAATCTAAACCAAAGTGTGGTAGTTGCAAGTAGGAACATTTTGCCTTGGTAATGTGGGTTTTTAAATGTTGTGATGGGGAACTGCATCCCGCAGTGTTCCTCAGGAGTCCCTTCTTCCTACTTCCTGGTGTGGGATTGGTTTTGAATGGACCAATCCCGTGCTGGGGGAGGGACCATGCCCCTACTTCCGGCTTAGGATTGGTCTATATAAAGACCAATCCTGCACCGAGGAGAAAACTTTGAATCAAAGGAGATTCGAAATCTGAGAGAGGCTAGTCAGTTTTAGGCTGCTGGAGATCGGGTTTTCTTTCAATAAAGTTTTACAGTTTAAAAAAGATAGCTTTTATTTTCCTCATTTCAATATCAAGAAGAAAGAGACAGTCTGGCAGTGGATAGAGAGCTGATCTTGGAATCAGGAATACCTGTGGTTTAAATACTGCCTCTAAAACACACTGGTGGTGTGCTCATTGGCTAATCACTTACCTTTTCAGGGTCTGAGGAAACATTTTAAGACCATAAATTATAGCCGACTTGTCTATCTGTATTACTGGAGAGAGTTTCCATGCCTGGTATTACTCCAAACCAATGAAGTCTGGACCAACCCCAGGGGGGAAAAAACAAACAAACAGGAAATTGGGAAGCGTTTTCTAAGAATTAGAGCTATTAAAAAATATAATTAGCTGTCTTAGTTACTGAGATTAGGAGTGCCAATCTATGGAATTCTTCAAGTGGAATTTTGATGACCAATTTTTTGGAGTAGAGCATAAAAAAACATGACTAACCTAGCCGACTTGGGTTTAAGACTTAGCTCAGAGCAATTTTAGTGACTTGCTCAAAGTCTCTAGGCCTCAGTTTACAGTATTTAAAATATACATTCAACAACTACCAATTTTTTTGGATGATTAAATGATATAATAAATGAAAAGTGAATTCTAAATTTTAAAATATCATAATTAGCATAATGCTATTGTTGATAGATGGGATTTGTGTTGCAGATACTGATAACTAGATGATTTCTAAGTTCCTTTATAACTATGGGATTTGATTATATGTATAACATCAATATAAAAGGGCTTTAAAATTTTGTAAAATTCAAAATTTGTTCTAGAAATATAGTTAGAAGTTGAATGGGATTCTTAGTTGAATAATATTTTAAAATCACTACTTTATGGTATGTTAAAAGATTTTCCTATGCCATCCACAAATACTTGCTTTATTGTATAAGATTTTAGCACTAGCTTGTACCCCTTTTCTTTTTCTTGGTATCCTAAGATCAGGCTTGGATTTTAAAGAGAGAATTTTGACACTAAGTTTGTGGTCAGGGTTGATCCTGATTGGATTAAGATGTAACCTGCCCCACATTCTGATCAAATCAATATAGTGGGGAAAAAAATAATGGATGAGGATAAAAGCTCTCTAAGAGGGACTGTAGAGGCTTTGTAACTCTGGTGTTCAGAAGACATACCTCTTGTCCAGAGAGTAGTCAGAGCCCTCCAATTAGGAGGAATTTTTGAAAGAGACATCATTTAAATATTAAATTTGGGTCCCTATAGGAAATGAGTATTTTGGGGTCTGGAAATGGAGCAAGAAGTTGTACCTGGGTATGTCTCCTGAACTTGGGGGGAGCTTGAATAGAGAATGGCCAGCCATAAATGGCAAGAGACCTTTTCTTTCTCTGACCTGCTCTTTTGCTTTATTTAATAAATAGTTACAAATTAAGATATAGACTCCAGAGAACTTTAATCTTAACATTTAAAACATAAGTTTAAAAGCTATAGCCCAGAGAATTTACACTACTTACACTAGATTAAAATGACATTAACAAGATAGATAAAAATATAATACAACATGGATAATGGCAATTTATAGTTTTATGTCATTATATAGCCTGGCAGGAATCA
The DNA here is from genome assembly GCF_016433145.1 of Gracilinanus agilis. Lineage (NCBI taxonomy): Eukaryota > Metazoa > Chordata > Mammalia > Didelphimorphia > Didelphidae > Gracilinanus > Gracilinanus agilis. The sequence goes on from NC_058132.1 coordinate 287,414,621, forward strand.
GTTTGATCTCTTTAAATTTGATGCCATTAATCCTGAACTCTTCTTTCATCATAATCTTCTATTCTTCCATCTTTTCTGTTTTGTAACATAACTGTGCCTGGTATTACATAACAAATTGATGTTATCGGTCCTATTTAGCAGTTTAAAAAATATTACAGGCAAACTATGGTATTCAATAGTTTCAGAATGTGTCAAATTTGGAATTCAATGCATCTTAACAAGAAAAAATTGTCTCAGTATTTGACTTTGCTTGACACACAATACATTTCCTAGAACTTTTTGGCTTCTCAATCTCGAGAAGTGTATACCCGCTCCACCTGAAACAAGTGTTAGTTCAGGAGAATAAAGAAGAGCTCAACATTGAGAAGCTGTAGGAACTTTAAAGGGAGAAGCATTAGTTAGTGGCAGGAAGTTTTCTTCAGGTGAGGAGGAGGAATAGGAAGATGTCCCCACTTCATTAATCAAGGTAATGTGTGCAAAATAGGTAGAAGTACAAAACTTTACTGAAAAATATCACTCTGATAAGCTTTAAGCAGAATTGTAAATTTGCCAAACAACCAGAGGCCACTTCCCACTCTAGAGGAATTTTGAAATGTAGACAAAATCAATCAACATTGGATAGGTTTCTTGTGAAGCTAATACCTGGTGCATCTCAGGCAGGTTTAGTAGTGATAAGGAATAGAAAAGAGAAAGAAAGAACTCAAGAAGAACAGTTGCCCTCAAATATTATTGGAGGGGACCCCAAAACAATAATATTTCTTCTTCCTACCCTTAGGCCAGGAACTCATCTCAGTACAGGTAAAGTTAAGTTAAAATTATTTTATTTAATCTAATTATTGTTTTTATTTATGTCTATGTATTATTAATGTTTATTTAGCAAAATTCAACTCCATTAATGCATATAATAACTTATAAAATCTGAGTTTTCTAGGCATCTGGAATAGATTAATTCAATTTACATTATTCCTTATGGGAAAATTCATTTGGTATGCAAACTTTTTGGTGTACTATAATTTGTTCACTGACTCTTCTGAGTTTCTAGTCTAATAATGTTCTTCTGTCTTCAAGTCCCTTAAACCATATACCCCACTTCTCACCATCAGGATGTTTTGCATTATATTTTATTGAAAAAAATAGGTGATGTCTACTATTACCCAAGGGCAGCTAAGTGGCACAGTGGATAGAGTACCTTGTCAGGAATCAGAAAGACCTGAGAATCTAGCCTTAATCACTTATTAGCTGTGTGATCCCAGAAAGTCACTTAACCTTGTTTGCCTCAGTTTTCACATCTACAAAATAAGCTAGAGAATGAAATGGGAAAACACTTTAGTAGTTGCCTCAAATGGGACTGGCATCAAGATGGTAGAGGAGGTACATAGACATACCTGATTTCTACCAAATTAGCCTCAAAAAAATTATTATGACGTAACACTTCCAAACAAATTCTTGAGCAGCTTAAGTCACAAAAAATTGGGGTGAAACAATTTTTCAGCCCCAAATAACTTATAGGACAGTACAAAAGATATATTGGAGGAGAGTGCAACATGTCCAGGTAGGCCCCACCATGGCAACTGACATGGTGGTGATTGAATCAATAACAAAGGCTTCTGGAGATCTCAGCCATTAACAGTAAAGGAGGGGTCAGTCAACTGCCTAATAGGAGATTACAAGAGTCCCTTTTCTGATTCCAGGCACAATACACTTATCACAATCTCCATACCTTGAGCCAGGTCACAATCCTGGATCCTTGTCTCAGAGAGTAGAGGAAAACTAGCACATACCAATGCTTGCAGTTGCAGGGCAGCAGGGAACCCTGGTCACAGATCCAAAGTGGAAAAGAGTGCTTGTGGTTGCTTATAGATCAGAGGACAGATTGGGAGAGTATTAAGTATACCTTCATACTTAATAATTACATCATATCATCTTGAAAGAATCAATATCTTAATAATTACCAAAGCTAGCTCTGAAGGTAGCAGTAGAAAAAATCAGAAACTTGGAATGGTACCCTCCTCATCATAGTTACATATTCCAATTCTAACAGATTTTTTTAGTTAAAAGAAAAGAAAAAGGCTAGAAATGAACAAACAACAAAAAGAGAAACAATATATAAAGTCATGTTGCTGACAGGGAAGATCAAAGCACAAAATCAGAGGACAATAAAGTTAATTCTACTGCATCCAAAGTTTCCAAGAAAAATACAAATTGGGCTCATCTCGAAAAATAAAAATGAATGGACATGCTTACAAAAAGGTTTTAAATATCAAATAATCAAGATAAATAATAAATAATAAAAATTAAACAAGAGAGATAAAAGAAAACTTGGGAGAAGAAATGAAAGTGATACAGGAAAGTCGGTAAAAAAAATTGGGCCAAAGAGGCACAAAAAGTGCTGAAGAAAATAATAACTTAAAAAAAAAGAATAGGCCAACTGGAAAAAGAGGCATAAAAATCCACTGAAAAGAAAAAAAAAATTTAAAGTAGAATTGACAATGAAAAAGATATACAAAAATGCACTGAAGAAAATAACTCTTTAAAAGGCAGAATTAGGTATAACGAAAAAGAGGTACAAAAATTTAATTAGGAAAAGAACTTTTTAAAAAATAAATTTGGTCAAATAGAAAAGGAAGTAAAAAACCTCACTCAAGAAAATAATGTCTTAAAATTAGAATTTGGCAAATGGAAGCTAATGACTCGATGAGACATCAAGAAATAATCAAGAAATAATCAAAGTCAAAAGAATGAAAAAAAATAGAAAATGTGAAATATCTCACTGGAAAACAAATGCAGGAGAGATAACCTAAGAATAATTAGACTGTTTGAAAACCACAATAAAAAATACATCATCTTTCAAGAAATTATCAGGGAAAATTGCTCTGAAGTTCTAGGAACAGAGGATAAAATAGAAATGGAAAGAATCCATTTATCACCTCCTGAAAGAGATCCACAAAAGATGATTCCAAATAATATTATAGCCAAATTCTAGCATGCAAGATCAAGGAGAAAATATTGCAAGCAGCCCAAAACAATTCAAATATCATGGACCCACATTAAGAATAACATAAAATGTATCAGCTTTTCCACTAAAGGATCACAGGGTTTAGAATATGATATTCCAAAGGGCAAAGGAGCCCAACAAGAATCCCTTGTCCAGAAAAACTGAGCATAATCCTTTAGGGGGCAAATGGGTATTCAATGAAACATAAGACTTTCAAGCATGCCTAATGAAAATACCAGAGCTGAATCAAAATTTTGACATCAAAAGTCATGTTTACATACCTATATAGGGAGATGATTCTTATAAATCTTAAGACTTTAATCATTATTAAGATAGAGGTAATATACATAGAGAGCAAGGGAGTATAATGAATGTTATAGCTAAAAAAAATTTAAGGGTGAGAAAGAAGAATGCACTGGAAGAGGAAGGGAGAAATAAAATGGATTAAATTATTTCACATAAAAGAAGCATAGAGAACCTTTACAGTGGAGGGGAAGATGGAGGCAGTTGGAAGAGGAGCACTTGAACTTTATTCTCATTGGAATTGGCTCAAAGAGAGAATAACATACACAATCTATAAGTGTAGAAATCTAAGTTATCCTATGGAAAACAGTAGGGGAAGGTGGGGCAGATGATGGAAAAAAGAACAAATTGGGTCATGTAATGGTCAGAAACTAAACACTTTTGAGGATGGATGAAAGGAGAGAGAAAAGGATAAACAGGGTGGGGGAATAGAATTGAAAGAAATACACAGTAATCATAATGGTTAATTTTTATGATATGTTTCTAATAAAGGCCTCATTTCTCAAATATATAGAGAAATAAATCAAATGTATAAGAATCAAGTCATTCCTCATTTAATACATTGTCAAAGAATATGGGTAATAGGGCCTCCTTGCTCTCCTAATACCCTCCACACTCAAAAATAGTTCCACAGGATCAATATCGAAAGTAGCAAAAACAGTTGTCAGGAGTGAAGTGGAGCAGCCAAGAACAATTAGGGAGGAAGGTCTTTGACTCCTCTGGTCTTAGTCCTACTAGACAACACAAAAACAAACAATGCAGAATCAAAAGGCTGCAAACCCCGAGGGCAGCACCAACAATCTTGACTGTTGATCCCAGCATCCCAATGGCAGATACCAGTGATGGCACCCAGGCAGAGGGTTCTAAGAGCAGCTGTGCTAGCTGTGGCTTCAGCTCTAGAGATTCCCCCCACCCAGATATCTGCTCATCCCAGAGCAATCACCACAGAACAAACAAGGTCAAATTCTATAGGCAGGATCCACAGCTTCTTCTATCTGCTGGAACTGAGAGCTTACATTCCAGTGGCAGATACCAGTGGAGTTACTAGACAGAAAACCCCGGGAATAATTGTGGGGACTGTAGCCAGGGCCCCAGAGAAAACTGCTCACCCAAATCAAGAGCCAACCACTGGCCAGGGAAGGATTTCAGAGGTCCGAGTTGAGGTTCAGATACCTGCTCTATCCCAGGCTGTAGCAATAGGAAAGGAAGAGTGGAGTGAGGGAGGAGCACACTCTGGTAAGTGTGATTGCTGTGGGGCTGGGGTCCTCTTGGCTGTGGTCACCCTTGGGAGAATAGAGTCCCTGGCTGCCACCACAGTGAGAGGTAGCAGAACTGCAGTGGAGTCTTAGTTGGAGAACTTGAAGTCAATCACTGACTGTGACTTGGGGGAGGGGAAGAAGCAACAGAATTACACATAACTCTTGATTATAGAAAACTTGAAGAATGGAAATAACAGTAAATGAAAATAAAAAAAAATCCTGAAAACTGAGATATCTCTCACACTCTAGGAGATGGGGGATTCTTGAATAAAACTAATAATTAAGCCTACTGACCTGGCTACTAAAAACAAGCAAACAAACAAACAAAAACTGAGTAAGCAAAGGAGAAAGTATCTATCTATTCATAGCTTTTATACTGAAGAGAAGATTTGGGATAAAACTCAGAGGACAGTAAATTGAAAACACCTACTTGTAAAACAACAAAGAAAAACAATAAATGGCCACAAGCTCAAAAAGAGCTTTTGGAAGAGCTTTGAAAAGACCTCAAAAATCAAATGAGTGAGGTTGAAGACAACATAGAAAAAATAAGAACATTACAAAAAAATCAAGAAAATTATTCAAGATCACCCAAAAGGGGAAAAAATGATCCAGAAACATAAGGAAGAAAATAATTCATTATGAATTCAAATTAGAAAAGAGGAAGCTAATGAGTCTGAATCCAGAACAACAACAACAAAAAACTTATTCCACTTTCTTTTTTAGTTTAGTTTTTTTTTGGTTGTTTGAGTTTCCTTCCACAAAATGATTAATATGGGGGGGGGGACTGTTGGGTGAGGGGGAAGGAAGGCAGGAGAGAAATTAACTTCAAAATTCTTCAAAAAATGGAAACTTTTTATATGTGATTCGGGGAAAATTAAATTAAATTAAAATTTTAAAAAGCCAATCCTAATAGGATCATGAAGTCAGATAAAACTGAAATGAATGAACAAGAAAAAAAAGCAAACAAAAAAAAACCATGATCCATCTCTTTCCTCCTACTCAGTGCCTCAAAATCCCTCTAAATAATCCTTTAGTCTCGTTATCTTAGCTTTCTTTATTTGCTCCACTTTCTAAGGAAGAGGTAGACCTTTTTATTGTCATGGCTAATCTCTATTTAGAGGCAGCTCCAAGGCTTGGTGGGATGGAGTGCTTGGCCTGGAGTCAGGTACACCTGAGTTCAAATCTGACCTCAGACACATATTTTATCACCTTGGTCAAATCATTTAACCTCTGTTGGCCTTCAATCACTGGAGGAGGATATGGCAAATCATTCAAGTATTTTGCCAAGAAAATTTATAAACCATATTGGTGTGCTATGGTCCATGGAATCATGAAGAGTCAGACATGACTGAACAACAATATCGACTCATGCACTTGATCCCAACTCCTTCCAGATTGCCTATGAGGGTACCCTTTCACTAATTCCTTCCCATTCTCTTATTCCCAATCTATTTTTATCTGCCAGTTGCTTCCCTGCTACCCAAAATGATGGCAAATCATCCAATATTCCTAAAATTAATAACATATTTCTTTTATAGCCAAATCATTAAAAGAGCTTTCTATTCTTATTGATTCCATTCCTTCAATCCCTATCCATTTCCCAAACCTTTTCAGTATGTCTTCCATACAATTGAAACTGCTGTCATCTCCAAGGTTACAACTAAATCACTTAATTTCTAATTCAGTTATCATTCTACTTCACCTTTCTATAGCTTTTGACACTGTATAATGTCCCCCTAAATTTTTTTTCTTTATTGTCTCTTCTTTCAACTTGAATGGCACCATACTCTAACTTGGTTCTCCTTCCTTTCCAGTTACTCCTTCTCAGTATGATTTTGCTGGATAATTTTTTTCATCTGCCATTAAATGTGTAGTTATATCAAAAAAAGTATCTTTATACTTTTTTTTATCATTTTCTCAATGCTGTCAGTTCTCTAGTGTATTTATCATGTCATTAAAGATGACCTGAAATATATCTATTCAATCACAATCTACCTCCCAAGTTCTTGACTAACGCTACCAGTTATCTGCTGGACATTTTGAACTCAAAATATCCAAAAGGAAATTCATTATCTTTTCCCCTAAACATAGCACCTCTCCTAGACTCTCCTACTTCTATTGAGGAACTAGAATCCTTCCAGCCTGGTTATTTCCTCAGTAAGTTCTATTGATGGCATGTATTTTTTTTTCCTTTTTTTAAAAAATTAACTTTACTGTGCATAGATAGGTCTTTTCCCTTTAAGTACTCAAATCACATTAAATCATCTCTTCCTCTTTTCTGGAAAGTATAAGGCAAATGTGATAACTATTTTCCATGTGAAAAAAGTTGGAAGAGTCTAGAAGACAGGCAGTTTGCTGGAAAAGCTAGGACAATTAGTCTGAATCACCCAACTTTCTCTTCAATATTTATGTTCTAGGTGAAAATACTAAGTATAAAGTAGATAATAATGTAGATAACACTTTTCAAATTATATTCATACTAAAATTAACATAAAGTTAAGGTAAAAGTTCAAGGGATTATTTTTTGCATTTGTTTTTGCCTGAAAATTCTGAATATCTAATTATTTATTTCACTTAAGTACACTATATTAACCTCTGGGAATACAAAGAAAGGCAAAAATAAGGTCCCTAGCCCCAAGGAGTCCACACTCTTTTTTTTTTTAACCCATAAGATCCATCTTGGAATCAATACCAACTATTGGTTCTAATGCAGAAGAATATTAAGGGCTGGGCAAGGAGGTTAAAATGGCGATCACACAGTTGGGAAGTTTCTGAGATCAGATTTGAACCCATGACCCCCTCATCTCTAGGATTGGCTCTCAATCTATTGAGCCAACTAGCTTTCTAATGGAAGGAGCCATAGGTAAATAACTAGGTATAATAAATGTAGATCATAGTTAAACAGTAGATAGAATGTAATCAGAGAGGGACAGCAGTAACAGTTGGGAGAAATGGGAAAGGATTCCTGCATAAATTGAAACTTAAACTCAGTCTTGAGAAAGGGCGGGGGAACTAAGAAACAAATGAGAAGGCAGAAAACATTATAGGAATGGAAATGACCAATGTAAAGGCAAGAAACGTGTCATGGAGTGTTATATGTTAGGAAGAGGAAAATAGGCCAGACTGTAAGTATATTTTAAGGGGCCCAACATAAGAAGTCTGGAAAAGTAAAGAAGGAAGTAAAAAATAGGAAGAATGGAAAGGTAGGAAAAGGCCAGGTTATAAGGTGTTCTAAATGACAAGCAGAAGATTTTTAAAGTGGATTCCAGATTTAATAAAAAGTTTATTGATCACAGAGTTGACAGGGTCAGATTTATGCTTTAGAACAGTGATTCCCAAAGTGGGCGCTACTGCCCCCTGGTGGGTGCTGCAGCAATCCAAGGAGGCAGTGATGGCCACAGATGCATTTATCTTTCCTATTAATTACTATTAAAATTTAAAAAAAATTAATTTCCACATGGCTAAGTAATATTTTTTGGAAAGGGGGTGGTAGGCCAAAAAAAGTTTGGGAACCACTGTTCTAGACTTTGTCAGCTAAGTGGAGAATGAATTGGAATGGCAAGAGGCTTGAAGCCCAGGAAACAATTAAAAACTTATAGAGATTGTCCAAGGAATAGGTGGTGGGGGTCTGAGCTGAATGTGTGAGTGGAGAAAAGGGGATGTATATCAGAAGTGTTGCCTATTTAGACTCAACTAAAGTCTCTAAAATAGAACTCTGTCAGAATATGCATTCGTTGGTCAAATAGAGCCCAATGGAGGTTATTTCATGTTATTTCTACTATTCTACCATTACAGAAATTCTGTAAGCATTCTTGATGTAATAAGATTGTTGCTGTGCCAAAAAAATAAAATCAAAAAAAGATTTAGGATTTATCTCCCAATTTCCCCAATTTAGGAGACTAAAAAGAAATTCCCTCAGTATGTTTATTGACTCTCACAAATTTATTGGAGGGTGTGAATGAGAATCACAATGGGCTGATGGGCATGGTGAAGTTGAAATCTGCACTTTGAGGGGAGAATACTTATATCAGTTTATTCAGAGATTTCTTTAAGTAGCAGGATATTTGAATAATATATGTTTATTTTGTGCTTCTATAGGAGATTCAATCAATATCAGTTATAGATATTTCTACCAAAAAAGATTTAATATGCAAAATTAAAATTGGAATTTCATAGATTACAAGAACCATCTAGATTTTGTTTTACATAACCTGTACCAACATCTGTATGCAACAATTGGTCCCAAGTACTTACTCCATTTTTTTAAGGCATGAGAACTAAAATCCAGGGGGTACACACACACAAACATATACATATGTGTATGTATAATTAAGTCTAAAAATATTTTCTATTATCCATATACAGATATGGAAGCAAAATTACAGTGCCCACTTTAAGGGTCTTAGTATACCTTATGTGTACCAACAAAAAAAGAATCCATATGTCATTATTTGTTCTTCAGGGGGCAGAATATACAGATGTGTTTTGCCATTTGCAAATTGCTAGAAATGAGTTTTTAAAATAAGATCAGCTCCTAGCACAGATATACTCTCTGTATCAAGAACACACGAGTACAAAGCACTGAATAGAGTTACTGCTTTAAAAGCAGCCTAAGATGGAAGTATCTGAACACTTAGGTTGTCACCTTAAAACAAACTGTCACACATTTTTCTTCACACATTTGAAACCCAACTTATCAACCCTAACAAGTGTTGTTATCAAAAGAATTTGGGGGCCTTTGTTCTTTCCCTTTTGCAAGTAAATTACACTTTTAGGATTTATTAAGACAAGAAATAATTTTTGAATAGCAGGTCAAAACTCTCTATGGAAAAATTCTCATTACTTTCTAGCCTGCAGCAGTGTTTACCACTCCAACGTATCCATCTTTTCCCTGTTTTTTATATATCTATATTTCCAGAATCTTGTTTCTGTGCCTAATGCTATAACATTGCAGCAGTTTGTTCAAAGCAACACTCTTATTTTTGCTCTTAGCTGGTGCTATACAAACCCTGATCAATTATTGAAGTGGAAGCCCTGAAGTAACACAGCCATTACTGCAGCAGGCAGATAAAAATGGAACACGTTTAGCTACAGTATATTTACTTTTGAGCTGTGGCAAACAAACCAACACGTTAAACTACCTTGTCTTTCACCATGTTTGATGTACTAATATTTCCTACTTCCTCCAATGGAAGTTCCTAGAATGCCATGGCTCCTTTGTGGGAAAACTTGAACCTTAGCAAGGCACTGAAGAGCCAGGAAATCTAGAAAAGGATACCCTGGAAGAAGCTGACATAGTCACTACTCTCTCAAGTGCCATGATTGGTATTTTGAGAAATATTCCAGAGGTGGCATCTTCAAATGATACTAATATTGTGAAGATTTGGTGATGATATCTCAAGCACCAAACATCACTAAGGGAAGAAGTCATTGTGATTTTAAAAAAAAAACAACTAAAATAAAGTTAGAGATATAAAAAATTTTCATAAAACAACCAATAATCTTCTCTCTCTGTTTGTCTGTCTGACTGTCTGTGTGTGTGTGTGTGCGTGTTTCCCTCTCTGACTCTGCCTCTTTTTGTCTCTCTGTCTTTCTCTGTCTTTTTCTCCTCCCTCTATCATATCCCTCAGTTTCATTCTTTTAATCGCCTTCATTTGTGCCTTTATTTACAAAGGATTGCCCAAGATGTTAAAGGTTATTTAAAAATTTTTTTCTTATATAATTATATAGACTAGGTAAAGACTACAAGTATTCATCTTCTGATGATACCCTATGTGAATTTTCAAATAAGATCTATAATAGGAGTATAGTTAGAGGGGGTTCCCCTATTTTCTCATTTAAACGTCTTTTCTGGGTTTTTAGAACTAAATGATAGATTATTGGAAAAATTCCAGACATTTTTATACATACTGTGCAGCAGAAGCCAAAATTAGTAGCTATGCCCCAGAATGAATAATATTTATTATTTATGCTTATCATTTATTGTCTGAAGTTGAGGAAGAGATACTTCTATTACGTTAGGGAAAGTATGAACACGGCATAAGAGGCTAATTTCCCAAGGTTATACAGCTGAGAATGGGTCTTAGCAGCTTTTTTCCAGTTCACAAAGAAAAGTAATCTGAATAACTTCCAAGTACCAAAGGTGAGCATGTTATTAAAAAAAAAAAGGAAAAAGAAAAAAAAACTCTCATGAATTCACAAGCAGGTCATCAAAGCTACTTGAAGCTATTTGATATTTGAATGGAATAACCATGAATAAAAAAGGCCATGTGCATCTGGATGTTTTCATAATTTTAAACAGTTTATCTCAATATAGTGTTATGAAGTGATGTCCATCTTTTTTCATTCATGTACTCTCCATTTGTGAATAGGCTATTAGATAACAATATAAAGGATAAAATACCTCGACTGTAATATATGAAAGATAGAAATCTTATCAAAGAGTGTTTTTTTAAATATAAGGAAATTTGTTATACTGGCATTATGAAATCCAGTTGTATCACAAGATCACGACACAAAAAATAAAACCCAAACAAACAAAACCTTCTCCAACCTCCATTTCCTCCCACCCCCAGCTGTCCTCAGGGAATGGCCAACAATGTCAAATTATTATTAATCTCTTTCCCTTCATTTATTTCAAGAAGAACTAAAAATACTCAACTGTGTTAACTTTTTCTCCATTAAAAAATAATGTTATGTTCAAGGTATGGTTCAAAGGCTTAGAAGCAAAAAAGCTTTTGGTCTATATATATCTTGGCTAAAAGCAAAGTAGCTTATTTATTGATGCAGGCATGAATATTATTATTTTTTTAGTTTTCCGGCAGATAACTCATGAAAGTTGGAGTGTATAAATGAGAACTCCTAATTTGAAAGATTGCAAAAAAGGGGCTCGCTAGCAAGGTGTACTTTGGGAAACTGCTCTTTAGATAAACAATATGCTTGAGTGGAAAAGTGTCAACTGTATTTATGAGGTATAAAACAATTATTACAATGATTAAAATTGGAATTACAATTTAAATCTGAAGTCAACATCCTGAAATTATATTAATCCTTCTTTTGTCACTGTATTGTCATCTGGCATTGTTAACAGTTCTTTTTCTGCTTCCCCACTTTCCTTCAGGAAAACTTTATAATTTTTTTTTTAAAGACTGTTTTAGATTCTTCCTTCACACACTATTAAGAGAGGGTTTCCTTACTAAAAATTCACTTCTCTTCAAGTTAAAGTAGTACACTGAACATTAGCTTAAGAAAAGTTGTTCCCAAGTTTTCAGTAGAGCTTCTTAATTTTTTAATATTGGCCTGATGAAAGAGAAAAGGGCTTCCTGTGAGGCCAACATATTAATGGGTGTTTTATTCATCATTCATTATAAATAAGAAGTATTCCCCCTGAAAAAAGCAGATGGAAAAAATGGCCAAAGAGTTAACTATTTGAATTCTTCTCCATAAACTTACCCATTCAATGCATAAGTCTGGGAAAGAAAAAATGTAAGATTAAAAAGAGAAAACAAGAGGGGATGGAAAATATATATAGGGGAATTAAATATATTTATGATATTAATATATGTATAAAGAAAATTCCTAGGGGGAAACTAGCTGGTTCAATCATAGAGAGCTAAGCCTGCAGATGAGAGAACCTGGGTTCATATGTGACCTCTGGCATGTCTTTGCTATAAGACGCTGGACAAGTCACTTGACAACCAATGTCTAGGCCTTACTGCTCTTCTGCCTTGGAACCAATATACAATATTGATTCTAAGATGGAAGATAAGGATTTAACAAAAGGTCTGAAAAATATCTATTTTCAAAAATATATGTTTTTTTAAATTAAGAAGTTATTTTTCAAAGAGTAAATTTAAAATCACATATTGATAGAGACCTATAAACTGTCATTTTAACTACCATATGGAAATATTACCTTCTCTGCCCCTTCCCTCCAAAAATGTAAATACAAAGAAAATATGTAATGTTACAGTGATAGGCATTTACATCAAAACCTCTTCTGCAATATACTTCATGTCTACCACATGAATAAACACTATCCACCTAAGCATATCCAAAATCATCTGGGGCAAAAACTATCCATGCATGTTACAGAAGGAAAATGGCAACTATTCCCAGGCATAACCTTTGTCTAGAAAAATATTCCAATATCCTACAAATAGATAAGTGACAATTTTAAGTGGCTCTAATTGAATTTGGGGGAAGCTTAATTCTATTTGTAGTTAATATGTTTAAATCTCATAAAGAATGTGATAATGACGACCATGTGATATTTCAAAACTCCAAAGACTATCAACTTGGCAGGTCAGGGCAGTACCAGGCACATTTCTCTCCCAAGTGTCTTTGTAATGGCTAGAGTCATTCAGCTGTAACTTGATAGTAATCTACAAGCCATAAAATCCACAAGTCTAGTCAAGAATTCTGAATATGACTTTGTATCCCTTCATGTTTTTATCTCAAACAACATAGTTTTAAAGTATTGTTGAAAGCTTGCAGATTTAGGTTGATTCAGAAAGGGAGCACATCTTTAAAAAATCAGTGGTAGCCAAAAGTATAAACTTATTTTCAAAACAACATGATCATGGGAGATTAATGGCAGTATGAACTCACAAAATATAAGAGAAAACAAGTCTGTAGAGAGCTTGACCTGAGATCTAGCTAAGCTAATCATCTTAAGATAACCTACATATGAAAATGGAATTATGGCAATAAATATATACAAAATGGAACAGATATTCAAGTTTTTAAAAAAATTATTCTAATTGATTAAGACGATGGAAAAAAGTATATTTGTTTTCAATAAGTTCCATTCCCAATGCATTTTTTTAGATTGTGAACTCTATTACACTGTATTTTGTACTACAAAACACATGAATGAGAATCATTTTGGAAGAAAAGTCATTGATCTATTTTGATATGTATTGTAATGCAGGATTGTTGCAAATGCAAGAGATCTTGCATCAATCCTGCATTACAGTATCAGGAAAAATAGTAATACCAAAACCAATTATATCAAAGTATCTAAATAAGTATATCTGAAAGTCATGATTAAATAACATCTCAAGGTAGAAAGACCTATATGACGATAGTGCATTATGTGATTTAGCCAATGTAATTTAAAAATAAATTCTAAATCATGCACAATTCAAGGACAGGGAATGTGTTTAGCCTTTCTTTGTACACCCAGTGTTTAGCACATTTTCAGGCCCGTAGTAGGTGCTTAATGAATGTTTGTTGACTGACTGTAATTATCTGTGAAAGTATATTTAAACATTCCTCAACTGACAAATGATCAAAGGGAATAAATAGGCAGTTCTCAGATGAAAAAATTAAAACTATCTTTAGTGATATTAAAAATGTTCCAAATCAATATTACTTAGAGAAATGTAAATTAAAATAACTCTTATATACCACTTGATATACCACTTGATACCTATCAGATTGGCTAATATGACAAAAAAAGTTAATGATAAATGGTGGAGGGAATGTAGAAAAAATGGGACACTAATTGTCTAAAATGACTGAAATGACAAAAATCACTGTTGGTAGAGCTATGAAGTGATACAACCACTCTGGAGAGCAATGTGGAACCATGCTAAAAGGACCATAAAACTTTACAGACCCTTTGACCCAACAATACTGCTACTAGGTCTGTATCCCAAGGAGTTCAAAGATAGGGGAGAAGAATCTACCTGCACAAAAATATTTATAGTAGCTCTTTTTGTGATGGCAAAGAATTGGAAAATAAATGGCTGAACAAATTGGGACATATGATAGCAATAGAATACTATTGTGCCATAAGAATAAGAAAAAACATGATCATAAAAAACCTGAAAAGACTCCTATGAAGTAATACAAAATGAAGTGAGCAGAATCAAGAGAGCGTTGTACACAGTAATGGCAATAATATATGATGATCAACTGCAAATGACAAATATTATCAGCAATGTAAGAATCCAGGACAACTCCAAGAGATTCATGAAAAAGAAGGCCACTTCTGTTTTTACACCATTGTAGAAGGAACCGATGGAGGCTGAATGCAGATCGAAGCATACCATTCTTCACTTTATTTTCTCCATGAACTTTTCTCTAGTGTAAGTGTGTCTTCATTTACATGATGAGCATATATATATATATTTCATAACATGTATACCATCTATATTGTATTACCTGCCATCTTGAGGAGAAAGAGGAGAGAGGTAAAGAAAATAAATCATAAAATATAAAATAATTATTACAAATTGTATAGGTATGAAATCTGGAAAAAATAAAAAAATTAAAAATAAAGGATGTAGGTAAAGTGCCTGGACCTAACAAAATAAGCTCAGAAGAAATCTATGCTTTTAGTAACAAAATTTTAAAGACATCCAGGGATCTGTTTTCAAGATATTTCAGAAGAGGTTTTATTTTAATAGGAAAAATCATGGATGGTTCATTCCTCCCCCCTCCCCAAAAAAGGCAACTGGGAAGACATTCTAAGTACTAGCCCATATGTCTCCTTTCTCATCTCTATAAATATGTGTAGAGGGTATCCTGGATGGAAAGGGAATTGGCAGACTTTCTCAGATGCTATTTCACACTAGTCTACATCTTTACAGTCATACAACTGCTTGAGAGGTACAAAGGATTTTTCCCAACCTGTGCAGTTGGCCCTTTGTGATCCTTGAACAGTGGCAAAAAGTCTCAGAATCCATATATATGTACAATTATTTGTTTTCTTAGCTAACAGACATGAAACATATAGCTATTATCATATTAATGTCTACATAAGTTTGGGCATTACTTTAAAATGTGGGAACCACTACAAAGGGAATGTTAAGACTCTACTGAATCTATGGTTGTAGGATTAAAAACTATCATCACCAATATTTCAGTCAATAGAACTAAATAGAGCTTTAAAACCTCAGCAAGATCTCTTCCACACATATTACAGTAACTCGATTCTGATAAGTGTGACTACAGAAACGACTTTATACAGCAACTGTGTGTATTGTTTCATTTTTATTTTGCTTCACATCCATGATTTCATCTGCAAAGGAAATGCCAAGTGTTAAAAACCACTTTGAGAGAAGACAGAACACAGCAAATTTCTAACTGGTGAGTCAGAGTATAGGCTGAGCAACTTAGACATTGAATGACTTGCAGATAGCCACAAAGCTAGGATACCAGAGACAGGAATAGATCCCACTTCTTCCTAAACCTAAAGTTAGCCTTCATTATTTGCTAAGTCATATTGTCTCACTTTTGGTTAATATCTACGAGTATTATACTAAATGAATCATAAAGTATATTTCACGAAATTATGACGGTCATCCACTCAGAATCCAACTTAAAGAATTCTTTATCAATAGTGAGTCTCCCCAAAACAAGTTATTCTATTTTTATATTATATATTAATTGAATTGAGCCCCAGAAGTCCCCATCTTCCCCCTCAGTATCTAATTAAATTTTAAAAATAGGTTATAGGGGCAGCTAAGTGGATCAATGGATAGAGAGCAGGCCAGTCAAGAGTCAAGTCAGGAGTCAAGAATACCCGGGTTCAAATCTGGCTTCAGACACTTCCTAGCTGTGTGACCCTGAGCAGGATACTTCACCCCAAATGCCTAGCCTTTACTATTCTTCTGCCTTAGAACCAATACTTGTATGGATTATAAGACAGAAAGTAAGGATTTTCTAAAAGTTTAATTAGTTACATTAAAATGACTCAAAGTTTGTTTAGCATAAATTATGAAATTTAGTCAGATGAACATCTTGCTGAGTTAGAGCATTAAGACATATTCTTTACTGTATGCTAAAGATAAGCAGGGTATGGGACAAGGATCAAGGAAGAGGATCATTTGAAAAATAATGTAACAATTAAAGGGCACACTAATTCCAAAGGCTTATTTTAACACCAATGTTTTCCTAGTCATAATTTATGATTGAAAAACATGGAACTCAATGATCTCCCCTCAAAAAATTTCAAATTTCATCTCACACAAAAAGTAACAGAAAGATGAATGTTGAGTATAGATACATTGAAATATATTACCAACGATCACTTGCATGTGAGAAGTGACATAAAAATCATTAAGCATTTGTTTGATAGGAAATTACAGTAAGCTGGTTATATAATGAGAATGAAAGATAACAAATGGATAGAATGAATGCTATACAATAGTCTTAAGATATCAAAAGTACCGAAGGGTTGGAGGCTCAAAATGAGATCATATTTGTAAAGCACTTTGACACAGTGCCTGAAATATAGTAGGTGCCTTATAATGTTTTTTGCTTCCTTCTTTGGGGATATCCCCTTTGAGAGACTTTTGTGAGAACTTCACCAAAAAAGAAGTCATTGATAGATTTTTGACCTGCATTGGTGAAAATGCTTACAAACAACACCATTTATATGCTATTATCTAAATAAGTATATCTGAAAGTGATGGCCAGATAACATCTAGGTAGAAAGATATATATATCAATATTGCATCATGTTATTTATCCAGTGTAACTAAACATCAAAAACATTTGCTCAGCATCTATATGTTGAAGACATCATGAGAGAAATTGAGTAAAAGACAAAAGGGGGAATTAATTTAAGGAGTGATAAAAGCTATTTTCCTCCCTTTTAAAAAACTACAAACAAATGGAGTTCAGAAACTCCCTATAATGAATAGAGAGCTAATCCTGGAAATTCGGAAAACCTGGGTTTAAGTACTGCTTCTCAGGTATGTGATCATTGATAAGTCCATTAAAATCTCAGGGTCCTCAGCAACATTGTAGATTATAAATTGCAGTTGAATTGTGGAAACAATTCAGTAGATGGTGTTTCCACTCTGTAAGTTTATGAAATAGATAAAAAGAAATTAAATGCTAAGATAAAAATGATGGAGGTAGAATGGGTAGCTTTCTTAACTTTTGAATCATTTCTTTTTCTTAAATTATTCTAGATGGTCAAGTAAATATGTTCAAGGAATAGTCCATGTATATTTTATTCTAAGTAAATTTATACTTTTGATGAGAATTTCAAAGTTATTTTTAAGACAGCAGGCCAAAATTTACAATGTTGACTTCTTTAAGAACTTAGCTCTCTCTCTATTTTAACTATCTTAATATAGTGAGGAAGAGTCCAAAAATTGGTAAGGTTAAGTTTATCTTTCAGAAACAGCTGAGCCTAAAGGGAAAAAAATACTACAAAATAGGTAAAACCCTGAATCCTCAAGGACTGAGAAAGTTTTCAATGGCATGACCCCTTTGTATTGAGCTACAAGGTAACATGCCTGCTAGTTAGCTTTTATGTAATATTTTCATCATGCCTTTTAATTAACAGAAAAAGAATTACAAGGTGTATAGGGTCTTAGAAAGTTTTTCTTCATAGAATCCCAGAAGGAACCTCAAGAGCAATCTAGTCTAACTCATATTTTCTCCTATACCAAAAACCCTTGCCTTAATTTGTTTAACCTACCAGCACCTCAAATGCAATGTATTCTAAAATGAACCCATATTTTCCTCATTCAAACTGGCCTTCATTAATTATTTAATCATTCTGATTTCCCTATTTCTATTAGTGGTGCAAACATTTCCTTCATCTTTAGTTTAAAAACCTATATTATCCTTGACTGATCTTTCACCATAACATCTATTCAATTCTTGGTTACTCTTACTATTTTACTATTACTAATTATTATTTACCTCTGTCATATATTTTCTATTTTGTCCCTTTCCAATTCCAACCTCTACAAACCTAGTGAAGGACTTCATTATTTTCTTTGTGAAATGTAGCAAAAGAATTCTAAACTGCCTTAGCCTCTTTCCCTACCACATCTTGCATGCTCACCAAATTCATCTGAAATCATAATGTTGATCATTTATTACTGAATAAAGCATGGTAGACTGCCATTTTCTCCATAATCTAAAACCCACTAACGTTCACAGACTCATTTCTAGATGTATCCTTAAAGATAAACTACCATTGAGCCAACTTGGATTGATACTCATGTAAAATCTTTGCCTTACCTTAATCTCTACTTTCCATAACTGCTTCTATAAGAATTCTACTCATTTTTTTAGGGATCAAATACCATCATCTTCCCTGCTTCCCCCCTTTCCTTTCCAATTAGATACTATTTTTCTCTTCTCTGATTTGGTGTTTCAGACAATCATTTTTAGTCCTTTGTTTTGAGTGTAAGCTAAAATGAACTATACTTCAAATGAGCAATAATTGTCATGCATTATGTTAGATTTTCTGTTGAGCTCATGTCAGATCAAGAGTATTTAAACAAAGTTTTATTGAAGAGACTCTACTAGGCTGGCCCCTAGAGGAAGAATAGGGTAGATGGAGAATGAAGAAAGGCATTTAAAAAAGGAAGCTCTTCCATTTTTCTTCCTTTATTTCCTGTTGTCCATTTGGAAACTATCTTACAATGCCTTTCTCTTTTTTTTTTTTTGCCTACCATACTAATGATATTGCTTACCTCACCAAAATACCTCATTGTGACATATTTTGGGGTCTGCTACCTGGGTATAACTTCATTCTCTGGACTCTTCTGAAACATCTCAAGACAAAACCTTACCTGTTTTGCATTCCATTCCTTTAAAATATTCCTTATCCTTAACCATTGTGCTAAAGTCTAGTATAATGGTGACTTCATATGTTAGGTTACCCCTCTGATGTCATGAATTCTTCAATGTCCTTCTATGATGATCCCCAAAATGAATAATTTAATAATTTTAGACATGATGTCAAACTAGCGTGAAAAATATTTGGGCAGAAACCTTTTGGCTCTCCTCCTAAAATGATATGTGATAATTTCTTCTGTATGTCAATAAGAGCAAGTTTTAAAATAATATTTAGACAAATTGAGGCCCTGTCTCCAAACGTACTAATTCTTTTGTTGAGTGTTCTTAAAATGAGGTCTGTGGTCTTAGTCTTGTTTTATTTAAAAAAATATTTTGATAATTATATTTCACTGTTACTGGTTTTCTTCATAACTTTATATATTTCATCTTATGTATTCAAATACATTATTCTGACAAGGGGTGCATGGGCTTCATTAGATTTTCAAAGGGATCTGTGATACTGAAAAGGCTAAGAATCACTGAAGTTTTATCCAGATCCAAAAGTAAAGTGATTTAACAAGTTAAGAATATCTGTTTTAGATTTATAAAAAACCCCAAC
The DNA here is from genome assembly GCF_016433145.1 of Gracilinanus agilis. NCBI lineage: Eukaryota > Metazoa > Chordata > Mammalia > Didelphimorphia > Didelphidae > Gracilinanus > Gracilinanus agilis. Next base: position 287,434,335 of record NC_058132.1, read on the forward strand.
AATATAATAGATATAAAGCTGAAAAATATCTCAGATGCCATCTATTCTCACTCCCTCTTTTTTGTGATGAGGTAACAAGGCTAAGGATGTCCAAATGATTTTCGAATACATCTAGTAACATGACAGAAATTGAACATACTTTCTCTAAATCCAAATCCATCTCCTCTCCTACTACGTATTTCTCCTTTATAGAAAATAACCTAGACTTAATTTTCTTCTCACAAAAGCTAGATTGTCACCATAATTCAAGTATATATAAACCAAAGTTTTGAGCTGTATAATTCTATTTGAAAAAATTAAAGCAAAACTTTGAAGAAAATACTGACCTTGAATTATAAAAATCCCCTACCTCTGATAACCATTGCACCTAAAAAATGAGAGAAGACACTGGCGATATTTATTGAATTTTGAAAGGAGAAATCTGACAAACAATATACTTAATCATTTTCCATTTATCATCATCATCTAGTGACAGGATCCAAAAAAACAATTGTACTAAAATGAGGTATTTTGTTGAGGATGGGACTCTAGAGTATAAAAAAGATTTAGATGTAAATAAAATTCTCCTGGAAACAGAAATTGAAGAGTGTTTGAAGAAATGCTCTGAACTAGGGTGACTGATTATTCTTCATTTATAATGTCTGATTCAAGCTGTCTCAAACATACGGTCCAAGAAATCTTGAGTGAAGACAATATCGTGCTATGGAGATAAACTAACTTTTAACTTTACACATGAGATCAATTTTCAAGTTGTCTAGGTAAATTGAAATGGCTGTGAATTTAGCTGATTTTCATTCTAGATATTTATAAACTCTGGACCATTTGCAAAATTTAATTCAGAAAGAATTAAAAAGCTTGAAGATTGAGCAGTAAGTGTTCTCATACAGCCATGACTCCTGACCTATTGTGCATATGCTAGAGAATGACTCTAATTCTGAATATTCATTATAATCATGTTTAAAAAATACATTTTAATGTCACATAGAACAAAAGCTGTTCACGGGCCAAAGCCCAGTCACTTAGGTTTATGGTAAAATGACGAATATTCATCAAAGTGTCAAAAGATCTGTATTTACCAAGTTTGATGAAGAAAATCTGACAAATATGATTTAAGATAAGTGGCATTTTCTCCTAATTGTTTTCATATGGATGAATAAAAATCTAGTGCCTTGCTACTTTGTTGAAGCAATAAATTGCTTTAAAATTCATGTTTATACAACGGACTAGTTCATACCCTATGTGCAAGATTTTGGCATCAAAACCAGGACATAGATATCTCCTGAAAGGTGTACACCTTCATACTGGAAAGAGAGTGAAAGTGAAGTCGTAAGCTTGAACCACCAAACCTAGCTTTCCCTGCTGCAATTCCACCCCTCCCCAAAATACAGCACAAATACATATTAGGTTACAAAGTACCAAGTGTTTTGGCCATAGAGAAGATGTCAGACTTTAGTTTTGGAGGTGGGTCATCAAAGACATAAAAAGACATCATTTTATAGGGTAATTCATCTAAGTAATGAATATGTAAATATTGCAGGAAAATCACTGACAATTTTCTCAATCCACAGAGAATGAATTATAATTCCAAAGAAGGGGAAAAATGCATAAGAAAAACAGACTACAGAACAAATAGTAACTTTAGCTATTGGGAAATCCTACATAGGAGTTTGAAGACTTCATATAATTAAATATCATGTAAAATAATCCTTAATAACATAATTTTAATTTAAAAGGTCAAAGGGACCCTTTGAATAGGCTCATTAGAAACAAACACTGAAACACTTAATATGGGCAAGAGGAGAAACTAAAAGTGAATAAGGAGGGCCTGTGAAAGAACTGGCTTTAGTCAAAGAATGCAAAATTTGACCTTTGTAAAAGAAGTTTTGTCCCTCTACAATGCTTCCTCTGTAAAAAGATGTGGCAGCCTTTCAGAGATTGATTATTGGTTATCTGGTACTAGAGTAGCCTCTTAAAAAGAGGTTTGTAGTAGACTAAAAAGACATTTTGTTAAAAGTGGTATATTACAATATTATAACATATACACATATATATGTAAAACTTTAGCTTCTGTTAGAAAAGAAAGAAAATCTAGGCTTCCGAGGAAATAGGGAAAAGTATGTCTCCATCCTGTACATGGATCCTTGTGACCCAAAAGTGATTCTTTCTGGAGTGTTTAGAAGAGGAGATAGAAAATAGGAGACACATTTGGGAGATTGAAAGACTTTTTTTTGAGGAGGTGGGGAGGAAGTAGATAGAGACAGAAGGCTATGGAATGTTACTTAATGCTCTGGCTAAAGTAGCTGTTTTGTCTGTGGGAAATGCCCCTAATGCAAATAACTTTATAATTGTGCCACAATGAGGTGGTTCACCTTCCAGAGAATATAAATTATAGCTGGGAGTGGTAGTCATAACAGAAACACCTCTATGGAAAAACTGATTTCTTTGTTTAGAGAAAAATGCTTATATCCACAGGAACTGTTTGATTCATTCCTAAAATGCTTGTTTTCAGTTGCAGGGCAGGAAGGATTAGTGACAAGTATATCCTGCTTTTATTTTTCCAAGAATGCAAAGGAAAGATATTTTTATCATCTTACTCATTAGTTTCATACATGTTCTAATATTTTACATTGTACATTTTGAGCTCTAGCATTCCCCATACATGATATTTCATTTCCTGCCTCTGCAAATTTGTACAGGTTCTCCCTTTTGGTAGAATATTTCTTCTTTTGGAAATCTTAGTCCCTTCAAGGATAGCCTCAGATGCCATCTCTGCCAAGAGCCTTTTCTTCATGGTTCTTTATGCTTCTCCCCCTCCATCACTGTATATTTATTTTGTATATACATTGCATTTATTTAACTGTGGTGTATATGGTGTATCCCCTCAATAGAAGAATGCTCTTTCATGGAAAGGGCTGTCTCATTTTTTATTTGTGTCCTCAGTGTCTAGTACATAGAAAGTTTTTTTTTTAATTTCTTATCTTCTGTCTTAGAATCAATGCTGATTCTAAGGCAGGAGGATGTTAGGGAGCTATGCAATGGGAATAAAGTGACTGAGGAAACAAAGTTATAGAAAAGGTGACAATGTGCATAGGTAGAGAGTTTGCTCATGGAGAAATCACAATAACAATGAAACCACAGGTCTAGTCTTTATTCCTATAAAAAAATGACACTCTCCAAGACCTGTAGGGACTTATTTTGTTTCATGGGTTACAGTGGCGTTCGCTGACTCTGAAGTCCGTGGGAGACTTTAACATGTGTCAGGGAGGGATGTTGCCATTTTTAAACCTTGCCTAGGGTCACAAATTCTTTGATTCAGTCTTATTGGAGGCAGCATGATATAGTGGTTCTGGTGTGAAAGTAACTGGATTCAGATTCCATTTCTAATGTTTAAATGATGATCATTTCACTCATTATTTTTGTCATTTGCTGAATTATCCCCTCTATTATATTACCTATATCACCCATGTAATACATAATGAAACAGAGAAAAGGAAAAAATTACATGATATAGTAGAAAGACCATCAGATATAGAAAGTTTAAACATACTAGCGTAACACTGGAAAAGCCACTTTGCTTTTGGGCTTCACTTTACTCAGGTGTAAAATGAGGGGGTTGGACTAGATGAGGATTTTAAACACTTTTTTTGTGTTTTGGACCACTCTGACAGGGTGGTAAAACCTGTGGAATGCTTCCTAGAATCATGCTTTTAAACCAACACATAGCTGCATGTGAACTGTGGACAAATTCCTTAAGATCCCTAAATCTCAATTTCTTCATCTCCAAAATAAGGGAGTTGTCCTAGCTATGAGGCCCCCTCAAAATCTGACACTAAAAATGTCCATATGATAATGATTCTTTGGATTTGTGTTTATGTATATCAGAAGATGAATTCAGATATCCACTTGGTTCCCATCAGGACAGAGAGAAACGAGCTATTATTACATTGTGGAGAAGAAATAAGATAGCTGGTTTTTTTAGCACTAAAGATCTTTGCAGAAACTCTCTCCCAAGTGTCTGACACCTGTGAAAATGAGTCAAAGGTGAATTCTTTATTTCTGAGATTCTAGCACCCAGTCTCATCCTTTCTATGGACTAAGAATTTCTCCCCAATTTTGGGTCTGAAACCATACGTTGTTGTACAGCAGGGACACTCTCACTGAAAGGAAGTTCCATCTGTAGCTAGATCCTCCAGAGAATATCAGTAACATTGATGATAAAAATGGATTTAGAATCAAGATGATCATTTAAGTTATCCTCTACTTTCATGTCTTCATGTATTTCTGTCTACTCTCCTTTCATATACTACTCATTCCACATTTTGTCCATGCTCTTCCATTAGCTAGAAAGTCAGGTAAACCAAACTCACTTGAGAAAACTGTATAATTACTTACGTTTTCTCACTTTTCAGCAGAATCATTTTAGCTCTGAATCAGGTTTTTATTGCTAAATAGATTGACTTGATGGAAAAATAAAGGTGATTTTAAAAGTTTTTTGTGTATTTTTTACATTTCTGTTCTAGGGATAATATTTTTATTCAGTGTTTGTGATGTATGTAACAGATCATGGCAATTTTAATCTATGGAAAGAAGGAATTGGAGGTAAATTTTCATGTTATAATATATAGAAAATATAATTAGGTTATAATAGCATCCTTTGAACTTAATCTTTCCCTCATGAATCGAGAAGATAATTTCACTCACTTGAAACATGTTTTGTTATTGGTTGAATTAGACTTATACTATATTACCTTTATTACCCATGTAGTACATAATAAAACAGAGAGAAAAGAAAAAAGGGACATGATATAGTAGAAAGACTATCAGATTTAGAAAGAGATCAGGAGTCTATTTCTGGCTCTGTTTAGATAAACTAGCCTAACTTTGGAGAAGCCACTTCACTTTTGGGCCTCACTTTCCTTAGCTGTAAAATTAAGCGATTAAACTAGATCAGGATTGCTTACTATTTTGTTTTTGTGTGTGTGTGTGTGTGTGTGTGTGTGTGTGTGTGTGTTCTGGACCACTCTGGCAAGCTAGTAAAACCTATGGAATTCTTAGAATAATACTTTTAAATCAATAAAATATATAGCTTCATAAAAGGAACTATTTTTATTAAAATATGGTTATCTCTATAAATACATACATGTAAATGTAAATATATGTGTATATACATATACAAATGCATACCTGCCTCCATTTATATACACAGAAGCTGGTGAAACTTAGGTCAAAAGCTCCTTCTCTAGATGATCTTTTAGGTGCCTAAATATGATGATGAAATCTGGAATGTGTTACTAATGTTTATTTAGGATTGGATAATGGTGGTACAATTTTTTATTCTGGAAGGTAATAACCTAAGACTAACTCTGTCTATCTGAACCTAGAATAATCCCAGCAAAGTATTTCTGACATAGTCCCTTCCTCCTCTTTGCAAAGCTCAATTCTTAGTGTGTGTTGCATTTTTTACTACCCACCTGTTATTTATTATTTTTATTTACAGAAAACTGTAAGTGCACAGAACACATGAAAGGCCTTATAAAGATGGGTTTACATTCCAATTAGGAAAACACAATGCACAGGACAACAGACAAAATATGCAAAGTGATGTCAATGCTATCACAGAGAAGCAAGGAAAGAATTTCATGAGTAGAGTAGGGAGAAGACTATAAAATCACAAAGCATAAGTGAGTCCCAGTTGCATAAAGGAAATGAACATGTACAAATTGATGCAATAGCATAGATGCAATTGGTAAGAAAAATCAATAGAGACGATATAAAAAAGAGTATGGAATAAAAGAGAAAAATACATGGGTTTTATGTTTGGGGAGGCCAAAAGGAAAGAGAAATGATAAGAAATATCCTCAAAAGTAATTTAACAAACAGCCAAAAACAGTATAGGAGAAAATTAGAGTTTAAGCTATAATAGATGAAGAGGAGGAGGTGAAAAAGGACACAATAGAAGATATATAGCACCTATAGATCAAGAAATGGTATATACTGAGCTAGAAAGAATTAGAGGGTGACTATATATTTGGAAGTAAGATCAGGTTTTAAAGCTTACAAGATAACATTGACAAAAAGAACTGATGATTACAGACATTTTGATACCAAAGGACATCAACTGTATATATATTGGTCTCATAAGAAACTTTTATTTAAGGTTAAAGTTAATAAATACATATATAAAGGAAAGAATATAGACCTCACATTTCTCAGAAACCTTTGATTGCTATTCATTCTCTATTGCAGAGAAGTCAAACTCAAATAGAAATCAGGGCCACTCATCTGTACATAAAGAGCCCTGTAGTTGCAGATTGATAGTTTAAAAATGCAATATCCATATTTTGTTGTAATTTTATTTTAAAATGTTTCCCAATTACATTTTAATCTGGATCTACTTGCCCTTTGGAGTATCGGGTATTGAGTGTTTTACAGCTCTGTCCTATGGGACAATGTCCAAGACTACTCAGCTTGTCCTTAAAAATGGAAACTTACCATCTAAAGACGGAAGCCTCAGATGTTAGGTCTGACTTTACTGAAGCCAAGAGTCCTGTCAAAATGTTCTTTTTCGGGAGTGTATATTAAATATTTACAATTGTATTGAACAAGATCATAAACTAAGAAGAGGTACCCACCCATATCCATCTCCAAAAGCAAACCCTGACTTGAAGAATATAAGTACTCTATATATGAAAGCAGATGGTTAATTAAACAACATGGAAAGACTTATATGAAATTATGAAGAGTGAAACAGGCAGAACCAAGAGAGCATTATGGTACTGAAAGAGAAATATTATAGGAAGGATAATATGTTCATGACCATCTCCAGAGAAAGAAGTGAAAATAGAAACAAGTGAGACATAGTTTTATGTATACATATTTTTTTTGGCAGATGATGCCTTCTTTACTGCAGGGAGAGTGATGGGGAAGAAATACCTGGGAACTTTAATATAGCAAATACAAAAAAAAAAGAAATAGAAATAGCAAAAGAAAGGAGATGGGACAAGTTGAGGAGGAAGAGTTGAGAAACACTGCTTGTTTGGGATGACTTGCTGCTACAAATGCAGATTTCATTTCCCAAAAGGCCCTCCAAAGATCCAGGGTTCTGGGAACTCAGCAAACTTGCTAATATAATGGGAAATTTGATCTAAGTCTTGAAAGAAGACAAGGATGCCAAGAGAGCCAGAGCACTTTAGGCATGGGACACATATCACACAAAGATATGTTTTTAGGAAATAAAGTCTCTTGTTCGAGGAATAGCCCATAAGCCAGTGTACCTTACTGTTTGTAGTGAAATAGAAGTTTGAGAAGACTAGAAAGGTTGGAAGAGGTCAAGTGAAGAAGACCTTTAAAGTGTAGAAGTAAGGAAATGTATGTGTATGTGTGTAGCATGTAAACAAATACTCAAACGATATGAGATTTCTAAGTAGGGGAAAAAGCATGTGACCTTCCACACCCCTATATCACCTTCTGCTCCCACATATACATATACTGTTATATATAATATATGAAAGGATTTCAATTGAAGCAGAGTAGCTATGATTTAATCTATAATACAGTGGCTGGCACATAATAGGTGTTTAATAAATGCTTATTGTTTGACTGACCAACTCATTGGTTTAGATAATTCATTTTTGGGGAATTTTCTCTACTAAAGAAGACTTCCAACACAGTGTCTAAAACACAGTAGAAAAAGTATGGCAGTTACTTGATACACAGAGGCATTGTTAACTGCTCAGTCACAGAGCTTTTCAATCTAGGTCTGTACTTGCCCCATTTCTTTTTTAGACCCTCTCCTCTTGTCTCTTTTTTTCCACATTAAATCTTAAGTTATAAACAAAAATATCAGTGGTTCTTTCAGAGTAGAACCCGTCTTAACCATGTTTATAGCTCCTTCTTCCTCCAAACCTAGTATATAATTCTGCCTTTCCCATTAGAAGAGCTCAATAAATATTTGTTCAAGAATGAATAAGCAACGAATAATTTGGGGGCTCTTACCCCAGACTTTCCTATTTTATAAAACACTTCTGAACTTAAACATTTATGCGTATTATTAAAGGAAACCAGCTCACTCATTGAATATATGAGACCAAATTAGTTTTGAATTCCATTATAGATTTTTATGTAGCCCTATCACAATCCAAGAGCTTTTCAGTAGTGATTACAGCTAATTCTATACTTAGTTGCTTTCACCAAGTCTAGCATTATTCTAGGTTGGTGTAATATGCTAATAGATTCTGTCAAGAATATCACTTTGAAAAACTAGGAAAATGAATTGAATAAAATATGGATGGTCATATACTAAAATGATTCTTATCCACCTACTTTCTCTAAATAAGAAACTAAATACATTCATATATCAGAATTTGACTGGGCAGATATTTAAGGGGACAGCAATAAGGATATAAAATTGATGATTACCAATTAATGACATCTGCTAGAAATGAAGGCAAAATTCTTTTTCTTTCAAAAATGTCAATGGCATTCCACAATTTACTTGCTCAGAAGGAAAGGTGATTAATCTATGTATAATCATTGCCATAATAACTCTTTACTTGGGCACACATTGAACAATCCTCATTTAATGATTAAATAGACTCAGTACAAATGGCTGTGTATTTTTTGGTTATATTATATGCATATCAAGAAGGGATACTATTATTCATTACTCAAATACTGCTTTGACAAAGTGTTCCAACTGAAGAAAGGCAATGGGATTATAACAGGGGTTTAAACTATTTTCTGAAGCATCTTACATTTAAAAAATATATATATTTTCCAAAGTACATTACCCCTTAAATTTTAAACCATGTGTACTTTAATGGAACTACAGTCTAGGCATTTCTGATTCATTATTTTTTTAGTCATCAAAATGGCATTTAAACTTCTTTACCCTCAAGAAAACTTAAGTTTTTGTTTAAACAAGTTTTCTGAAATTTTCATTTCTTAAAAATTAAGATTTTGAGTTAATGACGAACCATTTATTAACATTTAAGGTCCTTTAGTAAATGAGAAGATATGAATTTTGAATTCATTCTAACCCATGAAAGTAACTATTAACCAAACTTTGCTTTATGGACAAATATTTTTGGATAAGGTATTTTTACTTTCATTAAAATCATATTCTAGGTCCTTATGATGTTTATGAAAAAACCCTGGGCTTTTAAAGACTATACCAGAGTAATAAAAACTCTAGTAGGTTCCAGCAAGCTAGAAAATCTCTAAATTTAGACAAGGTTATGAGTTATATGTCTGTTGGTGGAGGACCAGACTAGCTAAGGGTGGGGGGAGAACATAAGATTAAAAATAGTAATATGAATTTTTTGGACGGACCACTCATGAAGATGAAGACATAGAAGGGATATGATTTTCTTGGACAGAGAAAGTAACCTGATCAATGAAATCAGGAAATCTGGACATGCTAGTGGAAGAGACTTTAAAAGATCAGAGTCTATTACCTAAGATCCTGAGTTAGGAGTGATGACATTAACTAGAACACAATGTCATGTCTTTCTGTTGCACTCTACACAGTAAATAGCTGTGATAGATCTGATAGGAATTAACTGTAAAGGTGAGGTATTTGGAATCATTTTTCTAGCTTAAATGTCATCTAGCATTTTTGGATCAGAAATGTAATTTTTTAATTAAAAATAAAATAAAATTCACGTATGTTAAAGTATTATAAAAGATTGGTTTCCTACTTAGCAGAATGTAGACTCTGGCAGAAATGTGGTTCAGGTGTGGGTGTAGGAGGGGAACCAAACTTGGATGAAACTGTATTTTGTCTTCCTGGGGTGGGCTGCCAGTTAAATTTCTGCAAATAGCAGTGTCAGAGAGGATAGCTTTAGAGAAAGACCACGTGCTTTCTAAAGAAGCATTTCTTGGGAGAAAAACAACACAACCACAAAGAAACTGGCTATAAAAATGGGCCTTTTCCCATCTACCTTCAAGTCCAGTAAAATGTGCAATTTATATAGCAGTTTTTAAATCAGTCTAGAAGTTTTTTTTGTGTGTTTTGTTTTGTTTTTGTTTTTTTTTAAGTTTCAATAATGCTTGCTTTGTGAACTACAGTATACTGGGTGCTTGGAAATAAAGGTTAATTAAAGAAATGACAACTTCCCTGTGCTAACATATCTAAGACAGACACATTAGTGAAACCACACACAAAGTAGAACAGCAATTAGGGAGTAGCAAGAAACAGACACACAATATGGAGTCTTTATCAAATCTAAAGATAGGCAATATCTCGATATCTATGTTGTTAAAACTAAATGTTACATACATTTAAAACATGATGATATTTTTAAAATTCACTTCTACTTTTCCTTCTATCTCTTCTAAACTGAATTAGTGAAGACAGTAAGGTAAGAAAAGAAAAGAAATCAATCAATGTATCAATGTATAAGCATTAATCGTCTAGTTATATACTAGGCCCCGTGTTAAGAAATTTTATCAAGGATAAAAATAAATAGGCCTTGCCCTCAATGAGCTTATAGTTTATTGGGAGAGGGAACATATATGTTTAAAAATATATAAAATATGTATATAATAGTTATGTAATCTTAATGATAAATAGATCTAATGGAAAGAGTTCAGAGGTGAGTGAGACAATAATGGTAACATGGGATAATGTTGGTAAAATGACATATTTCTATAGTGATTAACAATTTATCACACACTTTCTTCAGAAGAATTCTACTGAGAATTTCAGGAGTTATTTTCATGAAAACATAAGAAACTGATGGCACTGAGAGGCAGTGTAGTATAATAATAAAGATAAAGACTTTGCCTTAGGAAATCATGAATCAAAGTAACTCACAGATGAACAAAATATGTATAACAACACAGAGTGGCTCCTTATCTACAGATTATAGTATTAGAGAGATGCCTAGAGCAGAGATATCAAATACCTGGCCTGAAGATCATGTAAGACTCATAATACTCCCTAGTATTACAGGAGCTAGATTAAAATGTTACTGGGAAATATTAAGTGAAATTTAAATTGAATATATAAAGATAGAGATAATGTTAATTTGTGGTTTTCTAAGTTCGTGTGTTGCCTACAAGGATCCTCACGTTTGGTTTAGTGGTTCCCTGGCTTTTTTAGTTTGATATTACTGTCCTGGAGCCCTGAGAGGAAAAAAAAAACTTGACTACAGTCTGTGTCAATAGAAAATAATAATGGAACTCAGGCCTTCCTGGCTCCAAGATTAACTCTTTATCAATTACACGCTGCTTTATAATATTCATTGATTAATTGCAGTAAAATATGACGGGATTTATACAGAATACTTATGTTTATATGTAGTAATATACAGTAACTACTTTGAGCTTCATAAAATCCCATTACAGGTATAATTATTCTGATTTTACAGATGAATAAATGAGGCTCAGAGAGATTTGGTAACTTGCTAAAAGGTAGCTTAATAAGATACCAAATCAGAGGAGCCTAGGTTAAAAGCTGTAAGGAACTTTAGGTATTTCAACTGAAATCGTCTTGATTCCCAGACCGCAGCTCTCTATCATGCCATGCCTCTTTTTGTAGTAGTAAAAAAGTTGCTAGGTTTTGAGCAGGAGAAAATAGTTCGAGTCCTGATTTTTCCATTTACTAACTGGGTAACTGTAGACAAGCTTCTCAGTCTTTAGCTCCTAATAAGTAAGAAAGAAGTGAATACTTGTCCTACCTACCCCCAAATAATTTTTTTGAAGCAAGTTTATCCTAAGCCACAACAAATAAACATAATAAATGTGGAATCTTTTTCTATGGGGTTAGGGTAAAAATGGAAATGACTCATGGTATGCAAGAGATTAGAGAGGGAAAAAAAGGTATTTCATTTTCTATAATCACAGTCAAATGTGAATCCCTAATTTGGGTTCTTTATAATTTTTCCTTAGCAAATAAACCATTAGGTCTCTCTGTTCTTCCTATGAGTCATGTGTATAACCATGTAGATACATGAACTTTATATTTGTAGTTGTGTCTACTATATGATTTTTCACAGGCTGGGGTAGTTTTTTATTGCCTTTTGTCAGTAACTTTTTTTATCCCTCTTGACTCATTTTTACCACATGGTTAGGAATTTTTCCAGCAACTTGAAAATTCTATACTCTTTTTCTGCCACTTAAAGTACAGGATCATGGGGGATTTAACTGCTACTATGAAGAAGATTTTGATTTGATCTCTATCACTAAGTTGTCAACTCTGGTAACCAGAATTCAAAGTACTAAGAGACTGAATGTTCTCATCCTGAGTTTTCCATGAGCCATCATTCGGTTCATGATGAGCAGTTTCACCATTCTTAGCTATTTAGGCAAGGTTAAATACATGTAGATTAAAGCTGCAAACTCTATTTGGATAAATTTGCTATTACTAATTTGTTAACTATGACAATTTCACACAGAAACCCTTTTGTTGGAAACTGAATTTCTCATGTAATAATTAGCTGTGGAATATTACCCCAAACAGGTGTCTGTAGCCTGTCAAAGTCAGAACAGGTGATTTAGAATTAGCGTATTAAAAGAACTGTGAATTAGCGAAGCAAAAACGTGTTAATTTCTTGTTCCATCTGTTAATATGAATTCACTGCCAAATATTTTACTTTGTAGAACTGTGCTGGGATTGGCAAGAACATACACTATAAAAAAAGTTTAAAGGCCTGAATGTTTAAAAATCATGACATACGTTACTGCAAAAATAACTTCTACATTTTGAACATGGTTTTTTTTTCTTTTTTATCTTTGAAAAAAATATCTGCTGAAATTGTCATATAATATAGAAAGTTAGCTAAAGAAAACATACGATCAAATGTTAGACCTTTAGAACAGAAATTGGAACAAAATGTGACACAAAAAAATCTTGGTTATAAATGAAGACTGATTCTTCTAGGTTACTTTTCCTTCTGATATATCTGGAAATTTTAATCTGAATTGCTGGAAGATTCAGAGAGAGAAAAAAAATATATTACTGTACTTTAGCCTTATAATAGCCCATATGAGTATTATCCTTGAACAGAGATGCCATTACCAAAAGCACAGACCCTTTTTCCTCCCGGTCCAAACAGCTCTTAAAACGATTATAGCTTATTTTGGGTCACTAAGCAACAATTTTTATTTTTATTTTGGGAGGGTCTGGATCTGCAGTTGGATATTTGTGGAGAACTGCTGGTGTCGAAATACCCTCTACCAAAGAACAAATCATTTTTTCTTTATACTCTCAGAAAGTCACTTCTGGTCCTTAGAGTTTAAATGATCTGCCCAGGATTATGCTGTTAGTATGTGCCAGAGGCAGGATTTGAACCTAAGTCTTCCCAACTGCAAGATTGGCCTTCTATCCACTAACCCATAATGCCTCTCTCAGCAACAATACCTGTACAACAACGAATGGTAATTTTCCTGCTTTTTTCCTGCTATTATCTGTATAGTATTTTCATGTTGTGAGAATTGGTTTTTGTTTGTTTTTGTTGTTTTGTTTTTGTTTTTACCATATCTCACTGTAGGGGGAGAACGGGGAGAAAGGGAGGACAGAAAGGCCCTGAGGTTGAAAGCCAGAATGATGGAAAATGAAATTTACTCCATTCCTTCTGTTGTCATCATCTTACAGTAGAAAAAAGCACCGAACTTGCAGTCCTAGAAGCCAAGTTCAAATCCTAGTTCTGCTATTTTCTACCTCTGCCAACTCAAGCAAATCACTTTCCCTTTCTGGGTTTCTTCAATGATAAAATGGAGTTGGACAATAGGACCTTCAGAGTTCCTTTCCACTCTAAATCTATGATCTCCATTTCTGGACATTAAATGAACCTCAAGTGTAAATACAATAATATTGTATTTTTTTTTAATCCCAGCAGAGCTCTGTGGAATCCCAATGCACTCTGACCAGTTTGAAACCTTTGTGTCCCATACCCTTTCAGCAGGCTCCTTCACTTGGGAATGAAAACTGAGTCTCAAGTGAACTGAAATATGTGGGCTTAGACATATGCTAAGAGCACAGTTAACTTGCGTTACTTTTTTTCTGTGCTGCTGAATTGGGTCCTGAATGAGGCAGTTTTGTGACTTAAGCAGATTTCACTAATTTTCCTTCCTTGCACATTCGAAAAACAAACCCCACTCTCCCATATTGCTGTTTGGGTTTTAACCGAGCTGAAGCATGCACACCCAATTACTATAAGCACTTTAAGTAAAGCTTAAGGACATGCAGCATGTTTTTAACTGCAAATGATATGATAGGTAGTGTCTTTCCTCTCTATTTTTCTGTCACATCCCAGAGATTAATCCTTTCATGAATCATCCATAATGACTAGAATAATTTGGGGAAACTGAATGAAATTTTTCGCATTATTTATATCATGAAGTCACAAGAATATGAATGGTGGGTTATGCAAATGCAGTCCCAGCTTACAGGAGCTATGGAAAAAGAAAAAGTGGGGGAACCAAGGGTTAAATTGATGCTTCCCAAGTTGGACTGGCTCGTCTCAATGTCCTATGCCCTTATTACTTCACTGCTGACTGATCTGCGTTACAGCCTATGAGCCACATATGGGAAACTTTTATTGTTTTCCACATTTGAATGGAAAAATAATGATGTTTTTTCACATCCCTAAAGCAAATGTGTCAAATTCTCTCAGGGTGTTGGAGGCCTATAACTATATTTAAAAGACAAAAACAAACAAACCAACTAAAAATCCCTTTGGAATTACTGGAGAAATTTTATCATTAGAGGATAAACATCCCTTGTTTATGCTTGACGATTTCCCCCCCAGATCAGCTTAGACATTAAAGGCACATACATTTATTTTTCTCATTATATTTAAGAAATCTAATGTGGTTACACAGTCATTGATGGGGAAATATATCTACAACCCTATGGCATCATCCTACACTTCCACAGAAAACCAGATAATACATAAAACATTTTATAGAGTTTAAAAATATACAATGCATTAAAGTTTTAGTTGACTTATCTGAAAGGACATTTTGGGTATGTAAATAAGAATAGCAAGAGAAGAACCTGTCAGCAAGCAAATAAAGTATGTAAATTAAATCAAAGGTAAGGCAGCTACACTTTTTATATAAATAACTGTGTTAACAGAGCTTTATGCATATTACAATATATTCAGATGCATAGCTTTTGCAAAAACAAATTCATTGCTCCTCTCCAAAGAATGGATTAAAACAATTTATTTTATAAAATTTGGATAGATAGGATAAGAAATGTAATAGCCATCCATGGAAAATAAATATAAAAATTATTCAAGCTCCATCTACTTTATGTTAGTAATGAGATGCACTTCATTCAAATTCCTCTCAATTGAAACAGTGCTGAGAAAGCAAAAACATGATTCTGTAGGAAATGATTTCTAATCTTCATGATAGCATACCAATATAATACAATTATTTACAATTGACTAAGAGTTAATTCCAATAGTATAACATCTTTCTTGCAAAAATGTCAGCTTTTATTGATGAAACAAACTAAGAATAAAACATTTTTACTTGTAGTATAACGGTGCTGTTTTTCATTCTGTTAACCAAAACAACACAGTAATACTGTAAACAAAAAAATAACATCAGACTGCCTGTGTTTGCATGATTTTATCAAGAACCATAAGCAATGGAATGAAGAGCATGAGCTTGGGATTTTGGAAAGCAGTAAAGTCTGCCCGACTCCACTGATGCCTTGTTTTGATAATGGGGCTAAATATGGAATTACTACCACTTTAATCACCAATTTTGTCAATGACTGGGGTAAAATCAACACTTTAAAATGATGGTTATGTTGTGTTCTATTAGAAGTAAGGAATGTGCCACTGCCAAAGTAAAGATAACTATGCTTTTGGAAATCTAGCCCTTTCGGTAATCCTATCAATTATCTTTAAGGAATCTTATTTAGACACTGAATTATTTAAGTAGAGCAGATCTCCAAAGAGAGAGAATCGCAAAGGCCCGTTTATATTATAAATTAGAACTATGAGACCCATAAAGTTGAAGAAAGTTTCCTAGGGTAACAGTGTTGGTTAAAGCCAGGAGTGCAGCCAAGGTCTTTAATCTGACACTGTAGTTTCAGAGGCCTTTTCCCCATACCATGCAGTTATTAGCAAAAGCAAACAATGCCTCCTCCCACCCCATTAACATTTATATCATACTCCAAAGTTTGCAATGTGCTATGCCTACATTCTGTTCCTTGAGCTTCAACATGATGCCTTGTAATGCCGAAAAGAAAACTCTATCTCTTTATCTAACAAAAACTTTTATTCAAAGAAAAAACACCAGAGTTCCACCAGTCTGCAACTGACTAGCCCTGCTCAACCCCAAATCTAGTCAGATTCCAAGGCCCCTCCTTGGTGTGAGATTGGTCTTTATAAAGATCAATTACACCTGGAAGTAGGGGGTGGGGGGGGCGTGGTGGTTCCCTAGGACGGAATTGTTCCATTCATGACCAAACCCACACCATGCTGGGGGATGCTCTCCCTGGACACAATATTTTTAAAAACCCATATTCTTGAGGTACTATATTCATTTTAAAGATGTGGAAGCTGAGGCTCAGAGGGACCAAAGTGTCCTAGTAGACTCTGACCCAAAGTTCTCCTGGCCCAACATTATAAACACTAGAGCACCATACTGCCTCCCTCTGTTAGCAAAGGGAAGAATTAAGTTTTCCAAAGAGCTAACAAGAAAACACTCTTCTGGCTTACATTTCTCCATATGTGTACTTCAATTTTCCAGATTTTTTGAAGGACTTTTGCAGTCAAACATCTTAGAAATGGTTATTACAAAAGAGAGAATTCCCCACTACTGAGTATATGTTCCCAAGATATTGATGACAGAAAGCACGTTCCTTTATATGTCAAAAATTCCATCCATACAAGTTTATTTATGCCAGGAAAAAACAAATCAAACACATCTAAAGATAAAAGTGTATACTCATTTATCAGAGAATGTCAAATATAGTTGTGGTATATCAATATAGTATTATATTATAATGTTGTAAGAAACAATGAATATGAGAAATTCATATAAATATGGGAAGACTTAATTGACATGATGTATGCATGCATAACTGATGTATGTAAAGAAAGTTCAACCAGGAAAACCATAGTCACAATGGTAAGAGTAATATAAATGAACACGGAACTCTAGACAGTCCAAATGTAAAGTGGTACAGCTAAGTGGTACAGTTGGATAAAGTGCTGAACTTTGATTCAGGAAGACCTAAATTCAAATCTAGCCTCAAATTCTTCCTAGTTGTGTGACTTTGTGCAAGTACTTTAATCTCTGATTGCCTGACAGTGGCATCCACTAGAAAAGGAAATGGAAACTAATCCAGAATCCTCGCCAAGAAAATCCCATGGACAGCTATGGTCCACAGATCACAAAAGCATTGGACATAACTTAATGATTGAACAACAACCAATGGGAAGAACTATAATGACCTAAGAAATGAAATGCATTCTTCCTCATCAGAGAGACTATAAATGGACAATGTTATATATGTCACTTGTTTTCTTATTTGAATGTATGTGAATGTGTGCCTGTGAGTGTGTTGGGGTGTCAATGACAAGTTATTTGGGTAAAAGAAATGATTTACGAATAAATGATTGGGTTTGGTAAGTATAGAGAGAGTACCATTCTTCTTATGTTGAATGCTAATATTTCGAAATTTTTATTCAAACTACTTTTCTTTTCTCTTCCCATTGCTTGGTCCTAACAATAACTGTACTCATAAGTAGGTTGCTAGGGATACATCCCCCACTTTATTTTTATTTAAAATAATTTAGAAGTTCAGTAGCAATGTCATAACCTTGTAGTGTTTACAGGACTTATGAATAAATATAGAATTACTAAATAAAATCATATGGGGCCAAATTCAGAAACTAAGTACTGTAATTATTAGAATCTATTTTCTGTATCATCCTCTCCAGAAGGTCTTTTGAGGATTTTGTCATTTCCCATTTCTTATTTTGATCTCTTCCCATTTCAGTTTTAATTAAATACACAAAGTTCCTGTGTTGTTTAAAATATATCAACAAAAAAGTACATGTATGACCAAAAGGCTCCATATTAGCTGAAATATTCCTAATTTTGACTGAATTATAACTATTTAAGAGGAAGAACTTACTCAACATATTCCTTCAAGGAAAACAAATAACAACTCCCTATCTCTGTCAAAATGAAAATGGCTGCCCCCTCACCCCCGGCCTCTGGATCTGTGGGTATGATAAACCCAAAGAGCCCAACTTTTGGGACATGAATCCACTATTTGACAAAAACTGGTGGGAAATTTGGAAAACAATATGGGAGAGATTAGGTTTAGATCAACATCTCACCCCCTACACCAAGATAAATTCAGAATGGGTGAATGACTTGAATATAAAGAGGGAAACTATAAATAAGTTAAGTGAACACAGAATAGTATACTTGTCAGATTTCTGGGAAAGGAAAGATTTTAAAACCAAGCAAGAGTTAGAGAAAATTACAAAATGTAAATTAAATGGTTTTGATTATATTAAACTAAAAAGCTTTTGTACAAACAAAAACAATGTAGTCAAGATCAGAAGGGAAACAACAAATTGGGAAAAAAATCTTTATAACAAAAAACTCTGACAGGGGTCTAATTACTCAAATATACAAGGAGTTAAATCAATTATATAAAAAATCAAGCCATTTCCCAATTGATAAATGGGCAAGAGACATGAATAGGCAATTTTCAGGTAAAGAAATCAAAAGTATCAATAAGTGTGTGAGAAAGTGTTCTAACTTTCTGAGAAAGTTCTCTAATAATTAGAGAGATGCAAATCAAAACAACTCTGAGGTATCACCTCACACCTAGTAGATTGGCTAAAATGAAAGAAGGGGAGAGCAATGAATGCTGGAGGGGATGTAGCAAAATTGGGACATTAATGCATTGCTGGTGGAGTTGTGAACTGATCCAACCATTCTGGTTGGCAATTTGGAACTATGCTCAAAGAGCTATAAAAGAATGCCTGCCCTTTGATCCAGCCATACCATTGCTGGGTTTGTACCCCAAAGAGATCATAAATAAACAGACTTGTAAGAAAATATTTATAGCTGTGCTTTTTGTGGTGGCAAAAAACTGGAAAATGAGGGTATGCCCTTCAATTGGGGAATGGCTGAACAAATTGTGGTATATGCTGGTGATGGAATACTATTGTGCTCAAAGGAATAATAAACTGGAGGAATTCCATGTGAACTGGAAAGACCTCCAGGAATTGATGCAGAGTGAGAGGAGCAGAGCCAGAAGAACATTGTACACAGAGACTGATATACTGTGGTAAAATTGAATGTAATGGACTTCTGTACCAGCAACAATGCAATGACACAGGACAGCTCTGAGGGACTTATGGTAAAGAACGCTGCCCACATTCAGAGGAAGGACTGCAGGAGAGGAAACATATAAGAAAAACAACTGCTTGAACGCAAGGGTTGAGGCAGACATGATTGGGGATGTGGACTCGAAATTACCACACCAATGCAACTACCAACAATTTGGAAATAGGTCTTGATCAATGACACATGTTAAAACCAGTGGAAATGTGCGTCGGCCATGGCTGGGGAGAGAGTTGGGGGGTGAAGTGGAAAGTAGGAACGTGAATCATGTAACCATGTTAAAAAATGAATATTAATAAATGTTTAAAAAATGAAAATAGCTGAAGTTCAAAGTCAAAGTAATTGCTCAGTGGTAGGACAACCTGTTGCCCTACAATAAGATTAAGAAGAATACTGATGATGATAGAATTTGTATAGCACCTTAAGGTTTTGCAAAGTACTTTAACAGTATCTCTATTCTCACAAAAACCCTGGAAGAGAGGTGTTATTTTTATCCCTATTTTACATAGGAAGAAACTGAGGCATATTGAAGTTAAATGACTTAACCAGAGGCATTAAGATTAGAAATTATATTAGAACTTGATTTTTCCTGACTCTGGATCTAATGCTCTATCTGCTAGATCACCATTATGCCTAATTACAGTTGAAAAAAGTCTTTTCAACTTTATTTCTTAAGTCCTTAGCTTCATCTTTCTCAACTTCTCCTCCCTGACAATACTTTCAATAATGTTCTTGGCTCTTCACTCCCTTCAGTATAGCAATTATTCACCAGGTATGTATTGAGAATCTACTATGCTCCAGGCACAGTACAAGCCACTAGGGATGTAGTAACATAATGTAAAATAGTCCCTACACATAAGAAATTGAGACACAGTAAGGATTTGAACTCAGGACTCTGATTCCAAGTCCTTTGCTCTATCCACTGCACCACTTAGCTACCATGGAGTAGATGACTAGTGTCAGAAGTAGAAGGATCCTACTTTCAAGTCCATCTCTATTTCTACTACTTCATTTTGTAAAGATATTTAAAATTTTCTAGAGACCAATGTCATGTAATAGAAAATGCACTAGACACAGAATCAAAAAGGATTTGTGTTCCAATTCATAACTTACATGAGCAAATTAGGTGACCCTAGCCAGTTCATTCATTTTTTTGTCTTCAAAATGGGAATAGCAACATTTGTACTATCACGAGCTCAAAAGGCTTGTGAAGAGGATACTTTGCAAGCCATGAAACGCTAAGTCCATGTGAGTTCTCAAGATTCTGTTATTGATACTTGTGAAGATTTGTTTTTATTTATGGTAAACTGTGAGAAAGTCTATAAAGTCTATAAGAACATCGTAACAGGATCTGTTAGCCTCCTCCTAAGGGCATTCCATCCAGCTCTTGGTCTCCAGTTGCATCATCAAGAGGGACTTCTGTGGAAGGTCCAGTTGTCCTTTATAATAACAATCTCTAAAAAGTTCTCATTAAATGACTTGTTTTCTTAATAACTCACCACTAAAGGTCTAGCATTTACCTACCTCAAAAAACCTTATGCTATCTGCAAAGTTAATTTCATGTTGCATTTCTGGTTCCAGAATATATTCTCTCTGTCTCAGGGTCTCTTTTCTGTCTTTCTGAATCCAACTCTGACTCTGTCTCTTTTTCTGCCTCTCTGTGACTCTGTCTCTGTGTCTGTCTTTGCGTCTGTCCTTCTTGGTCTCTCTGTCTCTAACTCTGTCTCTGTGTCTCTCTCTGTCTCGGCTCTGTCTCTATATCCCTGTTTCTCTCTCTTTCTGCTCCACCTTCTACCCTGCTGGTATCCTAAAAGTCTTAGTGCAATGTTAAGTTTTATAGCTTTAATAGATTGGAATTTCACTAAAACTTTTGGGACACTCAGTACATACACACCTACACCACAATATAAATATAATATATGCATACATGTGCATATATATGTACACAACCAAGCTATAAAATTGACCACTTCCCACCTCACATATTATTTGTACCACTGAGCTAAACAAGCATTTTCACCAGAAATGCTAGTTTCACCCCCAATTTCATATCAAGTTGGACTGAGACTTCTAAAGAGAACATAAAGTGTCATAACTATTCTTAGGCACGTGAAAAAAAGTATTATTTAGACCTTGCCTGAGTTTCTTATTTGTAAGCCAAAAATGAAAACTCTTAAATTAAAAAAAAAAAGAAAATTGGAAAAAAGTGTGGGTAAATAATTTTAACTGACATATTTGGCAATATCTTGGGGGCATTTAATGCATAAAACAGTGAGAATAACTATATGCTTTACATCAATTTATTGCTTTTGCAAACATGAAGCTATGTGCTTGTTCATGTGGCCCTCATCACATGCGAATATAGACACAAGTAAGTAAGATATTGCAAGAAAACTTATCATATCCTGTTAGTTTAGAACCAACATAAAGGACTTCATTGTAAAACAGGTCTTACTATAATATGGTCCAGTGCTTTAAACCTTGGTGATGAAGAGCATTACAGAACAATCCCAATGGTCAGAAATGTTAGCTAGTCAACAAATGCACATTGAGACAAAGAAAATGAATACATTTTGTCTGCCATGATCCATTCCATACTTAAATGCATTGGGTATTGATAAATTTTAAATTTTATCTAGGGGGCAGCTGGATGGCTCAATGGATAGAGAGCCAGGCCTACAGATGGGAGGTCCTGGGTTCAAATTTGACCTCAGACACTTCCTAGCTGTGTGACTGGTCAAGTCACTTAATTCATTGCTTAACCCTTCCTGTTCTTCTGTCTTAGAACTAATACAGAGTAATGATTCTAAGAGAGAAGATAAGAGCTTAAAAAAGTGTCAAAGTGTCTATATAGTTATGGGATAGTTGCATAGAGAAATGACAACACTGGATTTGAAATAATTCAATCTGGGTTCAAATCCTGAACTGCTATGTATTACCTGGGCCATTTATTGAGTGCCTTAAGTTTCTTCATGTATAAAATGAGCAGTTTGGACTGAAGTTCTAATATCCTATCTAAGGGAGAGACTTCTAAGAAATGAGAAGACAACTTAGTAGAGTGGGACAAACCCAGTGTTGGAGTCTTAATACTGAGGTATGACTTTGAGCTGAGCTCATTTCCACCTATGTGACTTCAGGTAAATCATGTAAGGTATCAGGACCTGAGTTTCTTAGTCTGTAAATAGATAAGATGACCATCAGTCTCTCTGGAAAATTGTGGGGTTTGGTTATCTGGCCTGAAGGCCTTTCTGCCTTTTAACCTTTGACTCTTCCTGGATATTCTCGAAGGCCCCTTTTATTTATAAATCCTGAAATTCAGAGATATTTTAGTATTTACTGAATCTAAAAATGTGATACATTTTATTATATCTAAATGTGTTTGTTTGATCATTTTCCCCCCTCAAACTTGCAAGGCTTCTTGTTATAGAAGGGTTGGGATTTTTAAGTATTTGTTTTAAAACTTTCTGTTATTTTTCTAATATCTCCAAATCAGAATGTTCAACAAATATAAGATGGAAATTACAAGTTTTAATAATATAATAATTTGCTGATGAGTGATAGACATAGTTGAGGGGTCACCATTTATCCAGAAATTGAAGGATTCAATAACCTAATCTATCCACATAATTGGGAACAGGAAAATGATAAAAACAAAAACCCTCTAAGTAGCCAAATTAGAGGTAACATATTCTATGTCCTAAAGTTTATACATTTTATTGACAGGACAACCCCTCAAACCTTTCCTCCAAGCCTATTTGAGACTCAATTCTGATATGCCTGATTATCTGGTTTCCAAACCCACAGCATTCAGGAGTAGCAAATTAAGAGTAAAGAGGACCTGCCATACACAAGCAAATTCATTAAAGAAAGCTACCCTATCCCTGGGATGGGAAATGGGAATCATGGGAGAAAACTGAAAATATTTTAGGGATAAAAAATATCACAGCATTCTTGGTTCATTTTTGTAAGGATAAATCATACTCTAGTACATACATACTTAGTAGCCCTTTGAGGATATCACTTTATGACAACACTAATTCAGGCCAAATATAGGTCATATTTGAATACAGGCTCCAACTTTCAACAGAATAACTTCTTTTAAAAAGGCGGGGGTGGGTGGGGTGGGGGCAGCTGGATAGCTCAGTGGATTGAGAGCCAGGCCTAGAGATGGGAGGTCCTAGGTTCAAATGTGGCCTCAGACACTTCCCAGCTGTATGACCCTGGGCAAGTCACTTAACCCCCATTGCCTAGCCCTTACCACTCTTCTGTCTTGGAGCCAATACTCCAAGACAGAAAGTAAGGGTCTTTTTTTTAATTAAAAAAATAAAAATAAAGAGCCCAGAGTACTTTTCCTTGGAAAATAATACCAATTTTAGACTTCATTCAGGTATTCCTGATACATTAGCAGGAAAATATAGTCTTTATTTAGAAAAATACCTAATTATTGCCCTTAGTAATCATGAGAAATTTAATTTGTTTAGTTTTCTGTTTGTTTGTCCAGACCTGCAGTTTCATTGCCTGAAGAATTATTTTCAGTAAAGGAGACAATTTTTTTATAACTTGATAGAGATAAGTGGTCTGTAACATCAGGAGGCTATCTCTGGGACAGGTGCACAGATAATATATATCAGTCAAAATTTGGACCCAGGTCTTCCTAAATCCAAACTTGGCCCTTTATTGACTCCACCATGCTGTTTTCCAGACCACATTTAAAAAACAAAATAAAACAGAAAACAAGACTATGTATAATTCATTTTAGAAATATTTTAGTAAACCTGATATTTTTAGAAGCCAGAGTATTTTCCTTTCCTTTCATCATTCAATGCAGGTTTCTAAAAAAAGTCATCTACTTTCACTCTCCATCCTTTTTGATCTATCCATCACAACTCTCCTATTAACCAATGGGCCTTTTTAGACATATTTTCCTCTATGGAATTTCATGACACAGAATTCTCCAAATTCTTCTCCTGTTCATCTGACTCTTCTATATCAGTTTCCATTACCAGACTATTATTTTATCCTATCCCCTTTGTTTCTCAGTGGTCTGCCTTTACAGAATCAAATAATTTTAGAATTTGGACTTCAGAAATTATATAGTACAATTCATATATGAAGAATCCCCATTATAACATATTTAAAAGTGGTATCCAGTCTCTGCTTGACAACCTTCAAGAAGGGAAAACCAGTACCTCTTGTGGCAAGTAATTTTACTTCTAAAGAACTAATTATCAGGTAGTTTTGCTTTTGCTTTTTTGTTTTCCTGACAGCAAACATAAATTTGCCTTTTTACCTTTCACCAGTTACTCCAGGATTCTGGTCCCTAGGGTCAAGATGAAAGCTATAATGCTTCTTTTCTTCCCCCTACTGCACTCAGTCTTTTGTTCTTTGGCCCAAGAATACATACTTCCTGGAACTTTACCATCCTTTATGCCCTCTTCTGGATATTTTCTAGTTTTTCAATATCCTGGTACCCAGAACTGTACTCAATATTGCAGATGAGTTCTGAGAAGGGAAAAAGTATACACTAGGATTTCCATCATCCTGTTCTTCAAAACTGTGTCCTAACACAGCCCAATATTATATTAGTTTTTTTAGCTGCCACATCCCACAGTTGACTCATAATGAGCTTATAGTCCACTAAATCCCCCAGGTCCTTTTTGGAATACCTGCTTTCAAACCAAATTCCCGATATAATATTTGTACAGTTTATTTTGGGGTGCCAAAGTACAAGAGTTTAATATTTATCTCTTTCAAATTTTATCTCATTAGATTCATCTCAATTATTCTAACACTGGGGGCAGCAAACAACCATCATCTGACTCACTTTGTAAAAACTAATCTTAGCTCATGGGGCCATATAAAAATAAAAAGGGGGGAATAGACAGGATTTGGCCTTTAGGCTATTGTTTTGCTAATGCCTGTTCTAGCCTCTCAAGATCCATTAGGATCCTAACTCTATAATCCAATGTGTTATCCCTTCCAAGTTTGTATCATCTGCAAATCCAAATGCATCTACCATCTATACCTTTGTGTAAGTCATTGATAAAAATGTCAAACAATGTGGCCAAGGCAGCTAGGTGGCTCAGTGATTTGAGAACTGGTCTAGAGACAGGAGGTACTGGGTTCAAATCTGACTTGAGACACTTCCTAGCTGCGTGACCCTGGCCAAGTCACTTAACCTTCATTGCTCTTCTTCTCTGGAACCAATATACAATATTGATTCTAAGATGAAAGGTAAGGGTTAAAACAACAACAACAACAAGAACAACAACAACAAGAACAAGAACAACAACTACAACTACAACTACAACTACAACTACAACAACTACAACAACAACACAGACAGGTAAAGATGCCAGAGAGTTCCACTGAAGACTTCCTGCTTCTTTGACACTTCACCATTAGCAATTTTATATACCAGGTCTTATACCCAAATCTGACTCTTAAGTAAATCATTGTCTAATCTATATCTTTCATCTTTTCTAAAAGAAGAGTTTGCGAGAATCTAATAAAGGCTTTGCTAAAATCTGTGTAAATTATACTCACATCATTTCCCTCTATTGTTATGAAAAGATTTGTATTTCTATGTTTTATCTCTATTAACCAGAAGCTATGAAGTGAATGAAGTGAATGATTAACATTTTTTAGCAGTAAAAAAATTTTAAACTAAGATGTGCATATTTTATATATAATGCTATGGCACACTTAATAGATTTTAGTATAGTGCAAATATAACTTTTATATATACTGGGAAACCAAAAAATTGTGTCTCCCTTTATTGAGATATCCACTTTATGGCAGTGGTCTGGAATCAAGCTCACGATATCTCTGTGATATAGCTGTATTACTTACTCTTCATGAAGTCATGTTGGCGTTTTGAATTCATTGCTTCCCTTTTTATATATTCGCCAGCCATCTTTTTAAGAATCCTTTCAAGAATTTGTCCAGGAATTAAAGTAATGTTTACTTGCCTATGGTCAGCAAGCTTTGTTTAGGAGACATTTGCCCTCCTCTCATCATGTGGTACCTCTCATTTCCCAGGACCTTTTCAGTATCACTAACAGCAGCTTTTGCACTCACATCTGCCAATTCTTTTAGGAATTGGGGATGGAATTCAGCAGGTTTCAATTCAGTGTAGGCAGTTATGGCCTCAACATGCTCTTTCCTTACTTCCATCTCACAGCATCGCTAGTATCCTTCAAAGACAGTTTCAGTGCTTCTTCCTGCAAGAAGCTTTTTCTTACCTCCTCAATGAATAGTGCTCACCTCCAGCTACCATAAAAAATGACCTTATATTTACTTAATAAACTTATTTGTATACTCATTCAAATATATATTGGTTTTTCCCTGTTTAATATAATATAAACTCTTTGTGGGCAGATTGCTTCATTTTAAATTTGTTTACCTAGTTCAATGCCTGGTACATAGTAAAGAGCTTAATGTATGCTTTTTAAAAATGAACTGAATTCTTTAGAATATACAGTGCTGGAGAAATATAATTTTCATCAATAAAATAATAAATATAGAAAATTGCTATTATTAGTATATTTATCAGATAGGTGAATTGGAATAGAGAGATACTTAATTATAGCTAGATTTTTTTTATAAATGTTTGAAATAAAATCTCCTAGAATTCCTTATTTATATCAATCTAAGGCATTATTTTTTGAACCAAGTGCTCTCCTTCTGTTGTGATATTGGGAGAATTTGGACAGAACCTCAATAATGAGCAATGAGTAGGTCCATTGCACATCATGTGACTCAAAAGAGGATTCCTACATTGTTAAAATACTTTAAAGTTAGCTACTGAGCCATTGGCATTTATATAATACTTCATGAATATCAGCAAACATTCATTTTCGTTTTTATCTTCAGTCACAGTAGCCTAACTAAAGCATTCCCGGAATTAATTTTTGTCCAATCATAAGACATGACTGATTTATTTATTTATTTATTTATTTTAAACCCTTGTACTTCGGTGTATTGTCTCATAGGTGGAAGATTGGTAAGGGTGGGCAATGGGGGTCAAGTTACTTGCCCAGGGTCACACAGCTGGGAAGTGGCTGAGGCTGGGTTTGAACCTAGGACCTCCTGTCTCTAGGCCTGACTCTCACTCCACTGAGCTACCCAGCTGCCCCTGATTTATTTTTGTGAGAATTACCAGGTCTGTGGAATCCTGTAGAGAAAATTATAAAACAGAAATAAAAACATTTTACTAGTTTTGTTTGAAAAGCATCTCCTTATCGTCGAACGTGGCTATTAATATTTTTATGACACTAATTTTCCTTTCATGTGAATAGGTGAAGCTGTTGTAATAATCTTATAACAATTCCTGTCAAAGTTCCCAGAGATGCTGGTATAATAATGATGTGAAATTAAAATTCTATCAATACAAGGGTTTGGTAAGAGAATAATCTATATTTTCAATATTTGAGGGAGTTAATTATGAATACCAACAACTTGTGGGCCCAACCCCACTACTCATCACCACAGATGCTCCAATTCCCTCCATTTCTGACTGTGTCCTATTCACCCCATTCTTACGCAGCTCGCTGCCTCCCACCACCTGGGTGCCTACTATATTGGGGTCAAATTCAATGTAGGCATTTGATCATCTTTACCCCAGAACGACCAAGTTCCAGGGTTCCATCAGGTTCACCCTCCCCAGTGACAGGGAATGCAGGCATGCACAACTATGATCAGCAGGTCTGAGCCTCTTAAAGAATGAGGACAAAGAGACAAGAACTCTATATGTTCTAGATATTTTTCTACTTACTCAAAATTCTGAGGCTTATACAGGGCATTAAAAGAACAGCTCCAAATGCTATTCACTTTAACATATTTTTTCCCCTTTTTTAGACCTTTTATATACTTTCCTCTCTTTTTTGACTTTCCATAAAGAGTGACCAACGAATTGTTTAATTCCAATTCATTCATGGCTAGGGTGTCCGCAATTTGGAAAGCGTTTAACAAACACCTGGTACATAAGAGTGACTTAATAAATTCTTATTCCTTCCTTCCTTCCATCCTTTTTAACTTGTGTCCTTCTTTCCTTAAGAAGAATGGACTGTTTTGGGATCTAGTAAGGTCCCACCACTGGAGGTTGCCAAATAGAGTCTACATATCTACATGATCTTGATAATATAGCCACTAAAGTACATAACAATTCAGAGATGTCTATGTCTTTGTAATTATCTGACATTTATTAAATTCTACCTTATTATAATGAACTTATTTACATTTGTATGTTTTAACCAGATGATCATCTCTTTGGGAACATAGGCCTAAATTTAAATATCCTTTAATGCCTAGAATGTAAGGAATAGGGGCTCTATAGAAAATATTTTCTTTAAAATTTTTGTAGAGAAAAGTTTGAGGGAATAAAATATCTAGCACTTTATATGTCTGGTTAATGAATACCTGTAGGAAAAATTTTTTTTCACATACCTTTCTTCTTAAATCACATTATTTTCCTTCTCCTTCTACTGACCTTGTCCTCAACTACATGCCTTTACTAATTAAATAGAATCCAGAGAGTCTCAATGGCAGATCCCCAATAGCCTGAAACTGGTGATCTTGTGGAAAAGAATCCTGAACTGTCAGCAATTATGAAAGAACTGATGGTTTTCGATTCAGAGGAAATGGGTTCAAATCCTGATTCTGCCACTTTCTACTCATATGATCTCAAACAGTCACTTAATCCTTCTGGAGGCCAGTTTATTCAACAATAAAAGGAGACATTTGGACTTATTGACCTTCAAGACTCTGCCATATCTGAATTTATGATACTATAAATGTTAAAATGATAAGGTGAAATAAAAATTCTATCATTGCATACAGTTCAAATACTCACTCTGCTAGTGAATTATATATATATATATATAATATTAGAAAATCAGGGCTCATGTAATCTCAGGAAGTCAAAGATAAAATAATAAAAAATAAAACAATTATAATTACATTGATGTTGTATAATTTGAATCTGTTACCCTAAAAATTATAATCCCCAGCAAAACTACTATTCCCAGCATACTACTCACTTCCTGTCATTATATGCTGATGTAGATAGGATATAAATTGGGTGGAGTTCCATGTCTAGCCCTTTTTCCTTCCCTTTGGCCGCTTTGGTAGAGCAGGGATTTTGAGCAGGTAGACAAATTTAGTCATGTGGTTCTAATTTGTCAAATAATAAATTTTAAAAAATACTTACTGTACTGTACATTAATTTTAATCTTACAGTTCAAATACTCACTCTGCTAGTGAATTATATAATCTTAGAAAATATATGATCTTAGAATATATATATTCTTATATATAATCTTAGAAATATAAGAAAATATAATCTTAGAAAATCAGCATCTCATATTATCTCAGGAAGTCAAAGATAAAATAATAAAAATGAAACAATCAGTGATGACATTGATGTCCATTTATTGGGGAATGACTAAACAAATTGTCAGATAAATGTTATGTATTATTACTCCACTGACCATAAGAAACAATGAATATGGAGAATACAAAATGATATAGGAAAACTGAGATGAACTGGTGCAAAGTGAAGTAAGAAGAATCAGAAAAACAATGGTACAAAGACACGTGTACAATAATTGAGCATGGAAAGAATAACAACAAAATTTGAAAGTGAATGTTGTATCCATGCTGTGTCATGAGTAAGATATGAGAATTCATTTCTCTCCTTTCTTTGTAGTGGCAGGAAGCTATGAAAATAATAATATTTATGCAGTGCTTATTATTTGCCAGTCCTGTGCTAAGTGCTTTTCATGTTATTATCTCATTCAATCCTCATAAGAAACCTGGGAGAGAGGTTCTAGTGTGATCTCCATTTTACAGATATGGAAACTGAGGGGGAAAGAGGTTAAGTGACTTGTCCACGGCCATACATCTAGTAAGCTGAATTTGAGTTCAGGTCTTCCTGCCTCCAGGTCTGGGGCTCTATCAAGAATTAATTGATATGTAAGTTTTCTCTTTTAAAAAATTCTTCACTATATGAGTTGCTCTTAGTTGGTAGAGGAAAGGATATATTGGAAAATGAAAAAGGTATACAAACAAGATATTATTAAAAAATTGTAAAATAAAATTAAGATCCAGTCTTTACTTTTCCCTTTATAAAATGGAGAAAACCCCTACCTAATCTACCAAAGGGTTTTGATAAATGGAGATAATAAATATAAATATGTTTTAAAACACTAAGTATTGCATATGATGCTATATGATTTAGGGTCTTTTACTTTGTGTTTGCATTTTTAAAATTCATATTTACAGATTTCTTCCCAGTGAATCTGTTTCTAATCATAACCCTTTACATGCCTCTGAATTCCAAGTTTATGAAGATTATGGCAGATGCTATCTCAAGATCATCCAATATACACATAAAAGTAACTGGAATATTTTCAGAGCAACTGTTTTGTCCTTCATAAGGGCAAAAAGTAGATTTTACTATCACCAAATGAAATTTCAAAAAGAGATTTCAAAAACATTCCAAAATTTTAAATAATGAAGAATTTAAGCTAAAATCTTGTAATTTCCCCCCAAGCTAAATATATAACTTTTATCAATGCCTCTCAAAGATCCCTTTAGTGATCCTATTCATATATACATATTACTGGTCTTGATTTTTCTGTTATCTCTATTTCAGCTAGAAAATGCAAGAACCTAATAGCTCATGAAAGGAAATGGAGTCAACTTTTCACTTCAGGATTATTGTAAAAGCGCAATATCTTCATATCATCACTAAACTCATTTTTTGAACATGAATGACCTCTTTCATCTCATCAACCTTGTAACTCAATGTACCCAGTCTTTAAATTCTCTTTAGTCTCCACAGAGATCAGTCAACCTAAACATGTTCTTGTAGAGTGCCCTGACCCATGTCTAAACATATTTTCATTTCATGCCTTTCAGCAGGGGGTCATGGAGTTATGGAGTAGGTGCAACAGAGCCTGACGGGTCTTAGAAACACTAATAGGGGTTGAAAACTCCCAAATCAGTCCTGAATCTAACCCCTGCCAATATTAGCAGAATTTATGCTCTTTTTGGTGTATATGCAAAATGATTTTGGTAAGACTAGCCTACTTCCCAAAAGGCTCCAGTTCACTTCAGAAAACCATCATCATTACATTTCCTTAGGAGAATTGCTTGATGGGTAAATGATTGAGTGAAAGTAAAAACAGAAGTTTCCTCTGGACCCTGGAGCTGGTCACTTTCTCATTAGAGCTATTTTAGGATATCCATTTCTCTGCTTCTATATGCTAGGTCTTTCAATTAGAAGGTCCTGGCACAGAGAGACATCATTCACTGATACTTTTACTGACATTCTACTCTTTATTTATTACTTATTTAAAATAAGGACTCTAAAATAAAATTAAAATGCTATAATTGCCATTATTTCAGGTAAATTCATAAGCAAGTATTAATTCAGCAAGTATAAAATAAGCACATATTTAAAGGGCACTGAGATTTTAAAGATGAAAAGAAATATTTCTTGCTTCTAAGAAACCTAGATCATAGATTAAGGGCTGTAAAGGACTTTAGGGGTCTTTTAGTTTAAGCCCCTAATCTAACCTATGAGGAAACTGTGGTCTGTATAGAGTAAGTAATTTGCTCAGTTGTCTGAAGTAGGATTTGAACCCCAGGCTTCTGATTTTAAATGCAGAGTTCTTTCCAATGTACCAAGATAAGCTAACCTCATATTGAACCAGTTAACTGTGCTATATCCAATTGTTAAAAATAAGGTTTTTGAAGAGCAATCTGATAACATTCAGTACTGTCATCAGTGGATTAATGCTAAGGTTTGGTAATATTACAATTTAATGCTAATGGGGTCAATGTCTATTTCTAGAAACAATCAACAATCTCTCCTAAATTATAGTTGTGTTTCCCAGTGCTGCTATAATTAATGGTCTTGCAGCATTCCTATTATAAGACTCTATTTTCAAGTGCTGAAAACTTTACTGTAAATAATTTTTTAAAAAATAATTATTTTTAAAAATCAATGAGGCTATTTTTATGTTACAGAAGTAAAAAAGTTGCTTTGGGGTAATTTTTGAAAAAGTCACCTTTCTTTTCCATTCTGATAATTTTAAGAAGTACTGTGTCTTTTCCATTTGAAAAAAAATAATTTAATTTTACAGGCCGTTACTCTATAAGTAGACCAATCCATTTCAAAGGGACAAGGTGAAGTATACAAATGACATTATTAGGATTGCCACTAACCATTTTTGAACTGTGGATAGTTCTATATAAATAAATCTGTTCTAAATTGGATACAAAGCTAGCATTAAATGAATGATAGGTATAGGCTGCATGTTATTTCTTTAATGCAAAGTACAATGTTAAACAAAAGAATTTAAACTGTCACTGAAATGTCCCTGCATTAATTACTGGAAATAATGTGGATAAGAACTCATTTCATTAAAATAATTCTAATTTTCACTTTAAATTCCCTTCCAAGCTCTAAATGCTATGCAATTATTTTACTGTTCAGTCATGTCCAATTCTTTGTGACCTCACAGACTATACTGCCCAAAGGGGTTTTCTTGGCAAAGATACTGGAGTATTTTGCCATTTCCTTCTCTAGTGGATTAAAGCAAACACAGGTTAAGTGAATTGAAAGGTCACACAGCTAGTAAGTGTCTGAAGTCAGGTTTGAACACAGGTCTTCCTAACTCCAGGTTCAGTACTCTATCCACTGGGCCAAATGGCTGCCTCCTATTTAAGTAGTTTCAAACTTATTATCACATTTATTCCTCAAAACAGCTCTTTGAGGTAGGCAGGACATTAATTAACTTGTTACACAGATGGGAAAACAGAGTCTCAGAGAGTTAAATAATTTCCTCAAGGTTTGACAGGTAGTTAATGGCGGATTCAGAATTAAAATACAGGTCTCCTCACTATTAGCTCTTTGCTTTTTCCAACATGCAAACCCTGCCTCACCTATTTCAAACCTTGTCCATTCTCTTCAAGCTTCGCAGGAAGTCGTCTTAGGATTTAAATTTTTATTTGGTTGAATGAGTCACTGTTAGTTGCAGGACTAGAACATAAAACCTAGGTGTACTGACTTCAGGTGTTTCATTACATCAGGCTGCTCCATTTCTGTCACCTAAGCTTCAAACTCATTTATCTCATCATGGGTTGAATTTTTTATTTAGCTTCTCTGCTATATAATCTCAAGTTAGATAAAATTGAACTATGAATAATAAATTTTCGTCCTATTTCTCTGATCATTCCTTTCCAGTCTCCTTTGTTGAATCATTTTCACCATGTAAGATTCTATGCATGTATAGAGTTCTGGGACCTCCTGTCTTTTTTTCTCTCTAACTTCTTTAAGTAATTATATCCAATCCACTCAATTATCTATTCGGACGACATCAGAATCTACTTATTTATCTCTCATCTTTCTTTTTTTGTTCCTAGTCCAACATAGCCAACTCTCTATAGAGACTAATGCCTGGATTCCTTTTGGCATCTCAAATGTAATGTATCTAATATAGAACTCATTCCCTAAAACCTTTTCTCCCTTCAATTTCACTATTTTTCTTAAAAGACACTACCATCTGACCAATCACCAAGGTTTATAATTCTGGACTCTGGGTCAAGTCATAACCTCTCGACTCTTCTCCTTTCTTCATTCTTTGGAGACTAATTTGCTTTTCTCTGTCTCTCTGTCCCAACTAAACTGTAAGCTCCCTGAGGAAAAGACTTGTGCACATAGTAGGGATTCCTCAAAAAATTCCTGATATTAATACACATAAAAACTCAGTTCAAAATGGCTAATCAACGTCAGGTGCCCTCTTCAAATAAAATTATTATCTTATTATTTTTCCCCTTTTAAAAAATTCTTAGTGATTGGAGCTTTAGGTATGATCTTGGAGTATAGAAACGTGATTCTGATAAAGGTATTGATAACTCCAGTCTTGGTTTTGAGAGCTCCGGCATTGTTTTCTCTCCCAGCATTTTGTGAGTATATCTCTAAGGAAGAAAAAGGAAATCACAAACGTGTGTTGAATGTTGTCACATTCCTAGGCACAGCTGGGTAGAATGAAGGTGATGCTTTGTATTTCTGCACGTGGAGCAGTTTCCCAACAGTTTTAAGCCCCCTAAATGACTATGGTGCTAGCTGCCTTCCGCAAAGATTTGAAATTCATCAAACAGACAAAGTGTACATTTAATACTCACATGAGGGAATACAGAATGCCTTTCAATACATCAAACTCCTAAACCTTTTACATCTTTCATTTTTAAGCTACATGGATTTTGATTTGTACAATTTTAAAAATATTCTGAAGCCTAGTCAATCTAACACTAAAAAGCACTGTTGCACAGTAAGAAATCAAGAAATACAATTCAGCAAACCTGGTATAGTTGGTCCCCAGGGAAGCTTTTTTCCAATTCTGTTTGTCATAGCCCAGATCCATCATGTCATGCTAGCCTAACTTACTACTACTGTCTTTTTTTTTTGGCACACTCCAACTATTTTCTGTTAAACTAGTGCTGTCACAAGAAAACATATAAAAATGCTCTTTTGCAAACATACTGTTTGGTTCTCTTACTGAACTCTCCAGAGCTACGAATTTCTCTCACTGTCTTTATCAGGGGTGAATGTTGACAGATCACTGAACCTTACTGTCAGTGGTGACAGGCTTAAAGCTGTTTTGTGCAAGGTAGAGAAAAAAAAAAACAAAAAAGGTTTCTGTGCCTTGCATCTAGAAGGTCCTTGATTCAACAACAAAGGCTTATGTTCAAAGATGATTAGCTTAAAGGCATTTCAGAGAATTTTGATTGTAGCAGCAGTTGGGTGTCTTGCTACTGGGTGAAATATGTATTCCCCTGAGAACAAAGGCAGCAGCAACTCTCTTCTGCTGAGATGGCAACTTTAATAATTCTATGTATTTATCAGTATTTGTGTCAAGATCTTAGGGATTTTTCCCTTCAGGTGAAGCTGAAGGTAGATGGAATAGATAGGGTCTTAAACAGTCCCTCGGAGATATACACAAAAAAAAATGTCCCAAGGTATCTAGGGGAATGAAAGAAAAGATTCCTAAGGGTGAAAATACACACAGCATAGAAAAATGCCTACAAGGTTTCTAAAGAGAAGAGTGAGTGGCCTTTAGCTTATTCCTAAAGTCTCAAGATTACACATCTCTCTCAAAACCACAGAGCACCTAAAAAAAGTTTGAATCAAAATAAGTAAAAAGAAACCTTATCTTCTACAAAGTTAAAACAGCAAAGTACAAATTAAAAAAAATTAATAAACAAGCTGGATGTGCTGTTGCCATGGATTTCCCCTACATAACAGTGCTACATATTGGGTACGTGACTCCAAAGGGAAAATGAATGGTCTTTAGTGATGGACTGTAGTATGCTGGCAAGATTCAATGGAATGCAAATACATGAGCAAAAACTCTCTCAGTGGCCCATGGCCTGGGATAACACCTTCTGTCACCACACAAGGTGCATCTTCAGTAAGCATCCAGTT
Source organism: Gracilinanus agilis (assembly GCF_016433145.1). Taxonomy (NCBI): domain Eukaryota; kingdom Metazoa; phylum Chordata; class Mammalia; order Didelphimorphia; family Didelphidae; genus Gracilinanus; species Gracilinanus agilis. The sequence continues at coordinate 287,470,168 of NC_058132.1, forward strand.
GAATGGGGCTCTTTCTTGTTACCATGGGCACTGACATCATGGTGTGTTTCTCTGTTCTCCCTATAAAGAGCCATGAGGATTAACACAGCATGTGGTGTGGGTACATCACTTTAAGAACCACTGGGGAAATGTAGGATCTTTTCAGTTAGAAGGGCTACCAATTAATGGTTTGGTGGAGTCTTCTAAAATGTGAAAAGATTGAAAGACCATCTGAAGGAATGTGAACTGCAAGCATGCTTTACTAAGGTGACATATCCCCTGGGAAAATTTTGAGACAGCCTTGGAAATGAAATAAGAGAGTGGGAATTAACCTCTCCTGCAGTAGGGGTGTGGTGGTGGTGGAAGAGAAGGTAAAATGGGATGAGGAAATTCTCCCCAAATGGGGAGAATCCAACTTTATTGGCCAATAAGTAGTTTTCTTCCAAGAATGTTTTCTTTTTCATTCTGATCAAATTATTTTAGCTAAATTCTGAGATGATTCATCTTTAAATAGGATTTTGCTCCTTCACAACCCATTTTCTTTTCCTGTTTGTTTCTGATGTTGAATTTAAATGCCACAATATGTGGTATCGTTTCTTTTCACGATGACAGGTTGATGTGAGATTTCAAGTCTACTGTGAAATCAAGCAAAGGAGAAGTTGGACTTAAAGAAAGGAAGAAAGTATTTGTTATATAGTGATTCAGAGTAGGGTAATTAGATTTAAATGTGGGCATATTTTTCTGTGATGTCAAAAACAGATTTCCTTCACAAGAATGAAGATATTGGAGCATAGGGTTATAAATATATGAGCTAAAAATAAGAACCATATTTTAAAGAAGTACATACAGATAACCACAGGTATGTAAGATAGATCTTGGGAATAAAAATTGGTTAAATCGTTGATTTTACTGATTTAAGGATTTCGTGGTAAGGAAACTCTTTACCAAGACAAGTCCACACAGGCTCTGCAACTTATAGCCTGAAAGAGTTACTGAGAGCTCTGAAAGATTAGGTCACTTACATAGGTAAAAGGCAGGCTCTCTATCTGTAACTGTGAAAAGCTAGCTCTTCATTTATAATACCATATATTTCTGCTAAGTAAATAAAAGAATTTAAAATGATAGAATTAATATGGCATAGACTTCAGAGATAACCTCATCATTTTTATTTTCTTATTTATTTCTCTCATTTGGATTCTTGTTTTTCTTTTTTCTCTCTAACAGGGAGTTCAAAAAATGGATAATGGATGTTGATCTTTCCTTTACCTTTCCTTTAGCTCTGTGTATTTTCTCTGGTGCTTAATCTCTCCAAAATGCCCAGGCTCTACATCTTTCCCTCCTCACTCCACACATTTCCACTTTCTTCAGTTTCTATGCTTTTATTCTAAATAATCACTGCTATTTAGCCAAGAAATAAAAAGATAAAGAAGTTCATGCCAGAATCCTAAATGACTTCCCAAAGGTGATACAACCAGAAACTGGTAGGGGTAGAGATTAGAACTGAATTTTCCTGATTCTCAGTTCCATAATATTTACAATATATTTAGTTTTCCAAGAGATAAATGAGTAATTAGTTACAAATTATGTAAGCATTGTCCATTTCAGGTGTATCATTGAGCTATGATCAGATTAGATAAAGGTTTGAATCCGTAAATTTGGATATCTTCATCTGAACTATAAGAATATGGTTGCTCTCTAACCTGGTATTGATCATGACTCTCCTAGAATTCTGAATTCTTCTCTAAATTCCAATCTATTTCTATAATCAAACAAAACTGGTCTTTACTCAATTGTCTAGAAAATAGTCATCTCCCCTTGTCCCCAGTTTCTACTGAGTATATTGGTGAAGGGAGGAGATTGCTAGTACATAATGCTACAATTTCAGCATTACTTTAAAAATTATATAATATTTATTGTAGAAAATTTTACTTCAGACTTTTGCACATCATGAATTTGTATTTCAAATTTCAGAGAATTTTTGTGCTTTTGATGAAGTCAACATTGTAAAATATTGTATGGCAGTAAAATCAATCTATCTATACTTTAAAAGGCATATAATGGCCCAATCTTACAGCTTTTATGTATATCTAAAGGCTTGTTCAAACAAGTGAAAGCTACTGCTTATATTAGGACTGGCAAGAACAAGACCAACATGTATTTATGGACTGATTCCATCTGTATGGAACACGCAGATCTCACTCTAAATATAGGCTTCCAGAGTTTTGAAATGCTTGTGTTTCAGAAATCTGTAGAAATCTGTAACTGATATAATATTAAATTGGACATTTTTCTTTGACTGATTTTTCAAAAAATACAAATACTTTCCCTGACAAAGCCTATATGTTAAACTAATTACACAGAGGGCATACACAGCATTGAGGTCAACTCAGAGAAACTTGGAAATTACAATGTCATTGTCTTTCATACTACCCATTTCCAAGCTGGATCTTGCAGATGTCTGCTTCCAATCAAATACATTGGCAACCCATTCTGGGTGAAGGGCCCATTTTATATATAAAACAATTTACAAAAACACAGTATTTCTGATATGCAACATCAAATTACAAATACCACTGCCTTGCCTATTTGCTGCAAGCATGGCCTGTATTCTGGGAGTTGGTTTGATGGTCTTGTCAAGGTTTAATCAGTTTTGTATATGTTGATGCTAGATTACTTTTCCTTCATCATTTCCTTATGTTTAAATAGTAGACTTTGCAGTACCTTGAAATCGCATTGGATTGAATGAAAAATTCCTATAACTCTTATAAGTAAGAATTTAGTTTTTATTGCATATTGAGAAATATTAAACAGAGTTGATTTCCCCCAAAACTTTATTTAATGGGTTTATTTTCTTATGCTTTTTTTCTTCTGCATACTTTTAGATGATGCCCCTCCCCCAATTTTAAAGGGAGTTCTGATATGGTAGCCTTTCATGTCAAAATATAATAGATTAATGAAAATTTGTATGATAATATATGAACAACCTACATCATGCTATCTGCCATCTTGGGGAAGAAGGAAGAGTGGGAGGGAAGGAAAGAATAAAGATAAAAAAGGTCAGAAAAACGGTTATTGAAAATTATACCAATGTGCAATCTGGAAAAAACTAAAAACTTTAAAAATATATAATAGACCAATAATATATAATTGACCAATTTGAGAAATTAATTGTGATATGTTCCAAGAACCCAGTAACTTGTTTATATGAAACACGAAAATATATTACAAGTAGCCAAATAAATTAGTGATTTCCCTTCCCTCACCCAATCCCTTCCAAAAAAAGGAAAAAGATGCATTCCTTATATCTGAGAACTGTTGGCAAAAGCCCTATGCATACCAGGATGAAGCTTACAATAGAAAAATGACCCAAGACACTTATGAAAACATCAGTAATCATTTAAGGGGAATCAGAACCATGTTTGTAGGGTTCATTTTCTTTTTTTTAGTGATATCAAGATATTGCAAAGGATAAGAATCTACCTCAGGATTATGGGCTCTAAGACTTATACTGAACTAAGAATGTGCATTCCTGTTTAGCTCAGTTGGTAAGAGTACAATGTGAATGTGACAAAGGCTATAAGATAGCTTGATACGGAATCCTAAAGTTGGAAGGGACCTTAGAGAAGAACATTAGAAAATACCACTATTTGAGAGATAATATATGGAACTTAAGTCCAAACAGGTTAAATTACTTGATTGAAGTGATTTAATTAGATAGTGGAAGAATCAGGACTTGAACACAATTTTCCTGACTTCTACTCTAATTCTCATCCTCTACACTGTACTGTCTCAGCTACACTCAATTCCACAGCTACAGAGGAAGTCTTGAAAAAAATATGACCTACATCATACAAGGGAATTTCTTTTCTAAATATGTGGAAGGATCCTCACAAGTCTTCACCATTATTAGAGGGGAAATAATAATACTCTAAGCACATGTTGTATGTTGATGGTATTTTGGTAATACTTTCTTAATTTACAAAGAAAATCATAGTTTGACTTTTCTTTTTTTTTAAAGTGGTTCTTTTTCTTTGCAGCACCTAATAATGTGTTGCAGCATTCAGCATTAAAGAACTAAAACTCTCTATGCCCAAAGCCCCCCAAATTGGCTAATAGGTGGCCTGAAAACAGGTAAAAATATGTTCATGAGAGATCTTCTGTGCATGTAATAATCATATATATATGTATATATAAGTTTATGTCCAATAAGGATTGGACATTCAATTTTGTATTAGTATATTTATCACTGATAAATACATACATTATTTCACAAGGCTAAAAGATTTTGCCATTAGAGATTATTTTCTACTACAGCAGCTTCAAGTTGAGTATTTGTTATCTGAACTGATAGTGGTTATATTTGGCCTAAGGAAAAAAATTGCCTTATTTTAAAGCAGAGCACATCAAAGCAACATATTTTCACATTGTACAATTTATTCTAACTTAAAAATTGAGAAAATATTGTAGAGAAAAGTGCAATGATGATCCAAAAAAAGATTAACTTTCAATTTGAACAAAAGTTGAGCCAGTCCCTAAGTGACCTATATTTATGACAACTTGTAGAACAAATTCATTCTTTTTTTCAGTCATTGATTTAGTACATACTTTTTGGAAGTCTACTAGTTGCCCTTATAATCCTATGCTAGGTTCTATGGGGATACAATTTAGTTTGTCATTGAATAAAAAAAATAAAACAACTGTAGATGGAAGAGACATTAGAAGTTACCTAGACCAAGCATCTCAATTTACGGTTAAAGAAACTGAATTAAAAGAACTTAAGTAAACTGTCAAATGACCAACTAGTTAAAAGATGATTCCAGAGAACAGAATTTGGATTTCTGGACCAAAGCTACATTCATTCAAAACAAATTTCTGCACTCTTAATCATAAATAGACTATCTCTTACAAGGGCTGGGAATAATACATTTGTCTGGAGATTTGCAATGCTAATCAAAAGACTTTTAAGTGAAATATAGACGGAAATTGGGGTGGGCAAAAATCAATCACTTAGTTTCTTCAAAGAGTATAAGGCATAGCAAAGATAGCAGAATAACATTGGAAAAGATCCAATAATTCATGTGAAAAAAAGAAGAGAAAGTACACATAGGATTTTAAAGTGGAAGGTATGTGAGACAATCTAGCCTAACCTCTTCATTTTATAGATGATAAAAAAGTGCTAGAAGGATTAAGTGTCTTGTCCAAAGGAAAATGGTAGAGATTTCTGGATACAAATCACATAGTTAATCAGTGACAGAATTCAGATTAGAATTCACTTCCTGCAATGTTAAATTGAGTAGCCTTTCTACTACAATATACTTTGTCAGATGTGTACAAAGAAATGCACAACATATATTCAAAAAAACGAAGTGGAAAAATTAACACAAAGATACAAAAAAGTGAGATCTAGTGGAATTTGAATTATGCTTAGAATATGACATTGGGAGTATAAACTATTTTTTCCCAAAAGGAACAAAGATAGATAAAAGAGATAGTAGATGAATACTGTATATCACAAAGATAAATTTCTTTGAGGAAATCTACTAATAGAATGGAGAAGCTTGAAGGAGTGCATTTGGGAGAGGATCAGTGATGGAGTTCGGAAGGCAGTGGTTGAAAAAGATAATTACATGACAAAAAAAAAGGAAAAGAACTTCTATGTTCTAAAATATTGATAGCAACTCTCTTTGTGGTGGCAAACAACTGGAAATTAATGGGATGTCTATCAATTAGGGAAGGGCTAAAAAATTTGTGGCATATGATTATAATGGAATACTACTTACTGCTCCATAAGAAGTAACAAGCAGGTTAATTTAAAAAAGAATACAGGAAGATTGAAATGAAATTATGAAGAGAGAAATGAGAAGAAACAAGAGAACATTATATACAGCAATAATAAACAAATAAATAAATTTAAACAAAAAAGAAAAAGATAGTTACAAGAATATTCTACTTACTCTATCAAATGAAGAAAATAAGTAAATGTTTATAGATGTGTATGACAAAGCTGATACAGAGGCATGAAGTGAGAATGACTGAACATGTATAATGATCTGGACATCCACTAAAATTCCCTGCTAAAGACAGAGGAGCTGAAAAATTCTTACTTTGCTATAATAACTTCATTTTTCATAAAAGGAAGGAAACAATATGTGCTATTCTGAATTGTGATCAAACAGAAACAAATAGTTGCTTAAGAAGAAATGATGGAGGGGCAGCTTGGTAGCTCAGTGGACTGAGAGCCAGACCTAGGTTCAAATCCGACCTCAGACACTTCCCAGCTGTGTGACCCTGGGCAAATCACTTGATCCCCATTGCCTACCCCTACCACTCTTCCACCTATAAGTCAATACACAGAAGTTAAGGGTTTAAAAATAATTTAAAAAAAAAGAAGAAATGATGGAAATGTTGGGAGAAGTGACTATTTTGAAAGTCATGAGGTAAGGATTTCAGTTTTAGTTGTGTGAAGTATGAGGTATTAACAGATATTGTTGTCAGTGGGAATTTAGTAATAAACTATTAGAACTTCTGAGGCCAGGGCTGAATTTGGGAGTCATCTGCATAAAGAAGATGGCTGAAGCCATGAGGACACATGTGTTTTCTGAAAGAGAGTGTACAGAGAAAAAATATCTGTCAATCAAGCAAGGACTGAATCCTGGGAAGTTAGAGGAAAGGAGAAGAGATGCCAGAGTGACAGAAGGATGGGTGAGAAAGGTAGGAGGAGAAGCAAGAAATACATTTTTATCAGATGCCCAAATTGCTTTGGGGCCATTTGACATTTTTCTAAGAATAATAAAAATTGGGAAATAGAAACAAATGTCTAAAGTCAGCTTTGCACTATTCAACATTAAATATCATTATAGATGGAAAAAGAAGGGATTTTGTGCCACATGATAGAATTGTGCAAGCTGATTTTGAAATATTTGCCTAAATTCCAACTTGCAATATCAATAATCAGGGAGCAAAAATTATGGTAGGGAAAGAATATCAATAACTATAGAAATGTGGAAAACAAGACATTAGAAGGATATAGTAAAAATAAACCTCATTCTTTCTTGTTCTTAACTAATCCTGAGACATCTGAACTGGGTGTTGATTTATTTCACTTGATGTTAAAAACAAACGGGTTACCACCAATTTTTGCATATGCCCTTTGCAAACATGGGGTAGCCCCCTTTATAAGTTTTACATTTCCTTTCTCTCAACCTGACAGCTTCAAATTAAATGGATATTGTGCACTCAGGAAAGCTGTGAGAGCAGAACAGTGTGAAACTATTGATCTTTTGCATTGCGAAGTTTCACAAGTCCTTGAAAAAATTTGCAAGTTTGCTGCAGGGTGAAGTTTGACCAATTTTAGACATGGATTGAATGCTTTTCCCTTGAAAAATGTTGGCAAGCAATTTCCTTGGGGGGGAAAATAGCAAATTGTCAAATCATTTGGGCATAGAAAGTCATCAACTTTATGGGGTGAGTGGCAATTCATCCTCTCTCTTTAGTTTTCATGGAAAACAATGACAAATTTAAAATCAATACTACAAAATTATTTGCTCCCCCACAAGAACTGATTTCTTAACATTGCTCTGTTGGGGTGAAAAAAAAAAAAAGGTAACTTGAGCGCAATGACAAGTGTGGGCCAGCAGGAGGCAGCACAAGGGTAAATGAAAAATAATGTGTCTTTTGTTTCCATTGGAAAGTCAAAACCAATCAGGGAGAGATTACTAAAAGGAGTAAGTCATAATAATAAAAATTAAAATTAAAAAGTCATAATACTAAAAATAACTTGCAGTTAATTTGTTTTTAAAAAACCATTGTTTTTAAAGCTGGGGAAAAGAGATGCCCAGGGAAGTAAAATAACTTCTTCCAAATCATATAGCTAGAACCTTCAGATAAGATTAAAATAGTAAGATCAAAAAATCATAGATTTTTAGATAGAAAGAACCTTATAGATAATTTAGTTCAAATCTGTGATTTTACCTATGAGGAAACTGAGATCTGGCTGTCATCCATTCCTGAAATGTTTTCCCTTCTCATAGATTCCTTTACTTCAAGACTTAGCTAGAGCACTACCTTCTTCTTAAGTCTTTCCTGAACCCTCTGCTATCTGCTGAAATCCTCACTATCTAAACTTCTGGGCATTTATTTTACACACATTCTGTAAATACTTAGATGTATATATATTGACTTCCCTTGATTGTAAACTCTGTGAGAGCAGAGAAATCTTTATTTTTATCTTTCTATCTCCAGCACAGTATCTAATATCCAGTACAGTTATCATTTAATAAATTCTTATGAATTGATAATAGGATTAAGCTATAAACCATATGCCAAATCCCCTAAATCACTTTGTCCTCATATCACAGATTATTTTAAAGTTAATATGCAAAAATAATACATATGACCCTAAATTGCTGGTATAATCTCTGAATAATTTGGGAAGACTTGGATTCAAATCTTGGATATACTAATACTGAGGTATCTAACGCTATAATCTAGTACTAATTACAAGGAATATCAATGGAAACACTGAGCCACATTATTTCTCATTCTCTGAGTTGTCTCCATAAAGAGCACTATTATTTTGGATATGCAAATATTGTACTTTTCTGATAACTCTCTTAACCTCTCTAGGAATTGGTCATAATTTCCTTTTGGGAAGGGACTTAAATAACAAATTCTATTAGATTCCCAGAAGTGACATAAAAAAAAAAGATTTAGATCGATGTTATTTGTTTTTACAATACCTTAATTTCTTCCTATATTCTTCCCTCCTGGGAAGGCTATGTTTTTTAGTGTAGTGTTGTCGTCCTTTCCCAAATGTTAGTCTTTTAGGTCAAGAGAGCTAGATGGATAATGAGTGGGAGTTCTATTTAGAAGTCACAGGTGGGAAACAATTGGTTATCTTATTTGTGGCAAAATCTGAGGTTATGTCTATTTCCAAAAATAAGTAAAATACATTAAATTAAATAAAGGAGTAAAAGAGAGAAAATGTTAAAGTCAAACAGAGTAAAAGTTCACAGGGTCAAACAAGATGGCATCATCATTGCTAACATTCACAGAGTATATCACATTGCTAATTTGACCAAACAGGAAAATGGCAGATGTTAGAGAGGATGTGGGAAAGTTGGGGCACTAATACATTCCTGGTAGAGAGGTAAATCATTCCAAGCATTTTGGAGAAGAATCTGGGATGACATCCAAAGGCCTATAAAACTCTGCATATCCTTTGACCTAGAAATACTACTTGCTTTGTCTGTATCCCAAAGAAATCAAAGAAGAAGGAAAAGGTTAGATAGATAGATAGATAGATAGATAGATAGATAGATAGATAGATACATACATACATACATACGTACATACATACATACATACATACATACATACATAGACATACATGCAAAAATATAGCAGTCTTTTTTATAATGTCAGAGAATTGGAAACTGAAAGGATGCCTATTGACTGGAGAATGGTTGAACAAGTTGTGGTATGTGATTATGAGATGTGCTATAAGAAATGATGAATAGGGTGATTTCAGAAAATCCTAAGAAGACTTATAGGTACTATTGCAAAGTGAGATGAGCAGAACCAGGAGATAGAAATATAGTGAAAGACTTAATAATTATCATCAATGAAAGGATCTAAGACAACCCTCATAATGAAAAATGCTATCCACAGCTATAGAAGGAACTGTTAAGAGTCTGAATGAAGATCTAAACACACAATTTTTCACTTTATTATCTTCAAGAGTTTTTTTATTGCTTCTGTGATATGTCTTCTTTTGTGACATGCAGAATATAGGAATATGTATTTCACAAAATGTCAGAAAACAATTGTTGATAATTGTTTCTACCTGTAATTGGACAAAATAAAAGGACTAGATCTAAAAAAAAAATATAGAATGACTGCAGTATGCAAAGTGCTTTATTTGTGCTATCTCATTTTGACCTTTCTAACAGTCCTATGAGACACTGTTATTATCCTCATTTTCCAGATAAGGAAGCTGAAAGTGGAAAGCTTTCCTAGTTTCATACATCTAGTAAATGCCTGAATCAGGATTTGAACATAGGTCTTTCTGACTCCAAATCTAGCCTCTCCACAAAATCTGGAAAAGAAAGCACTGAAAGAAGCACAAATTCAGTTGCCATTTGGGAGACTGATGCCAAATATTTTAGAGGTTACAATAGAGTGGAATTCTTTATCAAGGGTTACTTCAAAAAGTGTTGGCTAGCAGATTGAGGACTATAAGCCAAGAGAGCCCTTGGGTTCTTACTCACAGGGTCTTATTGAAATATATGTGCCTCAGAAGGCAAGTTTCAGTCAAGGAAAATGTCCAACTGCTAGAACATAAAGCCTCAAGCAATGACAAATAACTCTCCTCTATCCTGGGTTCCCTGCATATGAGTATCTGGTGTGGGAAGGGAACAGTTGTCTCTTCTCCAATAGATCTTGCATGTTCACTTAGAATCTTTTCTCTTTTTTTCCAGTAGAGTTTTTCTGCATTTCTAGGCAAACACTGCAGTGCTGTGCACACATAATAGGTATTTCATGAATATTATACATAAACACATACATCTCATACTCTTCCCTACTGCCAGCAATCTGCCTCTCTACTTGTAAGATCAGAAAAGAAAAGACCAGATAACCTTACAAGAGACTCGATTTCCTCCAGCACTTCTTAAAATATATTACTTGCCTTCTATCAATTGCGAAAAAAGGGGCTTTAAATTCAAAACTTCAAGGTATCTTGAAGTTTTGCAAGCAGAAATAAAACAGTATTTTTAATATAAATTCAAGAAATTGCTGTGTGAGCATGTACTCAAGGAATTAAAGCATTTTTGAAATATAAATTTATATGGAACAAAAAAGCTTCTTGTCACTATTGAGATAACAAAAAAAACTATTCTTTTCTAAACAAAAAGAAATACACATACTTATCTATTAATTCTTGAATTTGCAATTGGACTCATAGCTCATACTAGTAATATCCTATATTCTTTTTCTTCATATCTTCTTATCAATCTTTGATTTCATAAGTTTTATAATTATAGAAGCTTCATTCCAAAGATATAAATAGAAATAGAAATGTAAATAGAAAACTATGATTTATCAATTAGGGAATTGCCTGGGAAATTCTGAGATTAAGTGAATCAATCCTGGTCAATTTTAGAAATAAGACTTGAACCCAGATCACTATGACTCAAAATCCTCTTGTTACTTTTATTCTTATTGATCATAAAAAGTAAAAAATAGAAGGAACTTTCATTTTGTCAGTATCCATAAAGATGGAACTGTGAATTGAGGTAAAATCTTCTGGTTGCATGTTTACTTTAAAAGAATGTATTTGAAAAGAAAGTATAAAGAACTTTAGGGTGAATTTAAAGATGGTGAAGAACTGGTCTAATAGGTTTGCTGAAAACAAATGATGAGAGCAACTGTCAGCTTTCTGTGTTATTCCAGAACCAGTGGAGACAATGGTTCACTTGCTTTTCAACCTGCTCCAGAATAATTTGGCACATCTCTAATTTTAACAAGCTTCAGTGGGATTAGATAGAATGTGGACTTGGTTTACAACAATTAGCACTCAACAGAATAACGAAAGAACTTGTAATAGGCATTCATCAACTAAAAATGGTAAAGTAGAAAGCAAATATATTCAATGTCTAACTGAAAGTTTGATTAAATTATTCTTTTGGAAAGCATAAATATCAGTTTAAAAGGGAAGTGCTGTCTAACTTAGAGTGACATGAGAAATTTAAGAGGGCAGGACAAGAAGTCATAACTATGAATTTATATTTGTATATATGTGGAAATATATACATACATACACCAAAGAGACACATATATGTATATGTGTACAGATATGTGTATGTTGATATATAGATACACAAAATGAAAAACTAACAGTGTAGAAACTCACTCACTAAAGGAATTCTCTCCTCCCTTTCTGGGGATCTGACTTGCCCATGGATTTGGGTTTGAAAGAGTAAGCCCAAAGCCAGCTAAGTGTTGGACTTCATATTTAACCCTGTTAAGTTTTAGTCTAATGCTCTAGTTGGTCAAGACATTTTTGAAACCTGACTTAGCCATACTAGTTTTATATCATCTGAAGATAGATAAGCATCACCTATGATGTTATCCAACAAGAAATTATAAATTACTTCTTATGTGTAAGACGTTGTATAAAAATATAAAAACCATTGATAACAAGTGTTAAATATCTAAGGATAGGCACTTATACATAGTGCATTCCACTATGATTTGTCTTTCAATTTGACATTGAAACCCTTAGTGACTATTATTTGAGTCTGGTCATTCAAAAATTCTGAAATCTATTAAACTGTACTATTATTTATTCTTCATGCTAATTAATTTTGTCCTTAATAATACTATAAGAGATTTTTGTGAAGTGTTGGCTAAATGTAAAGTAGAATTTATAAAGTAGATGATCTTGGAAAAAAGAAATGAAGTTAGTCTGGTCTATCTTTTTCTTGATGAAGCAAACCATGTTAGTGCTTTATCATTATTCTTTTTCTAAATATTCATTAACAAGCCTTTCTAGAATACATTCTAGAATTTTGTCTGGTTCATTGTACTGTATTTGGCAGATTTTACACTTTTCTTAGTATATGAGTCCTTCTCTATTGCTGAGACAATTTTGTTCTACGTCGCATTCAAAAACTGAAGGAGATCTGAAACTTAGGAATGGATAAATTTTATATGCTTTACTTTTACTTTTGACAAACAGGAGTTAGAATCTCCATTGTCCTGGAGAAAGTTCCTCTCATCCTGCTATAAAAAGATATCTCTTCAGTTTAGAACATAACCCAAGTAACCAGGACTATAAATCAAAATTAAGAGAGTAACAAAAGAGATTCCCATAGTGCCTCCTCATGGCTTCATGGAACCAAATTGATTTCTTTGCTTTGAAATAAATGCTAGGTATTCACTTGACTGGAATTCAGCATCCTCTGTCTGATTTTTCTGTCTAATAAACCTGTTCCAGGTCTCAATTAGATCTGTGTCAGTGTTGGCCTACTCATCAAATTATAATGCATTTTAAAAAATTGAAATCAAGTCTTCATTCCAAATATACCTGAGAGCAATTTTTCACAACTTTCATTATTTTTCTCATACTCATCCTCACTAACTTATTGCCCTTTAGTCTAGTAGTAAGAGGATTCATCTCCCCTTACTCAATTCCTTCTGCCTCAAATTCTATATAAATACAATCAAAACAAGTCTTGTTTCTTGTCTTCTGTTTGAAAGTATCCTGTTATTCTCAGCAGTCAAATACCTCCAAGAGCAAATATACAAGAAATTAAACATTAAGCATTGAAAAAGGATCAATTATATGCTCAACAGCTGTGCTATATACCTAAAAAGATAAAAAGGAAAATTCTGCCCCTCAGGGAGTTTATCATCTAATTGAGGGAAAATATAAACATATAGCAAACAATTAGCAAACAGTACAAGACTAAATAAATTAAGGGCTAAATAAAATGGTAATGAAAATAAATGCTTTATTTTGGAGTAGAGGAAGATCAGTGAAGGGTTAGTAATGCAATTTGCAATTACACTCAGAGAGTTATAAAACTGTGTATACCTTTTGACCTTGAAATATCAGTATTAGGTTTATTTCCTAAGGTGATAAAGGAAAAAAGGAAAAGAAACTCCATGTTCTATTTAGAGCAGCTATTTTTTTGTTGTTGTTGGCAAAGAACAGGAAACTGAAGGTATGTCCATCATTGGGAATGGCTGAACAATGGAATACTATTGTGCCATAAAAAAAATGACAAATAAGATCACAAAAACACTTGGAAAGACTTACATGAAGTGATGCAAAATGAAGTGCACATAACCTGAAGAACATTTTACACAGCAACAACAATAATATATAATGTTCACCTCTGAATGATTTAACTATTAACAAGGCAAAGATCTAAGACAATTCTAAGGGACTCAATGAAAAAGGATATCCACTGCCATAGAAGGAATAGATAGATAGTTACAGATAGAATAGATAGAGTCTGAAAGCAGATTGAAACATGCCAGTCTTCACTTTATTTCCTTCATGAAATTTTCTCTAGTGTAAGCAATATGTCTTGTTTTACATGACAAACAGTAAAATATGTATTACATAGTAATATATGTACAACCTATATTGTATTACCTGCCTTCTTGGAGAGAGGAAGGAATGAGAATAAAAAAAAGAATGAGATAATTTTTGGTCATAGCTAATGTAAAAATTTGTTTCTCTTGGATAAATATGATTATTACAATTTATTACATATTTATAACAATCATATGTATTACATTATTGTTACATATTATGTTATATATTGTATATATATAATTATAACAAAAAAAGAAGACAGATGAAGGTTAGAAGCAATCATAGAAAACTTCATTTAAGAGAGTTAGATTTGAGCTGAAAGTTCCAATGGAAAATTTATACCACGTTTTCCCTGTCTTGTTATTGTTTAGTCATTTTTCAGTTATGTTAGACTCTTCATAACCCATTTTGGGATTTCCTTGGCAAGGATACTTGAGTGTTTTGCCATTTATTTCTCCAGCTTATTTACAGATGACAAACTGAAGCGAAAAGGGTTATGTGACTTTTCCATGATCACACAGATAGTAAGAATGAAGCCAGATTTGAACTCACAAAGATGAGACTTCCTGATTCCCAGCCCAATGCTCTATCCACTGTGCTACTTCATTTCTTAGTGAGCTATTTTCTACTCATATTGTAATCAATTTCTGACATCAATATTAGTTTATGATGAAATAATATATAACCTAGCATTTGGCAATGGAAAGAGCTGGGCTATGGAGTCAAAGGACCTGATCTGAGTCTTAACTTGGTAACCTTGAGAAAGTCCTTTCATAAGTCAGTTTCCTTACCTGTTAAATGAGGTTCTTGTATTGGATGATCTCTGATATCCCTGTCACCCCCTCCCCAAATCTGTGAACCTACTCCTGAGGAGAAAAAGAATATCATTCACATGTAGTTCCCATTATCTAGTACTACACTAGTAAGTTCTCCACTCTCTAAGGGAAACCACTTAAAAACCATAAGGGCCTCAGGCTATGAATAAAATGCCACCAAATTGGCACTTGAAAGAGGAGGGAAAAATCTAAAAGTATCAATTGTACATAGCTTTATTCCTTCTTAGGAATAATACCTTTTACAGAGGCCACTTTAAATCTGAGAGACTTTAAAGAATATTTAATTAATCTTCCCAGCTTTCTGGCAATGTAGATGGAAGCAGGTATTATTTTCTGCAATTTGCAAATGAAGAAATTGAAATCTAGTAGATTTCACATTAATACTTTAAGTACTGTACTCCCAGTTCTCTATCATTTGACTTAACCCCCTAAAATAAATATATTCAATCCACTCTCATATTTACTCTACTTAGTCTATGGTCTCCTTTGAGGACCCTTAAACTTTGTTAAATTCTATGAAAAAAAAATCTAAGTTTTAAGAAGTGACCGTGAATTCAGCAAAACAATACTCCTGAGGCCTGTGACCTGAGATTTGTCAGTTCAAATGTAAATGTAAGGCTTTAAGGCAGGGGTCAGAAGCAACTAGGGTTACTTTTAACATGTGAATCTACATCATGAATTTCTGGTTATTTTATTTAATTTTAGGAGATCTAACAGATTTTTGGGCAAGGAAAAAGAGTTTATATTTACTGGGTTAGAGAGAAAAATATCTAAGGATGAAGGGAACCAGGTAAAGAACTAAGGATTATTAAAAGACACATGTGGAGAGGGAAAAATGGAAGGAGGGAATAGGCTACAAGTGATACTACATAAAAAGCAAATAAATTTGTAATATTCCTGTGGTAATAGCAGAGACATCAAAGGCTTTAAGGCAGTAGTATAAAAGCCAAATAGAAACTGGAGCCACCAAACCATATATTAGGATCACTGTGGGCTGCATGTTGACTTAGAAAATGATATAGCAATGTTATCTATGTTTTATTGTTTTTTATTTATTTTACTAAATATTTCACAATTACATTTTTAATCTGGTTCTGGCTGCACTACAGTGTATTGTGGGCCTCAAACACTTGCTTTAAGGGGAATGTAGGAAGCATATGGAATTTCGTTAGAGTGAGGAGCCTCAAACTAGAAGTAATTTTTAGGAAGTTAATTGAGGCACACAAAAGTTAAATGACTTGTATATGAGTCATAGGATCTTATAGTTAGAGCTATACTGCCATTCTTAAAAGGGGGAAACTGTGATGCACAGCTCTCAGAAACACAGAGGAAGTAAGAGCTTAAACTGACATCATCTAACACTGAATTCAATACTTTCTGCACTGTACCATGTTGTCTCCCCTCTATTTCCCCTTCAGTCAACTTGTGTCAGAAATGGACTTTGAGTTGATGTCTTATTGATTCTAAACCCACCACTTTGATCTACTTAACTATCATTCCAGAGCACTAACTCTATAAAAGTAACTGCTTCAACCTGCACCTATAAGATGCCTCATAAGTATAATCTATACCCTAAATTTCATTTAATTCAGTAGGAATTCAATGAAGAACATGTATTTGCCACATGCTTAATGCATAATGGGAAACAGATAACACTAGAGGCCCTGGTTTGAGAAGAAAAGGGTGGGATCCAGAAAAAAAAATACTTTTTGTTGTTTTGTTTTTTTCCTTTTTAGAATTTATCTACCTTTTTAACTCTTCGTTGGTACTGGAGTAAAGTCATGTCTCTCTGTGCTCCTGGTGTGATCTGTTGAACCTAAATGTTATGTTTATACATGAGTACATGACCTTAGAAAAACCAAGCTGCAAAGAGTGGTAATCAACTTTAGTGGTTATCTTTCCTAACACTACATTTAAAAGAAAATGAAGGAAAAGCATTAAGTATATTAACAATAACCTTAGAGTTCTTCAACAGATGAATAAAAATCTTTTGATAAAATATACCATCTCATCTAAGTTAAAAGTCCTAAAAAGCATAGGCAGGGAAAGACATTCCTTTCATGTGATCAAATCATAAAGTTAACAGTATTTGTAAAGGAAAAACAATAGAAAATTTTCCAATATGAGCAGGAGTAAAGCAAGGATAGTCTTTTTTAGCATCATTAGTTGACGGTGTTTTAGAAATGCTAACTATTATAATGAAGAGAAAAAGAAAAGGCAGAAACATTGCTATCCCTATTTATAGATGACATGGTAGTATACTTTGAAAAGCTTAACAAATAAGAGGAGAAATGAAATCAACTTATTAATAGCTTCAGTAAATTTGTAGGATACAAAACAAATTTATAAAATCATAATTATTTTTATGGAATACTAAGAAAATCCAGGAATAAATAATAATATGAGAAATTTTGTTTAAAAATTATGACATTCTTAATTAATAATAATTAATGGTCAATTAATTACTAATTAAATAAATATAACTGTTAAATTAATTAAATTCACTTTTTATGATTAAGATAGCAGAGCGTAATAAAAATGGCAATACTTGCTAAATTAATTTACAGATCAAATGTTATACCAAGCAAATTGTATAAGGAATACTTTAAACTATTAGACAATTTTAAAAAATTATTTGGAGGAACCAAAAGAATAGGACACCAAATGAAATATTTACTATAAGCACAAAAAAGAGCAAATTATCTTCAAAACCTCATTACTTAAAGCATAACCAAATATATTATATTATAAAGTAGTAGTAATCAAAACTATGTTGTACTATTAAGAAAAAAGAAAAGTAGATTACTGGACTAACAAGGAAGAGAAGCAATTATAAAATGAAAAAATAATAAACCATTGTTTGAAAAACCAAAGAATATAAATTTATTCAGGGAATGGATTATAATTTATTACTAAGAATCATACTTTCAATAAATAAATTGTTAAAGGAAATGAAACAATTTTCCAAATAAAAGTATAATCTATAAATGGTAATTTCAAAACAAATCTTCACACCCTATGAATAGAAAAACACATCATTCCCTCTAAAAGAGAGAGAAATTAGTAATAAAGGGGCTGCGAGAAGATAGGCACACTGGTACACTGTTGTGTATTTTGGATAACACAAGAATTTTGAAAAGTAATAAGCTGTCCATACCTTTTGATCAAGTAATCCCACTAGAAAGCATATATCCCTAGGAAGTCAAAAGTGAAAAAAAACAAGATCCAAAATATAATAAAAATGCTTGGCAGCAACAAAGGGACAACAACAAAGAAGAAAATGTGTATCTATCAATTGAGGAACAGCAGAAATAATATGGTATATGAATATATTTGATTTTTATTGTACAGTAAGAAATGATCACAAAATTTATGACTTGAGTGAAATAAGTAGAACCAAAAAAGAAATACACATAATGATGATCACAATGTAAATAGGGAAAGCACTTAAAGAAGCCAAACTGTAAGAGATAGAGAACTGACTAGTAAGGGAGAATGTTAACTAGTTACTTTAATGTTATTTTTGACAAATTATTTTTCTTTGCTTCAAGGGAGAGTTCAATATAGAGTAAAAAGGTTTTTTTATCTGCCAGAAATAACTGATTTTTAAAGGAATCAATTAAAATAAAGTAAATAAAGCCAAGTACCCACTGTTATCTAATCTTTAAACATTTAAAAATACAGTACTTTTTACCTTTCTGACTAAATTCACAATAAAACAGTCTATCATTGTTGGCCAGAGAGTAAATATTTTCAATGGATAGTACTGTATTCTGGATGCCTGTGTGGGTCTCTGAAAGTAGCTACTTCATATTCATTTTTCAAAAAGTAAACAAGCCATGTCAGCCAGTTACCCTAAACAAATAAGCGACAAATGATACGTAATGAAACAGCTCATTTTTCCTTATTGAAGAGTGCACAACAAATGAAAAATAAACCATTTCATTTCATTTTATTTGAAAAGCGAATGACTAACAATGAATTCAGTTCCACCTTCAGGTTCCCTGGGTGCAATGGGATGGAGAAGCAAAGAAAGTTGAATAGGGCATTTAGATAGGATTCTCAAAAGGCTACATTTGGAAAAAACATAGAAGAAACAGAAAATAGGAGGCATAAAAACTAACTGAAGAGATAATCCAATCCACAAGCACTTAAGCCTCCCTTATGTGCTGGGTTAGGTTAGGATTGAAGAAGAGATGTGGAGAGTGAGAGAAAATACAAAAGAAGTGTATATGAGAGAACAAATTTTTAGAACTCGGAGCACTTTAATGATCCAATATATACCAATTATATAAGAAATATTAACTAAATCTTTATTATTTATATCTCCCTATTCTGGTTAAATCCTGAAGGAATCCCTAGAATACTTTATCCAAAAAATTCAGCATTACAAGGGGATTTTTGTCACCTCATGGTTTTGCCTACATCTAAAGAATAATTTCTTCTAGAACCAACTACACCCTACAAGTGTTCATCTAGTCTTTGCTTGAGGGTAACTTGAGGCAACTCTTTCCATTTTTATAAACTCTAATTGTTAGGAAATTTTTCATGATATCAAATTTAATTCTTTTCTGTTATTTCCTCCCACCTTCCAGAGCTTTAGTTCAGTTTATCAGGGGAAAAAAAAAGGTGGATATTAGGATGGGTTCCTATCTTTAAGGAACACAATCTAATTGGAAAAAAGGGCTGTACCCATGAAAAGATGACTGTTACCCAGAGAGTAAAAAAAAAGTTTAAATAAGGGAATATTAGATAACGTAGAGCAATAATTTCAGGGAAGGATAAATCAGTTACATATAGCTAGGATGATCAGAAAACAATTCATGAAGTGACTGGTTATTTCATTATGAGTAGGTTATAGACTGGGAAAGAAGACAAGGGCAGCATTCTACAAAAGAAAAATGGTGATGTATGCGTCTTCATCCCTTGCTTCAAACAAGAACTTTAATCTTGTTGAGGAAATAAGACGTACAATAAGAGTATAATAACAGTTACAATGTTGCATGGGGTATTGTGTGGGCATAAAATGATCTTTTGGGGAAAGTCTAATTTAGCAAAATTGTTTTTTGGCTCATTCTTTTTAAAATCAATCAATTTAATTCAGTCAGAAGCCTAACTTTTTTTTTACTATCCCCACCATATCTTTTACATCCAGAAGAGCATAATAAAAGTTAGAAGATCGATCAAGTCATATATTGGACTTTTTAAATTAACTGTGTAATTTTAGGCAAATCATGAAATCTCTCTGGAGCTCACTTTCCTTACCTATAAAATGGAGATAATAATACATACATTACTTATATCATACTATTTGTGTGACAGGCACACTCAGGAGGCATCACAGAACAGTAGAAAGCGAGGCCGTGTTGGAGACAACCAAGATTTTAAACCATGGTCCAACCACTTAATAGTCGTGCATCCTTAGTAAGTCATTTTCCTTTATGTCTCAGCTTTTACAACTATAAAAAAAGGAAAATTGGAATAGATGACCTTTAAAGTCTCTTTCCAGTTAGGATGTCAGTATAAAGCTGGCTAGATATAGTGGGATTTCTCCAATCAGGAAAACTCAGTCCCAGGGCAGAAGCTCCACAGGTCCTCCTAGATATGTCCATAGAAGGTCAGGTAGGACAATATAGTAAGTGCAGAGGTCATTACAATAGCAGGGCAAAAGTCAGTCCTATACTAAAAATCCATCAGTCATTCCTCATTCCTTTTCTTCATTTAGGTTGCTGATGCTAGTACTCCTAATCTTCTACAACCTGGCTATGGAAATTTATCTACGAGTCCAATTTTGTCTTAGGTTCTTTTCTTCAAAAACTGTAAATTCAAATCCAACTGCATTTCCCTCTCCCAGACATACACCTACTAGATCTCCAAGTCTTTGTTTCTATTCACTCTGATGCTGAGAATAAACTCTCCTCTTATCTTCATCTATTGAACTTCCTTTCATTCCTTTAATGAATAGCTCAGATGCCTTCTCCTCCAGGAAGAATTTATATTTTCTTTGTCTTGATCATTTTATCTTATGTTATATTAATATTGGTGTTACATTAACATTAACCTCTTAAGTCTGTAAACTCAAGGTCAGAGACTACATTTTCACCTCTTCCTTTATCACCTAGTACCCCCCATTCAAAAAAGTTACTATTCACTAGCTGAATTGAGTCAAATTGAACTGAATTATGCCCGTTACTAATGCCTATAGCATGTGGTTAACAAATGTCTTTTTTATTCCTACATTTTTTTTGTCAGTCTGCTTGAGCCAGGTGAGGTGCCTCATAGCTATAATCTTTGCTACTAGGAAGGTTGCAGCTGGCAGAACTCTGTAGTTCTGAGCAATTGTGCACACTAAGTCTGGCATCAACATGGAAGCCCATATGGTCATTTAAGGAAGGCCAAACTTGCCCATCTTGACAACTGAAAAGACAAATACTTCAGTGGAGATTATTTGCGGGATCAGGGCTGAGAGCATCCACTGCCCTTTCAGCCTGGGGCGAGACAGGGAAAGCTAGTCTTAAAAAACAAATTTTAAAAAATAACTCTTTGACTGTGTTCTCTTTCCACATGCCAAAATTTATATGACTCTCTATATATAAATATAGATACTGTCCCAAGATTCTATAGCTTGCAATATTTAGATCCTGGGTGGTCAACTTGTAGGGTCAAGGGATTAAACTGCCCTTTCTTTTCCAACTCTCCTTCCCCAGACATTGAAGTCCCTAGCTTCTGTCTGGACCAAGATTGGCAACTTTGTTGTTTCCTCCTAAATTTGTTGGTGGTTCTGCTCAGAGCACATGGGTGGTTTCTGTTTCTGTTTGTGGGTGGCTATTTCTTTATTGCACAGTGGGATCTGCTGTATTGTGTGTGTTTTCTCTTTCCACTCCCTGTCCAAGAATGTGACTGAGCACAGAGGCTTGCCTAATTGTTGCATTTTTTCTGTTAAACTTTGTTAGACTCCCAAAAACCCTTTGGGCAAGGTGTCCTGGGTAAAGAAAAATGAATTATTATTATAATGTAATTGTGAAAGGAAGGCAACTTCGCACAACAACAGAATTATAAACTTGGTGTGTAGGATTGTCCCCGAATCAATTGGCAAGTAACATAAGATGGTTATTAGGCCTGCTCAGTTTCTTGGTATTATGATAACTTATGTCTCCTAATGTGGTGGAATTAATTCATACAACCTGATAACAAGACTATTACCATGCTAACAATGGTTAAAAAGTGGCTCAAGTGGAACAGTCTGGCACAGTTGAACATTTCAGATCAAAGGTCTATTGAACAGAAACAACAAATAGAATCAATTTCTTGAACTGTTTCTGTATTTCCAAACTTACAACATTGCACCACAGAATGTGACTTAATGAAGTACAGATGAGGAGTCCCCAAGAACAACTAGCAGAACTGCAACAATGAAAATTAATATTATGTTTTGTATCTCTTTCTCTGTGGAAAGCAATCCGTCATTGAAGAGAGCTTTGCACTTTTAACATTGCTCATAAGGACAGTCAGGGCTTAGGCACAACTAAGGAAAAGTAGAAAAGGCAGAATTTGTCATTTTTCCACCTTCAGCCAAAAGAGGCCCAGCAAGTGGGAAGAGAGTTGATTTAAGGGTATTTTTATTTCAGGAAGTACAAAGGTTATATATGATCGTGTAAATGTCAACTCATTACCAAGATAATTAACAGGATTCCAGAACTGATTTTCAGCCATCATCAATAATTTTCCTGATTTCCTGGTGCTTCATACAGCTGCTAATGCTCTCCCTCCTCTCTATATTTTATGTATTTTGTACTCATTTTGTATATATTTATATATGCATATTGTTTGCCCCCCATAGATTATAAACCCCTTGCATGTATTGGCCATTTTGTAACAACAACAGATACTTGAAAATTTGGGTAAAGGAAGGATAGTAGATTATGGGTAATTAGAAGAAATTTCAGTGTTCTGGTCAGTGGACTTGGAATATTTATGGATAATATCAAAATGAAGGGTTTGACCATCACTGTGGATGGCTGAGATGCAACTTCAGTAAATGTCACACAAGATCAATGTGAAATTCACATGACACAATGTCTACAAAGTGATTTTCATGATTTAAAGCTTATCTAAATGTAAGTTATTATTGTTAATACAAGGAGGAGCAGAAGATGAGAAGAAATTATGGAGACTATCTGTATTTCCTAAGAAAGACAGGAACAGTGTCAAGTTATCAGATAATATTCATATTTCTTGTTCTATCAGTTTTGTTAGCTATCTGTTTAGATGCCATAATGATAGTTTAAGGATTACAAATTATAACAACATCTGATTATTCAGAGGTCAGACATCTGGGAGAACCACAAAGCTCCAGAACAAAGTTCCAAAATTCAAGAGTTGAAAAATAATAAACTTCCACATACACGAGCATTACTTCCCAAAGTTTTCCCACTAAAACCTCAGACCCTTAGGATGTATAAAGAATCGTATGTCATATAGGAATCACTAAAAGTCTAAGACTTAATGAGGAAGCTTTCAATATGAGACAGCTGAACCTGAGAACACTTTGAAGAACCAGAAGTTTCTAATGTTCTTGTGGGAGAGTATGCCCCAGATTAGCAGGGAGGTATTGTTTGTCCATTGTTTTTATTAGGATTCGTAAATACCTCTAAATTAATGCCAAGTAACTCTGGTTGGATAACTAAAAATCAAAATGTTATATATTAGATAGGGGCTCATGAGTAACAGTATTAGATAGCTACTTCCAAATATTTGGTTAATCTAGAACTTTGAGGGAAGTAGAAACCACTACCCCCCTGAGGATTTTGTTATCCTCTCCCAAGCAAATTTAAAAAAAGAATATATATATATGTATATATATGCATATATACATATATATATGGCATTTAAAGAGGTATTACATAGGCAATATGTGATAAAAATTTTTTTAAAAATAAGTATATCTAGTACTTATATCATACTTTATGGTGTGCATAGATCTTTGCAAGTGTTATCCCATTTAATTCTCACAACAACTCCATGAGGTAGGTGCTATTATCATTCTCATTTTACAGTGGATGAAACTGAGGCTATGGGTTTAAATGACTTAATCAGAGTGATATAAATCATAAATTCCTGAGGCAAGATTTGAATTCTGATTTTCCTGACTCCATCTCCTAAACTTCAACTCCTTGAAACACCTATCTGCTTGTTAAAGAAGAGATAGCTTATAGTTTAACATTGAGGAATTGGATCTGATTTATAAGAATAAGAACCATTTTACAAAATGACAAATGGTCCAAGGATATGAACAGAAAGTTCTCAATGAAGAAAATTCATTTAAAAAATGCTCCAAATCACTAAAAATGAAACAATTCCAAATCAAAGCAATTCTGAGGTTTAACCTAACATCCAGAAGATTAGTAAAGATGATTAAAAAAGATTAACAAAAGTTGCAAGGCACATCGACTCTCTATGGATAGAACTTTGAATGGGTACAATAATCCTAGAAATCAATTTGGAATTATATACAAAAAAATTATTCAACAATAAATTCAATTTTACCCAACTATACCTCTGCTAGACCAATACTCAAAAGAGACCAAAGCAGATAAAGAAATGTATTATCACAAAGTACAATAATATACACTCCTGATATTGACTTAAAATACAAAACTCTAAATTATGATTAACACCTATTTAAAAATGAAAGGATGAATTTAGTCTTTAACTATTATAAAATATTTTACTGAGGATAGCTCCTCTCCACTTTGCCCCAATTCATGCCATTTTGCAAAACAAATCAGGCCAAAAACCTATTGATGTTTTAGCCTGGAGAAGAGAACAAACAAAAACCCTCTGGATATTTAGCCTGGAAAAGGGAAGTCTTGGGGGGGACATGGTAGTTGTGCTTAGGCATTTAAAGGAATATTATATGGTCCTTCATGCCATTTGTGTGGTATCATGTGTGTTGAGTTACTTGATCTGTTTGGTCCCAGGTCAAACTAAAAGCAGTGCAAAGAAGTTATAAAGAAGTAGATTCAGGTTTAATGTCAAGAGATAAAAAAGAAACCCTTTAAATCAGAGCTCCCTAAAAGGAGAATGGGCTGCCCTGGTTTCCCCTAAATGGAGGACTTAAAAGCAAAGGCTGGATAACCATTTATTGCATATGTTAAATTAGAAATTCACTTTCAGTTTCGGGACTAAATAGAAATTAAAATATCTTCCAAATCAGAAATTCTGTGATTCTGATTGTTACCAAAATGTTAAAAAGGTAATTAAATAGCATAATACTTAAAAAGGAATGTCCATTTATTATGGAAACACCAAAAACCTCTGGTAAAACTGAAATAGTAATCATCATTGACCCTAAATCTTCCTCTGCATTAAAATATTTTTTTATTTCCTCAGCTCCCTAAGCAACTTGGAACAGTTCTTTCTGCCATCCCACTTTAGATGGAATAGTCCAAATGGGGAAGTTATCATCTCTGATCCATCCCAGGAATTCTTACACATGTACTTATATAGAACATGGTACTTATTCCCTGATGATGGCAAATAAATGAAACATTATAGTAGATGGAATTCTAGATGAATTAGCAAATGAAAAATGGTAAAGGTTAAGGTGAAGTTAGTTTCTAGTTGGAAGCAAGTTACATAAATCAAAAGCTAAAAAAAATGAGATACTTGCAAAAATCTAGTATTTGGAATATGAAGCAGAAAATCAAATTTAGGAAAGAGTTTAAGGTTAAAGAGAGAGTTTCAGAAAACTGCAGAATTGTACTACTAAAACGTAAGAATTCCAATTTGGTGAAGTGAACCTTCTTAAAAATCAGATTTCTATGAGCTATACCTTAAGAATTTTCATGGCTGTTTATTTTAATGCATTATCTTTTCATACTAAATGGAAGTTTAACATTACTAATTTTTAAATAGTAAAAAGGCTTTTTCAATCTTGAGATCTTATATGGAATGGTTATTAATAATCATTGTCCAATATCACCAGTAATTAGATTGTTTAGATTCACTTAAAGGACTTATTACAGCTTGTTGAATTATTGACACCAGTTTATTCATTTACTTCACTGAACAACAATAGCCCAATTAAATTGCTTTCATTGCTGGGAAGTCAACATCTTTAAAACAAAGGGAAACCAGTGCAGTGAGATGCTACATGGCTGTGTCTTACAAATAGTTCAGCCTCTACAAGCCTAGAAATAGAGTGATTATGGAGGCAGGACAGTACGAATAATCTATTTAACCTAATCTTTCTAATTACATGAAACATCTATTGGAGAGACATATTAGTACAATGAAATGACCCACAGCTAGAAAAATCAAGACAAGGTACTGGTGTACATTCAATACGACTAGCAGGATTCATAAAACAAAATCTCCTTGGGCATTATTATCTTTCCATCAGAACTTGTTGTCATACTTTTAAAAATGAGAGAAAATAGTTTTTTAAAGTTAGTAAAATTCAAAACAGAAAGCAGAACAATCATAATACAGGATGTGCAATCAAGATTAGAAGATGAATTAAGATTATTGTTTAGGTGGTTTTCTTTGAATAAAAGGTGTGGCTATAAAGAGGTCTGAGAAAGACATTTGAGACAATTGGATTCCTAGAAATAGCACAAAGAGAACAGACATTCAAGCACAATTGCAATGTCATGGTCACAGTCTCCAATGCTAAAACAAAACAAAACAACCCAAGTTCATATGAAAATTACACACACTGGAAGCGTACTTAGAGATCATCTAATGAACCCTTTCATTTTTTAGATAGGGAAACTGAGACCATAGGAAGATAAGGTTACACAAATAATGTTAAAAGTCATTGATTTAAGCCCAGGACTTCCGACTTCAAATCACCTTTCTCTCTATTATACTATTTATTCCTTTCTTCTCATTTTTGTCTGAGTGAAATGAGACTCTTAATGAGACATTCAAATAAGAGTCATATTATAGAAAGTTTTGTCATAAGAATCCTCTGAAGGGCATTGAAAATGGTTGTTCGAATAGAATTTATTATCTATGTGTGTAAAAATTTTTTTTATCAATTTCTGCCTATATCCCTTAGGACCTAGCATAATGCCTAGCGTATACTTAAATACTCTGATGGATCTCTGAAGTCACAGATGTTGGGGTTCTTTCCAAAATTAAGCAGATTACAACAAATCTATTCTTCAATTTGATTCTGTTCCATGTCTGCCCATTAGTTCCCCCACACCCACACCAACTGGGGATTCTTCCCAATGTGCTAGGGGTCTTCTTCACTTCCTTTTGAAATCAAAAGGATTGCAATAAAGCATTTATCATTTCTCTTATTTATTCTGTTAAATTTATCAGTTCCTCTTGTCTAGTAGTATCTCCATTTATTGGCCATTGGACAAAGATCTAATATAAGCTAAAGTTTACAGATGTTTTAGAAACTAAGTGATTCTTTTATAAACTATCATTTTTCCCATCATTTTGTTGACCACTGCAGAAATGAAAGGACTGAAGGTCATTTTGCATTTTTCTTTCATGGCTCGAAATAGGTAAAACATTTATCCCACTGGTAATATATTTTTTTTATTCTTAGCTAAGGTAATTCTCCTAAAAGAGTATGTAGTTTGGACTAAAACATTTTAGATATAGTGTGTGCTTAATAAAAATACATGGAATTGGTTTAAATAAGAAGGGTGAAGAGGTGACTTTTAGATAATTTTTCATATCACCAAATCTTTAAAAGTAGAGAGAATATCTCATAAGAAGCAAAATATGTAATACTAGGATGTTTGGTAAAATCATAGATATTAGTATTTATGAAAATTTAAAAACACAATGATTTTGCTATGTTCCTCTGAAAAATATGGCCATATTTTATTTAATAACAAACAAAAAACTCCCATATATCTTTTTGTTGTGATGCAGTTTTCTCACTTATGGTATGACAATAATGAAAACTATATTACTTTCTTCATAGGATTGTTGTGAGGAAAATGCTTTGCAAAGCTTCAAGAAATAGTAGTAGGAGTAAGAGTAGTATGATAGTGGTGGTGGTGGTGGTGTTTGCAGTAGTAATAATAGTAGTTATAATAAGGCATTATTACTGAGTAATTACTATTATTATTATCCATAGGCTGTGTAACTATGGGTAGGTCATTTAACCTTTCAGTGGTTCCAGGACTTTGAGATAATAAGTTGCAGAATGGATGTAGATTTTCATTAAAAGAAAGATTTTCCTCAATGGGAGTTCTCTCTACCAATTAAGTCATAGGTCTTCTCTAAATAATTACAACAATAACAACAATAGTAATTTGTATAGTCTTAAAGATTTCAAACCACTTTATACACATTATATCATCTGAACATTATAATAATCTTGAGGTAAGTACTAAAACTATGAATATGTTTTTGTTATTATTCAGTCATCTTAGACTCTTAATTTGGTGTCTGCCAATGAAGTAGTTTGCCATTTCCTTCTTCAGCTCATATTATAGATGAGAAAACTGAGGCAAAGAGAGTCACATAGCTAGAGAGCTCTATCTGCTGTGCCATGTAGGTGCCCGAAGGCCACCATTACCTTGTTTTAAAGGTATAAAAACAGATTCAACATGTTTAAGTGATATGACCATCATTACAAAGCTAAGAAACATACGAGCTGGGATATGAAACTGGGTCTTCCTGCCCATAAGTCATTTTCCATTTTGCCATACTGCCCTGGCAGAATTCCATAGATTCTTTTTTTTAAAACCCTTACTTTCCGTTTTGGAGTCAATACTCTGTATTGGCTCCAAGGCACAAGAGTGGTAAGGACTAGGCAATGGGGGTCAAGTGACTTGCCCAGGGTCACAAAGCTGGGAAGTGTCTGAGGCCAAATTCAAACCCAGGACCTCCCGTCTCTGGGCCTGGCTCTCAATCCACTGAGCCACCCAGCTGCCCCCAGTTCCATAGATTCTTGATAGCAACAGTCACATATGCATATAGACATGTACTGTGTCTCATTCTGTCATAGATTAGTAATACTATGAGAACTATAGTGAACCGATAACAGAAATCTTATGACAGCCTCTCATTTAACAAAGGAATGGTTTTAAAAAATCAGTAATGATAATTGAGAATACTCTAACCTAATTACATTTGTTTTCAATAAAGTGTCATTTTATTGCCTAATATTTCATTCTTTTCAATTTAGGGTGTTTCTTACATGAAGTGCATGCCTTCTCCCATATTTTATACCATAAAACTTGATCTTGAAACTATATACCAGTAAAATTTAGGTAACCACTTATACCCACCTTATATATCTACCCAAAGAGACTATAGACTAAGCATGTCACACCAGAGCCTTTTCAAGACCCACTCTAGTACACTCTTACTTCTAAATATTTCCACTTTTCGCCCTCCTGGGTCTGTAATTTAGATTAGAAATTACCCTTTAGAGTTCAAACCTGACTCAGTACTGGGTTGCCTTCTGAAACAAAAGCAACTTTGTGCAAGGTCAAAGGCATGGTGCTTGTCTGCTCCCTTCCCCCTCCTTCCCCTTTCATTCCTACTAATATCTCTTTATAGAAACCTCCCTGCTATTCTTCCCCAACATAAGACTCATTCTTTTTCCAATCTTGGGAATACCAATCAGTTTAATTGTTTGACAGAATTTTCCTGCCTTTCCTCAGAAGGTGTAAATTTTTCAAATGCCAGTAACATACTACTAGAAAATTTCCCAGGAGTGGCAGCTAATTGCAGAGAGGCTTGCTGGCACTGTTGTTCAAGGGCCTATTTTCAAAAAAACCAATATGCACCACACAAGAAAAATAGAACTTAAAACTGATGTCTTGAAAGTCAGAAACACTAAACTGTGTAAAATTACATTGGCATGGTAAGTACATACATACTGTTGAATTGCAATCATTTTTCTCCAACATTAGTTTGTACTTTTGCTAGAATTAAAGGAGTTTTTACTTGATATAACAAATCCAGAACATTAAAAATGTAGTTTATGCCTCATTCTGAAAATGTAGAAGACTTTTTTTCCCTAGGAAAATGTGTTCTTTTTTGCCATTTTGCAATTTACATTAAGAGCCCTTGTTTCTCCTCCCAACACATGTAATATTATCTCTTCAGTATACACACCCAAAGGGTAAAATTCAGAAAAGATGCAGCTTGTTGGGGGAAAAAGTCATATGATTTTCCATGCATGATATTTGTATTCTGCAAAATAATTATTACTTCAACAGCAACAACTTAGCAGCCATAAATTCTACCTGCTTCCTTTCATTAATTCATAGGCCACTTCACTGGCTAAGTTCAGCTAACTCAAGGATAAATGTGTGTTCACCTGAGGCCTTAGTGTCTCCAGTTGCTTCCCCTTCTTAGGTTATTTTGAATCTATTCTGTATCTTGTATATATTTACTTAAAGTACATGTTGTCTCTCCTATTAGAATATAATCTCTTTGAGGACAGGGACTATTTTTGCTTTGTATCATCAGCATGTAGCACAGCATCTGAGTTATTGTCAACAATTAATAAATATTTGTTAATAAATTGATTTGCATGCATGATAAATACATTAAGATATGTATGGATAATAAAAAGCTGGGTACATTAATGGGCAGTAGTCTGACCCCAAAGTCAATAATTCCTAGGTTGGAGTCCTGCCTCTGACATATGATAATTGCCCCACGCAAACATCTAAAATTTGGGAGGTTGCATAGAGACAGAATCTGGAAGAACTCAGGTCAAATCTCACCTCTGAGACTAAAGACTACTAGTTCCTTAACATTTCTCAGACTTCCTTTTCTTATCCATAAAAAATAAGAGAGCAATACATGAAATATGTACCTACTTACAGGGCTGTTGTGAGAGTTTCAAACTTTAACACTGTTTAAGTCAAGAAAGACTATTCTTCTTATTGATAAACTCATGGGACATGGCCAAAAAATATTAACTTACATGGATAATTCCCCAAACCTTTCCCTGCCCAACTATGACTAAAGGGAAATCCTAGTATAGAAACTCACTTTAAGAATATAGAAAGATCCAAGCCTTTGTAATTCAGTTTACAGACTTAGCTTTTGTAGAGTCATTGATACTCTAAAGGGCTTACCCAGGATCATTTAACCCAGAATTTGTCAGAGAGAGTCCTCAAGCTCAGATCTTTCTGACTCTACAACTAGCTCTTTATTTACCATTTTATTTGTCACTATACCATTCTACCTTTCTGTGAACTGCCAAAAATCATCATCATCATAATATGATAACCAGTATTTATAGAATGCCTTAAGGTTTGAAATGCTTTACTTATTTTATCCTTTTTCATCCTCAGAAAAACCTTGGAACGGAAGTGATATATTGACTGCTTTTTACAGATGAAGTAACTGAGGTAGAAAAATTCACACTAGAAGAACTAGATATAACAATTGATGTATAATTTTTTACATCAATTGTTATATCTAGTTCTTCCCACTACATCACATTGTTGATTACTACTAGCCCCTGAAAACATCAAAGAGACAATTTACTGTTAGGCCACAATATTTAAGTGATCTTTGGTGACTATATCATTATTATCAAAATGTACTTGCTGATTAATGGAAGATGACTTAGCTGTGCCAGATCTCAAACTGTATTATTATGCCATAGAAGGAACTTTTGGATTTTGAATGTCACTGAAGCATGCCACTCTTCACTTTATTTCATTTGAAAGTTTTTCTCTAGAATAGGCAGTGTGTCACTTGGAATTGTTGTAAACCCTGGAAGACTACAACTCCCAGGGCTCCCTGCTATACCTTCCCCTGATATCTTCCTTTGTGGGAGGTCGTAGAAAATATAAAGGAGAGAATTTGGTGCCTTTTTGGAGGTCTCCCTAGCTGAACCTTGCAGAGCTTTCTCCTGGCGCCTTTTTCCCTTTCTATCTACCTCCTAGTTTTTCCTAGACCTTCCCTTTTCTAATTTAAATAAAACTATTCTAAACCCTAAAGTTGCTCTCTGATCTTTTATTTGAGCCCCTGAAGAGCTCTGATCAATTTTCCCCTGCCAGGGCTGGGGAGCACTACCTTCCTTTCCTTTCCTCCACCTCCCTCTCTCCTTTCTCCCATCCATCCTTCCTACCTTCTTCCCTTCATCCCCCTCACAGCAGTATGTGTCTTCTTTCACAATATGGTGGATATGGAAATATGTATTTCATTATAGCACATGTATAGCCTATATCTGTTGTCTCGTGGAGGGAAGAAGGTTGGGATGGCAGGAGAAATGTGAATCTCAAAATATTAAAAAAAGGATTAAATTATATCTACATATAGTCTGATATATATAATCCTTTTTCACCCTTCCACCCAAAATATACTTGCTGATGTAACAAGCAAAAGATAAAAGATCAAACTTAAATGGATGAAAGGTTAGGGACTTTTCAAGTTGGAAGGGGGAAATCAAACAGGTATTATTCCCTGAAATCAGGAAAAGCGTTGTCCCACTCTTCCCCTGGTATATGTAAACAATCAAAGGAAAATGGAAACAATAACTGATTAATCAGTATGGGACCAATTTTCAAATAAGACATATGTAATAGCAAAGTCTGATAACAAAATGGAGATCAAGATGAGTGACAACCAACTGTTATGGAATTTGGAATCTTACACAGATGCCACGAACCAAGGGCAAAAGACAGTTGCTGCCAGCACTATAAAAGGGCAGGACCTGATCCAATCTTTCTCTGAGTTGTAAGAAGGGGACTTCGGAGTGGTGAGTGGGTAGGCCAATAATATGCTCAAAGCTACCTGTATCCTGTTGCATTGATTATCAATCCTTCAACTTTGAGTAGAGCTGTGAGATACATACCAACTATCTGATTACCAAGAAAAATAACATCCAACCTCACTATACCTGTTCAGGGACAAGGTACCTGGCCTCACCAGGGGCAGAGGGTAAAAGAACCTCTCCGGCCAACTGACACCTTCTAAATATTAATTGATCCTCCCACTTTACCATCCTTAGTTTAGCATGGATTCCCAACACCTTCTTCCTCAACCTTAACCCTTCCCCTGAGTTCATTACAATTAAATTCTTAAACTTAAATTCTTAAAATTCCAGGTGAAGGCTGTTAATACCCTAAAGATCAGTCTAAGAGTCTTGCATATAAAGGGGAAAGGGAATACTCTCAGCTAAGTTGCAGTCAACCAAGTTATCTATATACTATCAATACTTATTTTCATCTTTAACATCTTTACCTTAACTCATCCCCAAGCCAAGTAACCAGAGGGGCTGTGTGATTTAGATCACAGCTTCTCACTCAATCACTTTGGCTTGGGCACTGTAGGTGGGAACTGGTGCTCAGCTGAGCTACAAATATTTGTGAGACCTGGTGATCATTAACACAGCCTGGTGATCATTGAAGCATCCCATTCTTACTCAGCTTGGGGCCTTATACCTTCTGAGGACGTTGGGCCATCTCTCTATCAGGCCCTAATCCAGAAGCACCAGTACGACCATAACACATATCAACCTGAGTTGTTGAGATGTTGCTTGAGATGTACAATTATGAGAAAGTTCTTTAAATCAATCTTAGGATCTGATTGCATTTCTGGTCAACATAAACCATTTCTTTGGTTAATGGTCTCTATAACAGGTACAGGCTAGCTTTAGAATTGAGTTACAAGATGGAGTCAATGTGGTTCACTTAGTTCCCACAATTAACTACTTGCTGTCCTAATGCCCTCAGTTCTTTCACAATGAAAATGTGTTTTATATGCATTGTACATGTTAGCATCCTGAAACAATATATATAGGTCCTGATCCAAGAAAGTATTTTGAAAAGTTTTCACCTACAAGAACACAGGAGCAGTGTAAAGTGATGATCTTTCTATATATTTGATATAACTTCAATTGACATGGTTGCAGTTGATTCCCTACACTGTTGAAGAAAACGAATCTCATTAATTGGTAGCCAAACCTCACATGCAACTTTGAAAAAGGCTCCTGTTGGTATACAGGCAAATCCAGATTTACTCTTAAAAAAAAGTGTTGAAATCAGTCATATGTATTTCTACAAAACTAGTTTTAGGCAAAAAAAGTCTATCAATAAACCTTGATTAAAGTTCAAAACTGAGTTCAGTTGCAACAGATAGAGCTTTTAAAACATACAAAAGGTTTTCTGAGCATTTTTATAATAAATTTTTTATAGAGTTGTGATGGATAGTGGATAGATCACTTGGTGTGGAGTTAAGAAGACTCAAAACCTAGCCTTTGACAACTTACAAGTTGTGTGATCCTGAACAAATAATTTAATCTCTCTTTGCCTCAGTCTGTTTATCTATAAAATCACTCAGTCAATAAACATTTATTAAGCACCTACTACTTGCCAGGAACTGTGCTAAGTTCTAAAAATACAAAAAGAGGCAAAAGACAGTCCCTGCCATCAAGAGTTTACATGATAATGAGAGAGACAACAAGTAAATAAGTATATAAGTATATGTAAAGCAACCTATATGCAGAAAAAATGGCAAATAAGTAACAGAGGGAAGGAACTGGAATTAAGAGGTTTCTTATAGAAGATGAGATTTAGCTGGGATTTAAAGGAAGCCATGTAAGCTATCTAGATTCTCTACTAGATATGTAGAGGATTTTCTTATCCTGGAATTATATGAATTGCTGAAATTACAAGTCCAATCCCTATCCTTTAAAAGGACAATAATATAGGTTTTGGAATAAATCAAAATGAATATGCATTTATCTGAAAAATTCCTAATTTAAATTGAAAGTAAAAAATAGTCAACCAGAAATGTTTGTGAGAGATATTATCTTCTAAATGTATGTCAAGAAAATGTTAAAACTTCATGAATGTTTCAGGTTATCTAAGGTCCTTTAATACAGAGAAACTGTAGCTCAAAAGATTTGTACAGTTTCTGAACTGGGGAAATCTCCATCAATTAGTCCCTTAGATTGTCCACAATTTTATCTCCTATACATCTGATTTTTCAGAACTTCATCAGAACAGAAACCTAGACGTAAAACTCCAATAGTTAGCTAAATCAGCTTTAAAATCCAACTCAAAAGAAAAAAAAAACTATTCATAAGTGGTAGTGGGTGGGTAGAAGCTCTCTATATTAGGGTTCTTAAGCCCCTCTGACAGTCCAGTGAGGCTTATGAACTATTTTTTAAATGAATAAAATAAAATATATAAATTTTTTAACTTCACTCACCATCTCCTAATTTTACAAATAAGGAAACTGAGGGCTAGAAAGGTTAGATGGCTTGCTCAGGTTCACATAGTAAATAGCAGACTAGAAATTTGAAACCAAGACTTTTGCTGAAAATCCAGGGATTTCTCCTCTATACCACATTGCTTCTGTAGACTTATTTTCACATCATTCAGCTTCTACTTGCATACAGTGATATGCTAATATTCAGACTTAAATGTAAATAGAATCAAAATCACAGCAGAATGTAATGAAAAGAGCATTGAGCTTGTAATTAGAGTTCACAGTTAAATCCTGTGTTGGATATCTGTATGGTCTTGGGTAAGTCACAGTGTCCCTAGGACTGTTTCCTGAGCTATAAAATGAGTGGATAAGATCTAATGACCTCTAAAGTCTATTCTAGCTAGAAATCATAAAATCCTGTGAAACTGAGTCTTAAAATATGAGGGAATTTTCAATAGGCATATGTATATATCTCATTTACTAACATGTATGTATACATACATATCTGTATATGTACTTAGATAAAGACAGGAGAGAGAAAAAGAGATCCCTGACCTGAAAGAGAATTTAAGTCATTTATTGAGTCCCACAATTTTTCAAGTATTTCAGAAGCAATGCTTCTTGAAGTGATTGATCAATACACACAAATTAAAAGCTAATTAGACCAAAACGAGTTTTAATTAACAAAATAGGCACTAATAAAAATGCAACAAAAATGTTAACATCATTCAATTAATTTTGCCCTTCCTACCTCCAGAATTCACTTGGTAATTACTATTGTTTATCTACCTACATCATATTGTATAATTATCTATCTATCTATCTATCTATCTATCTATCTGTGTGTTTATAATTGTGTAAATATATGATTATATATTTTATACATACAAGATTTATTTATCTAAATTCATATTGCTTTCTGCCAATCATCCTTAATGTAATGGTTTTTATGGATGTATCCTTAGCACCTGGTACAGTATATTTATTGGCTCCTAATAAATATTTGTTGAATGAATGAATTAAATTTATTTTTTAAAATGTTATATGAGAATTTTCTTTTTTTTACTAACTATTCTTGCACTGTGTACTTGTTGCTTTTTCTCATTATCATGGAGATAAAACATAATTTTTAACTTGTGAAAACCAACATGGCAATGGCATTTACCATGAGAATATGTTGAATATAACTTTTTGAAGTCATCTGTGATCTCTTGCATGCCTGCCCACAGAAATGAGATTTGATTACAATTTTTCTCAAGCCCTCTGCTATGACTGGGTCTCTATCACTATCACGGCTTCTTCTTTCAACTATTCCAGTTTCTCTAGTTACTTATAGCCAAATCTTAGTGTTAGAACTTCTACAGCTGCTGGTCTAACAACATTCTGTGGGAACCTTGGTCTCTACAGGTGCAGACTTTTCATGTCTAATAGCAGAGATTCATAATTTTCTCTGCTTCTCGGGGGGCTAAGAAACACTATCACTGAACATAGTGTTCCTTAAGCTCATCTTGTTACATTCTCTCCCTACAATCTTCAAGCTAAATTATGATGACTCCTCTAAACATTCCAAACAAGTAAGGCAAAATCCCAAAGTGATTCTCAAGTTCTGGGGCTGCTTTCCATGGAGTACCTCTTCTCTGAATTCTCCCACCTTGGAAGCATCAGTTTGCCAACATTCTTTAATTGGTTCAATTCCACTGACTTGGGCCCATAGCACCACCACTTTAAATACAACTTTTAGAGCTTGCTGGATATTTAACAAGTGTTATTCTGAGTTTTTAGATTAAAACCCAAATCATTGAAGTTGGAATGCTAAAAATAGTATTCTTTTCATCCTTGCAAAGACAAAGTAATTAATTTTCTTTTAAAAAATACTTATTTTCCATCTTAGAATCAATACTTTGTATTGGTTCCAAAGCTAAAGAGGAACAATGTTTAGGCAATGAGGATTAAGTGGCTTGCCCAGGGTCACCCAGGTAGGAAGTATCTGAGGCCAAATTCGAATCCACTACTTTCCCATCTCTAGGTCTGGCTTTCAATTCACTGAACCACCTAGCTGTTCCCAAAGAAATGAATTTTCAAAGTGACTAAAAAAGGCAAGTCTAATATGAAGTCTCTGATATTTTCCCTTTTTCTTGCAAGTCTTCCCCAAAATTCACTATTCTATGATAAACATTTTTAAAACAAGCTTTTCCTATTCTAAGCACATGTTCTCACATCAAATATATGATTCTATAATTACCTGGATCACAAAAAATAAGTTAGAGTAGTAAAGGAGATCATTTGGTGTATCTAATTATTTTAAAGATGGTGGAACTGAGAATTAGAGAGTTTATTTGCCCAAGAACACATAGTTAATTAGAGGCAAAAATAGCCTTAGAATAAATCCACTTTTTCTGAGTCTCAATTCAGTTCTTTCCACTTTATGTAAGCAAGCTTTAAGGGTTGGAATGGGCTTCTATAATCCAAAGACCATTCTCCTTTACAGAGACAATAACACAATATAAGATTAAAAAAATATTTACCTTCCATCTTAGAATCAATACTATGCATTAGTTCCAAGGAAGAAGAGTGGTAAGAGCTAGACAATGGGTGTTAAGTGATTTGACCAGGGCCACGCAGTTAGGAAGTGTCTGAGGTCAGATTTGAACCTAGGACCTCTTGTCTCTAGGCCTGACTCTCAATCCACAGAGCTACCCAGCTGCCCCCAAAATAAGTTGTTTTGAAATGAAATATTTTGGCTTCTTTCCATTATCCATTAGTCATTGGTATTGTCCTATCTTTTCTTTGAGCCTATTCTTTTCTCTGAAAGAACTAATAATAAAAACAAACAAGCAAGACAACAAACACTTTGTTGTTGTTGTAGCTGTTGTTGTAGCTGCCCCTAGCATTCGTCAACAGCTCCAAATTATCTTGACATTGTGAGGTTAATATTATTACATGCATTTATATCTGCCAGAAAGATAGAGCATTGTTTTTAGAATCAATGAGTAACAAAGGATTTTTTTCTGTGTGGTTAAATAAAAAGTTTGGCTTTACCCATTAATGAGTAAAAAGAAAACTATATATTTGGTTTCACAAAGTAATATGTGTATATTTTTAATGTAACTGACTAGGGAAATCATAGAACTGAAGGAACAAATCAGATTTGACTGCCTTGTTGACCTGACTGATGAATTCAGAGAAAAAAGAATAATATACTACTGATCACCTCATAGTTAGGTATGTGGCACTTTGTATGGGGAAAGATGGCAAAGCTTGATAAACTGTACTTACAGGGTCTAGTCAAGAAATGCCATACATCAATCTGATTGACAGTTACACAGGTATAATTCAATTTAATTTTTCTTTACTAAACCTTCATAGTGTACATGCCAGTGGGATAGGCACTTAAAGGAAATTCAAAACTGGCTTTCTACAAGAAAATGGATTATTCCACCCCTGAAGTACAGCTGTCACTATCATAAAACATAACCTAATACAACATAAATTAAGACAATATTAAACATCCAGCCATACAAGTAACACCCAGCAATTTCATGCTGAAGGATTTAAGGTGACATCATTTATTGCTGAATAAGAATGATACTCCTGGCTAAATGGGAACTTAGCATTCAATCGTCGTAATAGATGCCAAAGGAACAAATATTATTGAGATGAACATTAACAACTCATGACTAAGACACAGGGTATCATATTGCCAACTATGTAACTGCAAGGTTTGTGATATCTATCATGTAGTGATTAGGGACATATTATAGAGCTGTATTTTGGTGATTAGGAAAGTGATTTACTCGAACTTTTATAGTCATAATTGAATGAGGAAGGAGCATGATAATTACCTGATTTTACATTTCACTGCAAATTTGCTTTTTCTCAAAAAAAATTCTTGAATGGACCTGTGATTCTATTAACATAGAGAGCTCCTAGTGAGGAATTTTCTCTACCAATGCAGATCAGCCAATCTTTGGAAATTATAGTTGAGAGAATTGCCGGGGGTACTGAGAGGTTAAGTGTCTTAACTAGGTCATCTAGGAAATATTTATTAGGGATGAGTCTCAAAGAGTCCAGGTCTGTATCTCTATCCATTAGCAGAGGTCAGCAAACTAGAGCCCTAGGTGAGATAACAATGGTCTTCATATTATAAAATTAAGTTGAACTGCATGTAAAAATATTAAGAAGGCATTCTTAGCTCTGAACTACAAAAACAGGAAAATTAGATTTGGTCCTGTGGTGGTTGTTTTGGGACCATCTCATGCACCATTCATTTTGTTCAGATTGTTGAAATGCTCTTCCTAAGTCACAGAATCATGAATCTGGAAGGGAGCCTAAAAATCATTTCATTCACCCTCATTTTAAATATCAGGCATTTTAGACCAAGGAAAATTAAGTGATGCTTAATTAGTGGCAGTAACAGTGGCACAATTAGTTACAACACCAGAATCCGTGTCATCTGGTTTCCAATTAAATGGTCCTTCTACTCTACTAAGCTTAAGGTAGAAGGTAGAAGAAAGAAGAAAGAAGGTGGGGGAAACAGTTTTTTTATTTTGTTTTGTTTTGTTTTAACAAACTCAACAATATTTTTCTAGGAAATAACTCAAATGTCTTGAGAGAGGAAAGAAATCAAGAAAAAAATTACCAATAAGCAGTCTAAGGCCAAGTATTTAGCTACTGAGTCAATGTAATAAACCAAAATGTTAAGATGAGATGGAAAGGGTTAATAAGACTGGATATTAAAGGGAGATTATTGATATAATATTCTAATCCTCTAAACTAGTTATATGTTGCCAAAAGATGGAGTCTCTTTCATTTGTCTTTTCTTAAGTTCTCTAAGACATGAGGCAGTGATGCTGTAGATAGAAGACTGGACTGGGAATCTAGAAGACCTGGGTTCGCATTCCATTTCTGATAATTACTAGGTGTTTGACCCTGGGCAAACTGCTTAATCTTTACATGCCTAAAACAGACTTCTTGTGATCATCCAACAAGTCCACAAGGAATGGTGGCATAAATTTAGGAATTTCTCTAGGAAGTCTCATATCTTTCGCACATTTCTGTAAGGGTAATGAGGCTTATCTGGGGAAAAAAATGGCAGAGTCCTAGGTACCCTTCCAAATGGGTGAATCTAGCCTCCTTTGATTGTCTAAGGTAGTGCTGGGAAAGTATTGGCATGTGTGCTGAGGGGAGCTACTCAATTCCCCTTCTTCCCTGTACCTGAGGACATTTTTTGGCATGGTCTGCCCCTCTTTCTAGCCACCCAAAGCAAACATTTCCTCTCTCTGCTCTTTAGTAATCCCAGGGGCTCTCAGACAGTTTGAAGTTGCCCTCTGGGCATACGAATTCAAAAAACACTGCCAATGCTGGCCTAGGGTATCTAGAAAGACTGTGTCTTAACAGACCAGAGTAGGATAGTCTGTTTCTGGCTCACACTCTACTGAGTGCTCCTTTTTGCTGCCTCCAGAAGGTGAAGATCAAAATTCACTCATAGTGCCAGTACCATGAGGTAAATTGATGAGAGGGGAAGAACCTTCCTTCCCCTCTTCCCTCTCTCTTTTACCCCATCTCCAAGAAATGGCTTGGAAATATTTTATTTTGCTCTATGACTTTTCTCCTTCACAGTTTGAGGCACCAGTAGTGATCTCCATTGGATCTGAGGAGTTCAAGTCATGGCAACCATAGAACCAGTAAATCAGCCAGATAGCTCAGCACAGGAACTCCATGGAATCAAGGTAACTGGGACTCCAGTCTGAGTCCTTGAAGATGAAACTCTTTGATAAAATAATGGGCTAAACTATTAATCTAATCTCCTTTCCCTCTCCAGAGACTGAGGTAGAGTAGGGAGGAGGATCAAATCACATGTTCTTGAAGAGTAAGCTGTTTGTATGGTTGTTATATTTTTGAAGTAAGTATTCCTTCTTTAAAGCTACTTTGTAAGAGGCTAAATGGCAAGGGAGTGCAGGGGACCTCTTTTACTTTTGAAAGAACTTTTTGGTTGGAGTTGGAACCACTCAGAATCTAGACATTCTAAATCCTTTTAGGGTACCAAAGAACACTGAAAATATCTAGATAATTAATAATAAAATAAAAATTAAAATCTAGATAAATAACCCAGGTATTCCAGAAAATATTTACATATAGCCTTGATTTATCAATATATCTCATGTATACTCAATATATCTGGCCTTCACCAAGTAGGGATCAAGGTGGCAATTATAAAAGTAACAAGGAAGTAAAATTATAAAAGTAACAAGGAAGCTGATAATATGGACAAACATTTTCTAGTTGTTATATATTAATTACTAATGTTATCATGAGAAAATTAGAAGATAAATCAAGCTATAAAGGTCAGTGAGGTGGCTCAATGGATAGTATATAAGATCTGGAGTCAGGAAATCCTGAATTCAAATTTAACTTCAGATACTTTCTAGCTATGTAAGCCTGGGAATGTCACTTAAGCTGTGTTTGCCTCAGTTCCCTCATCTATAAAATGGGGATCACAATAGCACCTATCTCCCAGGATTGATGTGAAAACAAAATGGGATAATAATTGTAAAACAGCACGGTGCCTGGCACATGGTACGTGCTATATAAATGCTAATTTGTATTATTATAAATATTATTAAAAGGACCTTAAAGGTCCCAGGCCAATTGCTTCATTTTACTTAAGACTCACAGAGTTTAAATTGCTTTGCCCAATATTACACAATAAGTGGTGGAGCCAAGATATGATCCATTGCTTCTGACTGAAAGTCCAGAAAGCATTTCAGTTTACTATCCTACTTTCTCAAGGAATCTTTAAATAAATACTTTAAGGAGAACTTCAGTCTTCAACCACTTTCAACAAAGAACAATGCTAATTAAAATCCATGTCTCATAACATCAGAACAATTAAGAAACACATATATTTGGATATTTAGATTTTCATTGGAGAAAAGTTAGTTTGGGGATAATTTAAACACATGACTAGTTTAATAATAACCATCTCATGATAACTGATTGCAATTGGAAAAGAGTTAATGAAATAATACTCTGGTATAGGCAAAATTTCCAAAATTATAGTTTCAAGTTCAACAAAAGCTCCAATGTATATTATAGATATCCCTGCTTAATATGTAAATTCACATGGATTTCAAAGGAAACTTTCTTCATATGTTTTTTGATTCATTAACACAACTCATTAGAAACAATTTGTGAGGACTATTTTATGAACAGGAAGAAATCAGAACCTTTAGTTCTTTAACTCTTTTCTCCTTTGATACTAGAAAATATGTGTTTCCAGAGCCAAAACTAATAAACTTGAGTATAGAAAGATTCAAATTTGGATCTAAAATAAGGATTTGAGAATCTCAAGTGAATTCTCAACTAGGCAAAATAGCTCATCTTTAGTTTCAATAGCAATCTCCTTATCAAATCAGACATTGCCCTCTCTCCCCTCACAGGCACTTTCTAGCCAATTGGAAAGAATGTAAATAAAATTGGCTAGTTCACCTGCAGCCAAAAAGATCCCATTTCCTTAAGGAAGCCGTGCCAAAAAGGCTTCACTTTCCGGACAGAAGACTCCAAAGTTTTTGTATCTGTCTCTCCTGTCTCTCCCATTCAAAAGTCAATCCAGATGCCTCTGGGGTGGGGGAGAAAGGCTGCCTCCAGGTAAACTATCTTGGCTTCAGATAGGATTTCACAGAGAGAGAGAGAGAGAGAGAGAGAGAGATCTTTGAATAAAGCCTCCCTCTTGTAAAAGTTCACAGAAGGACCTTCTCAGTAAAATCAAATTAGGGAAAAAGTCAGTGTTGACATGCCAGCTAGCCACCAGATGGCAGCAATGTGTTTTTGTGAATAATGCAGTCCTATGTGCTACACATCTAACATTTCATGTATTCATAAGACAACAATGATTACTTTTCTAACTAATGCTTCTAATGAACTTAGGCGTTCTCTCCATGTATGTCTATAGGTCATGCCAACAGTTATCAGTTTATATGTAGGTGTCCCTCTGCTCTCCCCCACCCCACCCATCTTCACATGTACATTACCCATTAACTTCTGTTGACATTTTTTTTTGATAACACAGAAAATAGCTGTATCTTAAAATGATATTTTGCTGTCTGATGGATAGATAGCATCTGCAGTTGTGAATGGTGTAGGGTAGATGTCCAAAGGTAAGTGGTTCACATAAATTACCTGCTACATAATTATGTGTGTGTGTATATATATATAAAATCATACTTAAAAATATATACATAATTAATTTATACATTTGAATTAATTAATTTATATTTAGAATTATATATCAATATATATTTCATATTATATATAATATATAATTAATTTTTGATAAAAAATGTCCCTATTGATTTCTATTTTGTGGATACTTTTGTTTGGAATGGTTGAGGTCAGGGGTGGGGTGGAGCCAAGATGTTGACTCAGTGGTAGCAAAAGCTGAAACCACTGACTATCCTTCCAAATCTATCTTTAAAAAGAGTCTCAAAATCATAGGAGTCAAAAGCCAACAGCAGGACAGAGTGAGGGGGCTCTCCAGCTGGAATGATTTGAGAAAGGCATTCACATGTGCCTCAACTATTAGGGAGTACATTCTGTACTAGCTTTTGTTAAAGCTAATGACCCCTTGGCATTCTACCTCTTCTTATATTAATAATAGGGAATTTTTAATAAAAGAACCTCTGATTGGATGCCCACAACCAAACGTCTGACAATACTAAAAATTATGATATAATTATTAAAATATTTTTATTTATTTATTTGTTACAGTGAAATATCAGTCAAATTCATTTCCCATTAGAAAAGGCATAATTTGGCAAAAAGGTATGTGTATATATAAAGCTTTCTTATTTCTATACATCAATTCTTTCTTTAGAAGTGGGCATACACAAGTCATTCTTCAAACAATATTTCTGTTGCTGTATGAAATGTTCTCTTAGTTCTGCTCATTTCACTCTTCCTAATTTCATGTAGGACTTTTCATGTTTTTTAAAAAATTAACCAGCTCTTCAGTTCTTATGGTGCAGTAGTATTCCATCACAATTATATGCCACAACTTGTTTAGCTATTCCCCAAATGAAGGGCATCTCTTCAATTTCCAGTTCTTTGCTACCACAAAGTGAGCTGCTAAATATATATATATATATATATATATATATATATATATAAATATATATATATATATATATATCTTCTTTTCCTTTTTCCTTGATCACCTTAGGAAATAAAACTAATTGTGGGAATGTAAGACGTGAACTCATGGTGGTACAGTTGCAAAGACCACTGCTTCTGGAAACTGAGGACCTAGATTCAAATCCTGATCTGGCTGTTACCCCTGAGTAAATTATTTAACTTCCATTAAACCTCAGTATCCTCCTCTACAAAATGTGGGGAGAGTGGGATTGGAGAAGACTAAATAGCTTCTAAGGTCTGCTTT
This sequence comes from Gracilinanus agilis, assembly GCF_016433145.1. Taxonomy (NCBI): domain Eukaryota; kingdom Metazoa; phylum Chordata; class Mammalia; order Didelphimorphia; family Didelphidae; genus Gracilinanus; species Gracilinanus agilis. The sequence continues at coordinate 287,514,689 of NC_058132.1, forward strand.
ATTATGATCCTATGAACTGAAGAGCAAAATAAAATGAAATTTTATTAGGTCTTAAGTGACTTGAGGCTAAAATTAAGTGGGAGAAATGGGTGATATTATTCTTACTTCTTAAGTGAGACTGTAGAATTCTCCACATCTGTGTTTTTCTCCTTTTTTAAAGTAGTATGTACAAATGGCAGTATTTGGCACACTGAATTGTTCCAATTGTATATGGACACCCAGGGAATCAAGGTTCGGGGCATTTTTCCTATCACTACTAATGGGATATAAGGCCAATTGCTGGTAAAATTGCTAGAGCCAAGAAGTTAACAGTCCTCTATCATAAAGAAATCTAACAAAACTCCTTGATTGTACTTGTTTTATCTCAATTGATTTGTGATTTGAAAACAGTTCCAGCCTCCTCAGTACATCTATTTCTAATATCTGGGCATTTCTTTGTCTATCATAGGTCACTTTTAAGTTTCCTCTTTTGCTAAGACTAAGCATCAAGCCTTCAAATACCTGGAATACTCTAGTGGTCCCCATCCTTGTCTGTCACCTTTTTCACCCCTCCATTTTCAAGAGTGTATTTTGCCAATAAGTGACAGGGGCTGTGAATAACAGTCTAGCAAGTGGCCTCTTCTCTGCTTTACAAGTGCCAGCATCTTCCTTTCATCTTAGTTAGAGCTTCTCTGCATTCAAACCCAGCCTTTGTTTATATGTGTTCTTGTTCTGTTGGTTTCCTCTTACTGCTTTTAAGCTCTGCACTGAGATTTTAGAGTTTTACTCACCACTGCCCCCAGATTTTTCTCCTGCTCAGTGATTTGTAGCATATAAACACTCCAACTATATTCTCTTTCTTTTGCTTTCAGATCCAGCCTCATTATTTTACATTTCTAAAACTGAATAGCGTTGGCCATGTGTGTTCTAGTGATTCCTCCCTATCCAAAAGTACTCAATTTTATTTTTTTCTGTTTTATTCCTATGGACAAGGAATAAATGCAATTCCGTTTATTGGCCCTATCTATAATAAACCAGTTTTAAAGCTTAAATATTACTCTCCTCTTCTCTCTTTTTGCTTCTAAAGGAAGCCTATTCATTACAAAAACTGTTAGTTATGAAATAGTTACATATAAAAATATGAAGAGCATTTGTTAAATTAACATGGAGAAGGTGCCATGTGTCTGAATGTATGTCTTGCTAGTGTCAGCTACAGGTCTTATAAATACATACATATATAATCATATACACAAATACACACACACACACAGAGAGAGAGAGAGATAGATAGATAGATAGAGAGAGAGAGAGAGAGAGAGAGAGAGAGAGAGAGAGAGAGAGAGTGAGGGAGAGAGAGAGACAGACAGACAGAGACAGACAGACAGAGAGACAGAAACAGAGAGACAGTCAGACAGAGACAGAAAGACAGAGATTTAGGCTATGAATTTCACTTCATCTTTTATGGGCACAGTGTTGAGAATAGAATAGTTCCTTGTGAAATATCAATTCCCTTCCATAATGTTCCCCTGTTGTATCATTTGTTAGTTGTTAAACCAACCAAGATCCTTGGGTTGGCTCCTCATGAGTCAGGTAAACTCTATGTTTTTTACGAGCTTTCCCTCAAGTCTAGAATAGTCTTCCTTCTCTTATTCTTTTGGCTCTTGACTTCCTTCAAATCCCATCTAAAATCCCAATTTTTAAAGGAAGTCTTTCCTGACTCCCCCTTAATGCTAGTGACTGCTTCTGTCAATCATCTCCAATTTATCCTGTCTAGAGTTTGTTTACTCATCATCATTTACATGTTGTTTTCCTCCATTAGACTACTAGCTCTTTGAGGGAAAGACTATCTTTTTCCTTTCTTTATATCTCCAGTGCTTAGCACAATACCTGGCACATAAATGCTTTTTCCTAGTTGACTGGACTGACTGACTGAATATATCCTTAAACCCAGATATACATGTAAGAAACACATGCCTCTTGTACAAGATCATGTAGAATGAATTTTCTTGGCTACTCTAGTAGGGGGTCAGGGTGAGGGGCTGGGAGTTCAAAGAACATACCCTGAATGTGATGTTTGGCTATCACCAACTTCAACTTTCTATTTAAATGACATTTTAAATGTATTTAACTTAGTGTGAATCCACAATAAAATCACTAGTTCATTTCATATGCAACTCCTAAGGAAAGGAAAGGAAGAAGAAAGGAAAGTAACAGACTGTACATTATTCTGTTCTTCAAAATATACTATGAAACTTCTACTCTACTAGGAAATAAATAAATTTTTAAAATTATCCTTACTATTCTGTAATGATAAATGATATTCTCACTTTTCTTTGTATATCTGAGATAACGGCAAGTGAGTAAGAATTTATCTATTGTCTATTACATGGCAGTTAAAGGTACAGTGGATAGAATGGGGCTTGGAGGCAAGAAGAACTGACATAAAATCTGACCTTGGATTCTTACTAACTGTGTGATCCTGGGTAAGTCACTTAATTATGTTTGCCTCAGTTTCCTCATCTATAAAAGTAGTTTGAGATGGAAATGCCAAACCACTCATATCTTTTCTAAGAGAGCCCTAAATGGGATCATGAAAAGTTGGATACAACTGAACAACAACAACAAAACACATCAGGCACTGAGCCAGGTAGCTTTTGAGGAAGATTCTCTCCTTTGATCTTCATAATAGCCCTGAGAAATAAGTGCTATTAAGAACCCCATTTTATCCTTGAAGAAACTAAGGCAAACAGAGGTTAATTTACTTACCAAGTGTCAGAGAGCTACTAAGTGTCTGAGTCTGAATTTAACTCTTCTTCCTGATATCCTGATCTATACACTGAGTCACTAAGCTGGTGACATGTTACTATCTGCTCAAGTATAGGTAAGAAATGATCTGAGGTATATATAAGTGGTAATATGCACACCTTTTAGCTATCTTGGAAAACTAAAAAGCCTGCTTATTTCTATTAACATCTTTTAAGTACTCAGAAATGGAGTATTTTTTAAGTAAGGAAGAGGGATGATCATTTACTAATAATTGCATTGCCAATCTTCAATAGCACCAAGTTAATCTTTTTTGCTAGCCTTTCTAAAATGCAATTAAATTAATGTAATAACATATCTTTTAGGAACTAATAGAATAATGGAATTATTTATAGGAAAATCTTCCTATGTACCAATGGCACTCTTCCAGAGGACCTAAAAAAAAAAACAACGTGGTGAGCCTCCATATTTGTTCTTGTTACCATTAATATTTGAAACAAAAGCCTTATGTGATATTTTACTTTAAAATGTTAGAATTGCCAGTTCTACTTTCAAAAGGGTTTTATTCTCCTCTATAAAAAATCAGCCTGAAATTGAGGTATAGAGTCACCAGATGGCAGCGGCACTTCAGTCAGGTGGTCAAAAATGCAAGTCATTCAGTTCAATAACTGAACAAACATCTATTCAAAATTTTGACATTATATATCAGATTATGCTAGGCACTGGAGAAACAAAGACAAAAACAAAATTGTCTTTGCCTTTGAAGAGTTTACATTCTATTGGAGAGCATACTCTTTTGGAAAAGGAGAGATAAAGATCTCTGTACAAGCTCCCTGAATTTTATTACTACAGATTTTCTACTTTTTCTTTAGCAAAAGTATATTTATTAAAATAAGTGGACATATTCTTGTCAAATGATTAGTTTTAAAATGATATTTTGAAGGAGGGGAACTAATGGTTCAATGGAAAATCACTGCACATGCAATCAGAGGACAATGGCTCAAATCTTGTCTCAGTTGCTTACTACTTCTGTGACCTTCAGCAAATCACTCAAGTCTTATTTTTCCCATCTGTAAAAGAAGGCAGTTGAATTGGCTTATCTCTAAAGTGACTTCCAATTCTAAGTCTACGCCTGTGAAATATTTAACTATGGTATAATTTGATACCTTTCTCACAAATACTTCTCCCTCTACTTACTCTGTATCTTAGATTTTAATTTTTTTAAGAGATCATCTTCCTGATGAATCACTTTCACAAAGAAACTGGGTTGCTTCTTTCTCTTTATCAGTGATTTTAATGCCTTAGATTTGAGCTGAGACCTCTTCAGGACTGCTTAAACAATTGAACAGGAAGGACCTCAGTCAAATTTTTCTTTTTTTTTTTAAACCCTTAACTTCGGTGTATTGTCTCATAGGTGGAAGAGTGGTAAGGGTGGGCAATGGGGGTCAAGTGACTTGCCCAGTGTCACACAGCTGGGAAGTGGCTGAGGCCGGATTTGAACCTAGGACCTCCTGTCTCTAGGCCTGACTCTCAATCCACTGAGATACCCAGCTGCCCCCTTCTCAGTCAAATTTTTAATGTTCCTTCCCATAGAATTTATTTTCTTTACATGTGATATAAATTAAAGATCACAACAAGCAAAGGGAACAATCAAAATAATGAGATACAGAAGGCCTGAGTTCAAATTCTGACTCTCAGACCCTCAGAGCCAGCCACCGGAAGACAAAATAATAACCCTTCTTTTTCCAATGCCCCAGCTTATCTCTGGCTCAAAGCTCCCTTTTCGAAAGGTTGTGGGGTCAGATTTTTAGCAATAAGATGGGCATGTATGCTCACACTGCTTGCAAGGATAAGAAGGAAGTTGCCAATTATAATTCTTCCGATAAGATGGAAACCACTAGATCTTGCCATTTGACCCCATCATTGATTTGTACTGACCTCTGGGCCTGCACCTATAGCCTGGGCTTCCACGTACCCAGGCATTGCCATTTTCCTTCCTGTAAGCCCCAGAGCTTCTCTGGATCTCTCTCCAGCTTACAGCTGATCACTCTTTTGTATTCTCTACTCCAATTGTAATATGTGAGCTCTTTGAGAACTGGGACAGTTTGACTCTTTTCTTTGTATTCTTAATACTAAGCACAGAGTTTGGCACATGATAATCACATAATAAATGTTTATGCATTCTTTTCTCTTTCTGCTTTTTAGAGTACTTTCCCAGAAATTGACTCATTTTTATATTGAAAATCATTCTGTGAGGTGAATCTAGAAATTCTTTATTCTAGAGATAATGACACAGAAATAATTTGCCAAGTATGGCAGAGATAGTCAACTAAACAGCTCAGACTAGAATGAGGATTTGTAATGGGGCAGGCCTCTAAGGGGATTTGACCCAGAGTAGAAAATTAGAGACTATTTACAACATCCTCACCTGAAAATTTCCCTTCCCATAAGCATTGCATTCATGGCAATTTTCTTTTGCCCAGCTCTAATCTTTAGTACTGAGGTGATCTTATTCTTTAGCATGATGCTTCCATATATTCCCTTCCTCCATACACATTTCTTATTCTAAGATTAAAAAAAATTAGTCCTAGACCTAACAAACTCTTGGCAGATAATATAATGTTCTTTGCACTCAAACAACTTGAGCTAGATATGATGGATCAATAAAAATATTTTTGAGCCCATAAAAGAGTAAAACCATAGCAACTGGATTGGGCATTTATAACTCTTTTATTCTGGTTTGCTTTCATGTCTTCTCAAATACTATAATTCTCCAAAGCAAAGCTAACTTCACATACTTGAGATTAAATACAACTATGAATATGACGATCCATCCATGTTCATTTACTCTATTAAAGAATGAAAGGAAAAAAGGTAAGAAAAACTCAGGATTATTTTAAATCTCCACTTCTAAAGGAAATGAATAAAACTATAATACTAATAACTTTCTTTTGTGTTTGAAATTATTATTTCCCAGGTGTTGTAAAATAACATAACATAATCAATAAACTGAAATATTTCTCAAATTATGAAGGTAAAATACACATGTATTAGAGTCATCAAATCATGCTTAAACATAATAGCTATCAGTGAAAAGGAGGGCATATATAATTTTAGAATATATTAGATTCATCACCTTCTACATAAGGATGTTAAAGAAATGATAAACATATGCACAAACATGTAGAAAATTAAATCTACTCGTGGAGCTCTGAAATTATTCTGTAGTTTAGGTCCTAAAGAGTTGACTAAGGACCTACAAGGTTAAAAGAATTGGACAAGTTCTGAAACTGGACTTGAGCCCAAGTTTTTTAGGTTGAGTTTTTTGGTACTGAGACTTACTTTATCATACAATGCCATACTATCTTATGTGTACCTGTATCTGTACATACAACACATGCATAGATACATGTCTACAGATATACATATATTTATATCTTTGTTTATTTCTCTATAGACATATACAAATATACATATATAAAGGAGAGGGGGGACAGAGAGAGAGAGAGAGAGAGAGAGAGAGAGAGAGAGAGAGAGAGAGAGAGAAAGGGAGGAAGGCAAGGAGGGAGGGAGGAGGGAGGAGATAGAACACTAAAGTCTAGAACACTGGAGTTCAAATCCTGTCTCAGATACAAGTACCTTAAACTCACCTCTCTCAATCTCAGTTTACTCATCCATAAAAATAATTTTTGAAGCATCTACCTTTCATTGTTGCTATGAAGATAAAATAATATTCAAAAGTTTTATAAAACTTAATATTTATTAAATTTACTAATTACATATTTTTCAAAAAATCTTTGACACTTCCTAACTAGAGAAGAAACTATTTAACAAATAGAAATAGTCAATCTTGAAAATAATAGTAATTCTTAATGAATGCAAATAGGAAGGAATCTATAGTTTCAACATCCACAGTAAAAGTGTCTATAACTTACTCCCATACTTACTTATCTGACTTAGCAGACAAGTCTTAGGAACTGAATAAGGCCCAGAGAGGTTGAATGATTGATCTAGATTCAAATAAGTTTTAAGTGTCCAAAGTTGCATTCAAATCTAGATCTTTCAGATTAGTTTTATATCTACCATACTTTCTGTCTCTATAAATAATTCATATAAAAACTAACAAAAATAATATAAAATGAAAAAAATAGTCACCAGGATAGGTTTTTTTTTCCTCAAAGGAAAAAAATAAGAAATTATTTCAAAATAAAGCTAATTGCAACATATAGGTAGTTAAAGCAGAATAAATATTCATTTTCTTGGGGAAAATGTACAAAAATAAAATAAAATTTTAAATAATTTTCATAAGTTATGTGAACCTTAAAATGCCATATAAATAGCATCTATTATTTATAATCAGAAAGATTTAGAGTAATGATTATTGAAAGTTGGTAATAAATTAAACTTCATATATTATATAATAGTTCCAAATTTATTTTTATTATTCAGGGACCTAGAGGTTGCATGTGTGTAACTGAAATACGAGCAGTTTTTTACATGATTTGGGGTAGTGCTAATACTTTCCAGAGCGACACTGTGGTTAGAGCTGTCCTCTGAGCCAGGAAGATGTAGCTTCAAGTCCCACCTCTGACAGACTGACTGGGTGATGTTGGGTCAGTCCTTCAAACTCTCAGAGTCCCATGGCATTTCTGTAAGACTACAAATTGGCTATGAGGCACAGATCTGCATTGCTGGAGGGAGTTTTTTCCCCTCCCCCCTTGGGAACTCCTCATGGCAAAAAGTTATAGGTCTGGTTCAAAAAAATCCACGAGTAGCAAGAGCAAAAATCTGCAATACAAGTTCTTTAGTACCTTCATTCTAATTCAATGAAACTCTTAGTTACATTTTTTTTTCCTATTTCATACTTTAGAATTGCATCAAGCAATTTATCAGGACTTTAGGAATTATTTATACCTAATTCTTAGTTTTTCCAATATTAAGTGTCAATCTCTTCTTTCCTCTTAAGACATTCTTAGTATATTAAAAATGTCTAAGGTGAGCTTCTAAATGAGCACCTATTACTTCACCGTCAAATGATACAAACAGCTAAAGAGATTGTGAAGTGAATTCTAGTTTTATGTCTTTGGTGAGAAAAAATCTTTAAATGAACTTGATAATTTACTCATTCATTGGCTGACAATCTGATGTATTGTGAAAATTTGTCCTAAGAATCCCATAATACTTATTGCTTTGTTGTTAAGTTGTTTTTTCAATTATTTCCTTCTCTTTGTAACCTATTTGTGTTTTCTTGGTAGAAATACTGGAATTTTCCATTTCATTCTCCAGTTCATTTTATAGATGTTATAGGCTTAAGTGACTTGCCCAGGGTCACACAGTTAATTAAGTATCTGAGCTCACATATGAGCAAAGGAAAAAGAATCATCCTTACTCCAGGGCTAATGCTCTATCCACTATGCCACATAGCTGCTCATTCCATTTATTGCTCCCACAATCCACTTACATAAGAAATTGATAGATGCATAATAGTTTCTAATAATAGATTTAACAGAGACATTTCCCTTAAGACAGGAATTGAGTAATGTGGTATAATGACCATATTCTGCTCAATGCATGTCTCTATATCATATCTCATATCTCATATAACATATATCATAATACCATACATTTAAATACTTTAAGATCTCAGCTATCCAGAATCTAGCCTTCAAGAGCTTCTTCTGAGCACTTCCCAAAACTTAGGAAAAATAACATCAACAATAAACTTCTGTGGGAGGAAGTTCCCTTGGCATTCAGAATTCACTTGTTGATCTGACTCTGGGGATTTTTCCTTAGGTGACATGAAGTAACAGGATAAAGCAACAAAGAAAAGCCTCAAACTCAGAGATTAAGCCCTAAATGCTGTGATCACAGTATTTATTTGTTTGCTTTACAACCAGAAATGAAAAGTGTACTGGTTTGGTGCTGGATGTGGCTATAAAGACAGACAGCCAGATAGATGGATAGACAGATAGATAGATAGAAAGATGAATAGATGGAGAGGTGGATATATAGATATGAATATCGGTATATAGATCTCTACATTATACATACAAATATGTGTGTAAATACAACCTGAATATTAACATTAATATCCTATACATGTATACACATATGCTATACAAACATATGACACATGTATGCATATATAGATCTCTGGTGTGATCTATAGACATAAATGTATCTACATGTAGAAATATATATATGTATGTATACGTATATTGTGTATCCTTATGTGGGCATGGTATATCGATCAGGAAGTATTATTAAGGGTAAATAATGCTAAAGTTTAAAACATTAGAGGTCCAGTTAATAGTAATGATACTGACAGAAATAGTGAAGGTAGAAAAGGGGAGACAGTGCTATGGGAAAACTAATAAGCCTGGCTTTGCACATACTGAGTTTTATGGATCTCTTTGATATCCTTTCCTTGAACAGACTGTAACTGAGGGAGAAGTGTACTTGTAAGCCTACAAGGAAGGTCTGTGGTCCTTGACAAAGCAGAACCATAAAAGCTGTAAGTGGTGCTGGTTGTTCAAATTAGAATAATAAAATATTTAGGCTTTAAGGTTTGCAAAGTGCTTTTATAAAGATTATCTCATTTGATCTTTATAACAATCCTGGTAAGTAAGTGCTGTTACTTCCCCCATTTTACAAATAAGGATACTAAAGCAGGCAAAAAGTTAAATGACTTGTCCAGAGCCATATTACTAATAATTAGCTTAGTCCAAATTTGAACCTAGATCTTTCTGTCTCCAGGTTCAGTGCTCTATGCAATGAGCCACCTAGCTGCCCAAAGGCAGTGGAAGCGCAAATAGCGAAGGTGATTTTTTTTAAGAAGGTGAGAAAACGATGTAGAAGAAGGCTGCTTTAGCCTTTGGCTTCCAAATTTCAGATATTCAGACTTATTTAGTTGTCCAGGACCACAGATCTTATTGTTGCTACCCATACTTCCCCATATGTTTGTACCAAATAGTCAAAGGGTCAGAAAGCAAGTTGATTTCAGGGACTTTTCACTTATTTATTTATTTGTTTGTTTTAGGAAAGGCAAGTTCTATACCCATTTCTGGGCCAAGAGGAGGAAGGACACTCCTTTTGCTTTCTGTCCTACTTCCTACTTGTAATTCCCTTCCAGAGAAATCTCAAATGCCTGATTTTACCAGGATAGAAGAGTGAAGAAGGTGGTCTGGGTAGTGCTTCAGTTTTAGATATAGCCTGACAATACTGCCATCCCTTAACATGGTTTTATTTAGTTATTACAACTGTCTCTCTGTAAATGACATTCAGGATTATTTAAGATTATGTTGTAATCCTTTTAATCCTCAGTGCTTTAAATTTCAGGCTAAACAACAAAGAGCAAACTAGCACTTAGCAAGAATGTTTAAAGCATGTGATTCAAACATAAATCTTTTTATACACCCCTCCTCTGATGAAAACCTAGTGTACCACGTTCGTTAACCAAGGAAACTGGTTCAGCATTTCACTGCAAATCACTCCTTTCCTAAATGGTGTCTCTGGCATCTTCAAACATGTTATAGTTCTTGTTGGTCATGCCAAAAGTAGAATTTTTTTAAAGTTTTAAAAAAGGGACATTAACTCACTTAGTTAAGAAATTAGCTTACCCTTTGTAACCATGAAGTCTCTTACACAACACAGGCACATAAATATAGACTTCATATTTGCAAAGGAAAAATTACTGCAATTCACTCAATCTTTTCACTTTATCGATAGCCTCTTCTCTTATATACCAATCTCTAAGAAGTATCCTGTGATTCCTTCCTTTGCTCCCTTTTAGGCAAAAGTGCTCTCTCCTCAAATAGCACTTTGTGGAGTTCCCTTTCACCCCTATCACATTTTATCTTCCATCATACTTTCTATAAACAAAGTATTTGTCCCTGGGGAAAGTGGGGAGATGCCACATTATTTTAACCTCTGAATCTGCAAAACCTTGGACAATAAGAAACCATATACATAGTAGGTCCCCCAAACATTGTTAAATTGAATTAAATAACCATATTCTATATTGGAAATTGAGGAGATGTCCATTATTTGGGGAATGACTGAACAAATTGTAGTACATGTTGGTGATGGAATACTATTGTGCTATAAGAAAAGATAAGCAAGATGATTTCGGAAAAAAGCTGGAAAGATGTGTGGGAACTGATGCAGAGAGAAATAAGCAAAACTGGGAAAACATTGTACACAATAACAGCAACACTGGACAATGATTTTCTGTGAAAACTTGGCTACTCTCAGAAATGCAATGATCTGGAACAGTCCTGAAAGACTTATGATGGGGAAGGCTATCCACCTCCAGAGAAAGAATGGTTGGCATCATCTTTCACATCAATATATTTATGGTTTTATTTGTGGGTTTTAGTTATATATGTTTGCTGTTACAGCAATGACCAATATGGAATTGTGTTCTGCATGAAAATAAAAAACAGAAAAGAAATCCTACTCTATTTTGTATTAGAGACTTTTGTTTATATGCATTTTCTCTCTATTAATAAATAAGCTTCTTGAGGGTAAGGGTCCATATATCATTCATCATTTTTGCCCCCACAGTTATCTACAACACTGCCTTAGACAGCATACATGTTAAACAAATGTTTGTGGAATTAAATTCATCAAATGTGTGGAACTTATTTCTGAACTACTTAAACATTTTGACAAATATTCTATTTTTGAATGAAATAATATCAATGAGGAGGAATGATTTTTGCTCTTTGATAAGCTATGGGATGCTCTGAAATCAGCCCTGTGGCTATCAATATGATTTATTCAGGATTGTTCAATGGCTATACATTAATACTTAATTAATGTTATTGCTCTTGTACCACTCCCTACTATTTTAAGAAATATCAAATGCACATTTAGACTTTGATGGAACTTTGATAGTAAAGGAAGCACAGGACTAAATGCTTACTCTTTGAACAAAAACTATGAACATATAAATTCATGTGATCCAACAGTATATGCAAATGTAGTAAATGCCTCGCAGTTTAGTATAGTACATGGGCGCTTCTGAGTTTTTCAAGCACATCTTACACAGACAATGATTTTCCCTATTAATTTCCTGTTCCATTTCCCTACATTCACTCTAATTACAGAGGTATATAATTGGTAATCCATCTGCTTTTTCAAGATAGATTTCTAAATTTAAAATTACTTCTAATTTTGCTTCTTTGATTTTTCTTGAACCAAAAATCTCAATAGTCATTTGCTATCTGTAATCTATAATTCATAGCCTCAGATTGAACACCAAGCCTAATTCAAACTTGGAATTCTAAAGCTATTTCTAATGTCACATATCAGCCGAAGTCATCATGGTCTTATTTCATCCAGGAACAAACACTTTATTATTCTGTAGGTAATGAAATCCACAGACGCATACATGCACACAAACACATACACACACATGCACACACACATACACACTCAAAACACAAAACAATGCTTTAATGCCATGTTTTTGAGATATAATCATGTGTTTATTCTGATCATTTGAGGTAGGCCAGCTAATGTATCTAATCAAATATTGATGCAAGTCATCTAGATTTAGCTCTCTGGCAAATCCTTCCAGATCCCTTTTTTTTTCAGTTAACAGGACTATGAATGCTATTTACAATATGCCTTTCAAAAGACTTAGTTTTATATGCTGTATCAATATATGGGCATTAGTGACTTTAACTTAATTCATTATTTTCATGTGTTTTCAGCAGATGAAAAAAATGGAATGATTCATTCCAATAACCCATTAAAATTGATATTGAATAGTACCAGAGTCTTGACATTTGCAAATATCCTTTATAATCTTTTTTGTTTACTTTTACAACATATGGTCATTTGTCCATTTATTAATTCATTCAACAAACCTTAACTGAGCACCTTTTAAAAAGCAAGACACTGTGCTAAGATTCAAAATTAATCATCCAACAGGCATTTATTAAGACCTAGTTCCTATCCTTAGTAAGTTTACAATACAGTAATGTAAATGATAAAATAAATGTAAACAAAATACATGAAAAATTATGCTTATTAAATTGCTTTTAAGCTTTTCATCTTCCCCCAAAATAACTAGTGTGAGAAGATAAATTTTTATCAGAAATCCCCAAAAGGTTCAAAATGCATGCTTTTTTTCAGTATAAACTTGTTAAACCCTAATAAAGGAGACTAGATTAAACTTTCAAGTAACTACTTCTAAATATGGTGATAAAAAAAAGAATAAAGTAAAAATTAAAATAGGAACAAATGTTTGATATGAAGATGAATGGAGTCACAAGATCTACACAGAATACTAAAATGTAGAGCTTTTACTTTGGTATATTACTTAGTACAAAATATTCTTTATTTGCCCCAATATATACTACAACATATCTATAATCATTACAGAGTATATAGAGTTTAAGTCATGTATATATACCTTTGTGCTTCATGAGTCTTGTCCATGGACTCCCTTAAATTCTTTGTGGAATCTCCACTCCACATACTGGAAGTCTTTCTCTAGTTTTCCACAAAGACTTCCTCATCTTGATATAAATTTGACTCTGGATTTTTGAAGGCTATACTTGGGGAATGCAAGTTCTGCCCAGTTCCACACCTGAAAGTCTTCAAATTCAGTTTCAGGAACATCTATGTTAACTTTTCCAAGACCAGCCTATCTGAGTATTGAGAGTGACTCATTACCAGAAGTCTTGTCACTTGGTGAATAATTATTTGGTGATGACAACCTGTTTCCTCATATATATTTAACAAAATGCCTAATCCCAGCCTGCTCTATGTCTGTAATCACACACTCTAGAATCCCAATGAATGATTATTAATTCAACAACCCTGGCATTTATTATGCACCTAAGATTTACAAACTGCTATACTAAGTATATGTATAAGTATACAAAAACAAAAGGAAAAACATATCATTTTCTCAAAGAGCTGATTGCATTTCCTTTGAAGGTGGAGGAGAGGGTAGAGAGGACATAGAATTTACAAGGAAAAATAAGAAAAAGGCAATTTGAAGAGGGAGATTGTTTCCAATCAATCAACCAACAAATATTTATTAAGTGCCTACTATGTGTCAAATGTGGTGAGTGTTAGGATACCACTCATAGAAGACTTAGATAAAGGACAACTTACTGGGCACCTAAATTTTAAATAAATTACATGTATTATTAATTGAAGAATGATGCTATTCTAGTGAGGGCAGTCTTACTTAAAACCACCAACCAGAATCTGAGAATACATAAAACTTCATAATTTAGAGTTTAATTTAGGCATTAATTTTGGATACTGCCTAGATATATACATAGACAGAATATAGATATGCATTTTATATAAGCAAAATTGCTTATTTTCTCTCAAATACAATTATAAAAAATTATCTAAAATGTAGAAACAAATAATCTGTTTACAAATTCTGAGTCTCTTTTATCCTACCATTTTCCACCCAGTGAATGTCCCAAGAAAAACACAACCATAAGCAGCAATTTAGAAAAACGACCATAACAACGACAACAAGGTAACCATACACAGTTGGAGCTCAACTTGTGTAAGCATCTTGGGAACTTTCTATTTATTAAGGCTCTCTGGGTCAAGGATTCTAGGCATAAACCCAAAACAATTACCTACCATCTTACAAAAACCGATTGAATATACACAGAACATTAATCAACAAATCAACACATCCTTAAGTGTTTTGATAGGATTCCGTCACCAGAGCTTTTAGTCATTAAAAAGCCCTAAAAAATGGAATCGGCAACAACAAAAGATGATCTTTAAAGCAACAAAACCCACCAGCCTTTACTCAATTAATTCATACTATTAAAAGTTTTAAACAAGAGAATCTAGGATTTAACCCCAAAAGACTTTATACTCATAAAGATGGACAGTAATAAATTTAATATTCACAATACACTTACCTGAAATACATTTTTTCTGCTTGATTTTTCTTTGGTCCATTCAATATGTGCTCCACATAAATCCACACATTCTGGTTTGTATCCTGTTTTCTATAAACAAAATTGTACATGACTAAAATGTTAAGAATTAAGGGCACCCTAAAGCTCAAGAGTTTTGTTTTATTGACTGAATATTATAGTGTTGCTCCTAGCATCACAACATAAACATATATATACATATATGTGTGTGTGTGTGTATGTATACACACATATATAGTCATATTTCAAATAAAAATCCAATTTTTAGGTATATCAATTTAAGATTATTTTCATTACACACAATTAAGAATAATACTTCACATGATTTTTAAATTTCCATGGAATAAAAGAGATAAAGGAATGAGTGAAATTATGGCATCTTAATATACACCTTTTACAGAAATCCTGACTACTCCCTCCTTTTTATGCACTGTTATTAATAACATTTATATAGTGATCATTATAAATAAAATTCTAGTGTAATAGAATCTAGATGCAATGAACTGTGATCTTGTGAAATGTGCACTGGGGCAGCTAGGCCACTCAGTGGACAGAAAGCCAGACCTAGAGACAGGAGGTCCTGGGTTCAAATGTCACATCAGATACTTCTTAGCTGTGTGACCCTGGGCAAGTCACTTAACCCCAGTGACCTAGCCCTTACCATTCTTCAGCCTTGGAACCAAGGTGTTGTTGTTGTTGTTTTAAGTAAATTAGATTGAAAAAGTAACCTGTAGAAAATTTATCTTTCTGATTCTCTCAGTTTCCTCATCTGGAATGAGTTACACTAATACTACTGTAAGTTAATATAACACCAGTTAGATGGCACAGTAATTAGAAAAATGGGCCAGTAGTCAGAAAAACAAGAGTAAAAATGTGGCATTAGATCCTTACTAGTAGTGTGACCCTGGGTAAGTCATTAACCTCTGTTTGCCTCAGCTTTTTTTTTTCATGAAAAAATGGGGCAATAATAGCACCTACAGAATTATTGTAAGGATCAAATGAGATAATATTGCATAGTGCTTAGTACAGTAACTGGCACATAATAGGTGCCTTATAAACCCTTCTTCCCTTCCACTTTTAATTCTATGAAAATATTAAATGTACCTTTTTTCCCCTTTCTACCATTAAATGAGCCTTTAAATGAACCAATTATAAGACAAGAAATGTTAAACATAAACCCTCTCAACAGTTCATTTACTCTAGGGAATAATTTGCATCTTTCTCTCTCTCTTCCCCCCACCCCACCTCTACAATATACATAGACATAAGCTCACTTAGTCTACTTGATTGAGGAAACATAGAAAGAACCCTGGGTTTTTACCATATGAGAAAATAGAAATCACATCTACTTAAAAAAAAAATCACTAAATCTTCACACACACTAAGGGTACTTGCCATTTAAAGGGATCCTATGCCCAACCATTCACAAGTTATTATATTTATAAAAAAAATTTTAAACCATCAATAATAATCCAAATACATGCTTTACAAGTGGATGTTCACATCCTCTGTTTTACTTGGAGTAGGAGGTACTTCTGCGACCTTTACTTTTCTAAGTGACTTTTACTTATCTAGAATTTGGAAGGGACAATTGGGGAATTATTATGTCTAAAACCCCTAATTTTACATCTGAGGAAATTGAGATCTGGAGTAGTGAAATGACTTTCACACACAGAAATGACTTAAATCACACAGAGAGGAAGTTGAAGAGCTATGACTCAAACTCAGGATCCCTGACTCCATAGTCAATGTTCTTTTGGTAAATAATTATCATAATAAGCATAGATTGGGGCAGCTGGGTAACTCAGTGGATTGAGAGCCAGGTCTAGAGATGAGGTTCCAGGTTTAAATCTAACCTCAGTCATGTTGTATGACCCTGGGCAAGTCACTTAAGCGCAATATACCATAGCCTTTACTGCTCTTATGCCTTAGAACGAGTCCACATTATTGATCTCAAGAACATGGAAGGTAAGGGTTAAAAAAATAGGAATGGATCAGGAATTTAGAGGCAGCTAGCTGGTGCAGTGGGTAGAGTATTTGAAGTCAGGAGCACTAATCTTCCTTGAGTTCAAATCTGGCCTCAGACACTAATGAGCTATGTGACCCTACGCAGGTCACTTAAGCCTGTTGGCCTCAGTTTTCTCATCTGTGAAATGAGCTGGAGAAAGAAATAGCAAACCGCTCCAGTATCTTTGCCAAGAAAAGCCCAAATGGAGTCACAGAGGGTCAGACATAGCTGAAAACAAATGAGCAAAAACCATAATCTGGAAAAAGAAGGACATGAGTGTCTCCCATTGCCAAAGATATCCTTCCATCACGAATAAGGCAGGCTGCAGGGGGAAACAAATGTTGGCAATTATATGAGGGACTTAGGATCATCTGTGAGGAAGTGACCTCATTGTTTTGTAAGTTGATGGGCAGTTTGGAATAGTGGCCTGGGAACTGCGAGCACAGGAGAGGTTGTTGTTTAAATGTGAAGTCTGAGGGCCATAAAAGTGCATTTGTCACTTAGAATGAGAGCAGTGGGAGTGAACATGAAGTAGAGATTATGTGTAGGGTCATGGTCATGGACTAGTTACTAGTTCCATTTCTTGTCTCCCCACATAGCATATACCAGCAAGGAACAACCTATTCTTGAAGTTTAAAAATCTGATTCCATTGAGTATAAAATATGTGATTTGTAAAGCTTCTGAGCCCCATCTATTTCCTGTTCTGGAAAAAAAATGGTCACAAAAATGGTATGAGAGAAATAAATTTCATTAGGCTATTATATCAGGGAATTCAAGATTTGTCCAAATTTATTGTAAAAAATATTCTGACCAATTTAGATATGGGGATCTTATAAAAATTCCCATTATATTAAAATATTACATTAATAATAATAATAATAATATTAATTGGTATGTACATAGAATTTACTAGGTAACAGGGACTGAGTCAAGTGCTTTATAATTATTATCACATTTAATCCACACAACAAACTTGGAAGCTACAGTCTAGAAAATTTTATTGAACAAGCTATCTTTCATATAGGAAAAGAACACTATTGTTTTAACATCTTAAGTAGGATGTGGGCTTGGGCTTGAGTTACATGATTAATCTTGTCTAGATTGTGATAGTTGGGCCAAATTTTTGCCAATGGAAAACTAAGGTATAATAAGAATTTCCAAAGGATATGTGCATCTTTGGCTCAGCCCTGATCAGAAGTCGGCTGTACCTACAGTTCTCTGACCTAATTTTTACTATGGGTAACACCTGTGGTTTAAGATTGCTTACATCCAATAGACAGCATAAAAAATAAAGCGATGCAGGGGGAAATCCAGGTCATATGAAAACAAAAGCTATCAAAAAACAAAACAAAACTAAGAAAAAGAAGGAATCTCTCTTCAGTTTGGGCTCCATATAAGAAATCTTCTACAACATTGTTAAAAAAACCTTATGTGAATAAAGATTCTCATGTTCTATGCCTCAGTCAGCTCTATAGCCCTCAAACACCCTCAAGGTAAAGGGATGGAGTCTCTTTTTACAGAATGTAGTCTCAACTATTTATTAATCCTTATGTCACCAGAGACTTTCCCTTCTGCTGAACTGAGTCTTTTTAGTAGAGTGGGTACCAAGTATAGCTACCAACATAAAGGTATGTGGAAGAAAATGGCGCAGACTCATAACATTCTCCCCTTGCTGCCTTCCTATGGGTCAGCACACAAGAGAGGGAAGAGATACTCATATGCCTATACAACTACAATCAATTCACCTCTCTCAGCCCCTAAAAATTGGCATCGAGGAGTCAATACTTTTCTTTTCATAGACCAGTACTGCTCAAAGTCAACAAGTCTGTGACTTACCTTGTAGTAATGTAGCTACAATAATAGGCTTTCCTTGTCTTTAAATATCAAAGCAAAACTGCCCCCTTGTGTAGCCTTTTGTACCCAAGTCAAGATGTGGTTCATCTGTATATAGTGGTTCATCTAAGTGAGTTGTTCCCAAACTTTTTTGGCCTACTGCCCCCTTTCCAGAAAAAAAAATATTACTTAGCACCCCCTGTCACATACTTTTACCAGCCCCTTAAAGTTATTCACTGCCCCGAAATGCACCTGTCGCCATCACTGCCTCCCTGGATCACTACAGCACCCACCAGGGGGCGGTGGCGCCCACTTTGGGAATCACTGATCTAAGTTTTCCTAATTATAGGGCTAAAAGCCTTATTCAACATTGATAGTAAGCAGATCATTGAGCATTTATATCTGTGGATACATGTGTCATAGGAAGCAGTAGAATTTTAGTGTATGTGTGGGAAACATATAAGCATAGCCTTTAATTTTGTATTTTATTTTCCTAATCAAATGCTTTAGAATATATAATAAACACAGAATATCATATTTGCCACCCTCTTAGTCGTAAGTAAGACTATGAAGGTGTGACTTACAATAAACAAGCTTCTGAAAAAGCCTGCTTGTTAATGTTTTCATCAAGGAGACCATTTATGCATGCTGAGACTATTTTCATAAAAAAATTTTTGTAGAAGTGAAAAGTGAATAAGCATTTATAGTCAATAAAAGAGCAAGAAAAGCAGTACTGGGATATGATCACGCAAATGACATAATGATATATGTCTAAATAGAAGGCAACCCATTCAGTATCATAGTAAAACAAATCTATATTCCAGCCACTAATTTTGAAGAGTCCAAAGTTGCTCAGTTCTAAGAAGACCTAAAATACCTTCTACAAATAAAGTAAAAATAAATAATTAAAAGTTGGAACATTCATCAGAGGGTTTGAAATGATAAAGTAGACAATAAAAAATAACTGGAATAATAATCAGATTTGGCTTTGGAGAACAAAATGAAAACAGTTTTGTTACGATAACACACTGGTTATGGCAACATTCCTTCAACAACCCAAAAAGCAATTAAACATGAATATCATCAGATGGTATATATTGAAATCAGATTGATTATATACTTTGTAGTCAAAGATGGAGAAGCTCTATTCAGTCAGTAAGAATATTTAGATTTTAATTGAAGAAAGCAAGGAAAACCATCATACTGAATAGGAATGAACTAAATAATATCACTTATGAATATGTAGAGGTAGATCAGGTACCTGAAGAACTATGGACGGAGGTTTATAATATTATAGAGGCAGTAGCAACAAAAAACATTCCAAACAAAAAGAGCAAGAAACAAAATTGGCTGTTTGATGAAGCTTTATAAATAGCCAAGGAAAGAAGGAAAGGGAAAGGGAAAAAAGAGAAATACATACTCAACTGAATGCAGAATTCCAGAGTAGCAAGGGATAATAAGAAAGTTTTCTTATATGAATAACAGGAAGAAATAGAAGAAAACAAAGAATGGGAAAGACACAAAAGAGTAAAGTCAAATTGACCTTAGAAAGCATTACTAACAATAAGGCTAATGGAGGGGAAAGAATTCTGATCAAACTAAAATCTGAAAGAAGAACTATATGAAAAGCATCTTAGCATCCCTGATAACCACAATGGTGTGGTTACTGATCTAAAGCTATACATCTAGGAAAGTAAAGTCAAATTGGCTTTAGGAAGCATTTCTAACAATAAGGCTAATGGAAGTGAAAGAATTTCAATCAAACTATTTAAAATCTTAAAAGATGATGCTGTCAAATTATTGCACTCAATATGCCAGCAAATTTGTAAAACTCAGCAGTAGCCATGGAATTGGAAAAGATTAGTTTACTTGCCAATCTCAAAGAAGGGCAATGCCAAAAAATATTCTAACTATTGAACACTTGTGTTTATTTGTCATAGCAACAAGGTTATGCTTAAGATTTTGTAATCTAGGCTTCAACAATATGTGAACCAAGAATTATCAGGAAGTACAGGCTAGTTTCTGAAGAGGCAGAGGAACTAGAGACCAAATTGCCAATATTCACTGGATTGTGGAGAAACGAAAGAAATTCCAGGAAAAAAAATGACTATTTTTGTTTGATTTTGTAGATCACAACATTTTGGCAAATACTTAAAGAGATGGGAGTACCAGACTATTTTATTTGTCTGCTGAGGAACTTGTATGCAAGTCAAATGGCAACAGTTAGAACTGAACATGAAATAACTGTTTGGTTCAAGATTGGGAAAGTAGGACTACTACTACTAATAATGCTATATATTGTCACCTTTTTTATTTACCTTATATGCAGAGTTCATCATGTAAAATGCCAGACTGGATGATTGAAAATCCAGAATTAAGGTTGCTTGGTAAAATATAAACAGTTTCAGATATGCAGACAATACCTCTGTGGTTGTAGAAAGTAAAGAACAATTAAAAAGCCTCTTTATGAGGTTGAAAGAGAAGAGCATAAAAGCTGGCTTAATGCTTAACATAAAACAGACAAATATCATGACTACTAGTCAATTCACTTCCTGGCAAATAGGGGGAAACAAACTGGAAGCAGTCTTAGAATTTATATACTTGGGCTCAAAGATCACAGCAGATAGTTACTGCGCCATGAAATTAAAAGATGCATGTTCCTTGGAAGAAAAACTATGTCAAATCTTGACAAAAATGCAGAGATATCACTTTGCTGACAAAGATTTGTGTAGTCAAAGCTATGGTTTTTCCAGTGGTAATATATAGTTGTGAGAGTTGGACTACAAGGAAAGCTGAGTATCAAAGAATCAATTTTTTAAAAAATTGTGTTGCTGGGGCAGAGGATGGGATGGAAAAATAGTGTCACAGAAGCAACAAAAATGGCCTTGGACAAACCAGGAAATAGTGGACTTGGTGTATTATGGTTCATGGAATCACAAGGCATCAGATAAGATTGAACACCTAAGTAACAACAAAATTCTGTGTCAGACACTTTACAATTATTACTTCATTTGATCCTCACAACAAATGTTGCTTTTAGTATCCCCATTTTACAACTGAGGAAACTGAGGCAGGAAAAGGTTGTTACTTATCAGAGTCACACAATCAGTAAGTGTCTGAGGCTAGATTTGCACTGTTTCTTCCTGACTTCAGGTACACTATTTATTTTGACAACAAGTTGCCTATCTATCATTTCATGGAATACTTTGCCTCTATCAGATCTAAATCTCTATTCTTATGATCTTGCCATGCTTGTGAGTAGCATAAGAATCATGATGATAATTGTAACATATTTGCCAATATCTATTGCAGAATTGAAGTGGGAAGGAAAGGGATCAGACATCTATTAAGAACTTGCTATGTCAGGCATTATGAAAAGCACTTTAAAAATATTTTCTCATTTCATCCTTACAACATCCTGTGAGATAGTTGCTACTGTCAGCCGCCCTTTACATTTAAAGAAAGTTAAGTGACTTTCCAGGATTATACAACTTCTAAGTGCCTAGTGCTGGATCTTAAAACTCAGATCTTTCTATCTCTAGGCATAGCACTCTAATCATTTTGTACTACCTAGGTGAAGAAGAGAAATTCTATGAAGGTCTTGACAAGCTCAATCTAATCATGATTTATTAAGTACTGATGGTAATCCAAGTTAAATCAATATATATCTTAAGAGTTAGAAACTTCAAAGTGAAGGTGGGCAATAGGGAGGACAGCAAAAACTATGTTTCTAATAATAGGCTGAAATATATGCTTCACTAGATAAAACTCAAAATATCAAAGAGACCTAAATCTTATGGACTACTCAAAAGATCCATGACTCCAATTTTTAAAAATAATTATTTCATAGGTCATTGAACATGGCCAAGATCCCCCAAAATCTTTTTTTAATTAGCTAGTTTGATACACAAGAAATAATTGTCTATAACATAAGCTATTCAGAAGCAAGAACTGACTTTTGTATTTGTATCCTTATTGCCTACTTCATAGTAGGTACTCACTAAATATTTTTGATTAATAATATATGGTCATATCTGACATTTAAATTGTTCTTTAAAGTTCACAAAGTATTTTATGTATGTTATCTCATTTGATTCTTATAACAACCTATCAAGTAGATTTTTCAGGTATTATTATCCCCCTTTTACAGATGAAGAAACTGAGGTTTAGAAAAGTGAAGATATATATTCCTAGTCTCTTAGCTAGTAAGTAACATAAGCAGACTTTGAACCTAGGTATTTCCTGTCTCCAAATCAGCATTATTTCCCCTATACCATGTGCCTCTAATTATAATCATTTCTGAGTTGCTAGCTACATTCAGTTGGAGCATTATCAAAGCAAAGGTCAAAATCAAATTAGAAGAAAGGATAATGAAAAGAAGCTATTGTATGCAACGGTATCATTTCCAACCTGTACTACTTACACAATAAAACATAAAGAGACAAAAGTAAAGGGAGTGTAAAATAGTTCTTATAATGAAGAGGCATTGAGATACTAGAAATGGCCTCAGTAAATACCAGAGCATTTCACCACATGAAAAGACATGAAATCCAGAGGCAACATATTCCTTGTTTAGAATACAATTTCATTTACAAAACACTGTGGAGAATGATAGAATGAATATTACAAGTAGGAAAAATGAAGAATTTTGATGGAAAAACCTCAGAGACATAATAAATTCTGCCCATAAAACAAATAAAGAAATAAATGCATTACAATGAAAGGATACATAAATAGGAGGGCAATCCTCACATTATTCTGGTAGGAATTTACTGGAAGACTGAGCTAATTTTAGAATTCCATAACCACAGAAGGATATGAAGAATTTGGAGAGGATTCAGAGAAGAACTACAAAGATGGTGAGAGTGCTGTCGCTTTTGTAAGCCATATGAGGAAAAGTTAAGCCACGTAGCATTCCTAGCTAAAGAGAAGAAGGCTGAGGGATGATTTAAAAACAGCTTTCAAGTATATATAATATACTCTTAGAAGATGGTGACCAGCAATTCTTGTTTGAATAAAATGAAGTCGGTCTAACATTAGCAACTTCATATGAAGAAAACAAAAGGCTTGAAATTAAGCATCATTAAACTCTGAAATTCATTTTTCAGAAAAGTTGTGAAGTCTGTTTGGATATGATTTGACATTCATTTCTAGAAACTGGAAACAATCTTTAGTATATATTTATTTGAATTCAAGCCAAAACACTTACAGTCATTCAGTCAGTCAACAAGCATTTCTTAAGTGTGTGTGCTTTGCAATATGCTAAGTGCTAAGAATAGAGAGGAAGGAGAAAGAAAATTCCTGCCTTCAAGAAATTTGCATTCTGATGAGGAGGACAACACAGAAAAGGGAGGTAAGAAAGGACCCTGTGGAATTTTAGGAAGGAAAAGGCAGTGAGAGAAGGTATCTGGCATGATGACATCTTTGGCTGGGCCTCAGGAGTTCTGGGAGGAACCAACCAACAAGAGGATGCGGTCTCTGAGCAGGGATTAAAGTAATTTCAATGTTAGAAATTAAAAAAAAGAGCTTAATAATACATTCATTAAGACACTAAAGCTCTGTGTATATGTATGCTAATGTGATCTTGATGGAGTTGGAGAAGTCTTAAGGCTTTGATTCCACCAGTATGGGTGATTCCCAGTAAGGGAAATTCTAACAATCATTAATTTTAGAGGACTGCCTATGGCAATAATAAATTAGGACCAGGTAGGTGATACAATAGATGGGGTAACGGAGTTGGAGTCAGTCAGTGGAGTTCAAATCCAGCCTCAGACATCTAGCTTTGGCATTATAAATGTTAACTGTTCCTTATTATTATCATCATTATTGTTGCTACTGTTGTTGTGTGACTGGACTATTGTTACACAGTATGTTAGTGGTGAAATTTGAAACTATGTTTTATCTGACTCCCAGTTAGGGTTACTGTTTACCACTTCTCTCTCTCTCCTCTCTCTCTCTCTCTCTCTCTCTCTCTCTCTCTCTCTCTCTCTCTCTCTCTCCCCCCCCCC